>NW_024349796.1:13675282-14045998 GCF_902729225.1 Pteropus medius | reverse complement strand
GACTGCTGTTAATGCCTTAGGGAAGAGGGTGTATTTATTTATTTTGGTATCCCTGGTGCCTTGAATAAATAAGATGCTTAATAAATGAGGTTAATGAATGAATTGGTTTATACAATATAAATTACGCTATGAGATTTCGTTTAAGTAGTAATGTTGAATTACTCTTGGAGAGACGACTCATTTTGACTTTTCGTATAACTGCCAGTAAAAAATGAATATTCTCGAAAAGAGGAAACCGACGTTTAAATATCTCAAAAGATAATATCTGCTATTGACTTACTCTCAGAAAAATTATGATGTTTTAGAATTTAAAAATTTCATAGGTTCACAAAATCTCTTCTGTCATTTTATAAACCTCTTTTCCCATCTGTTCATAGGTAACAAGTAAAAAAAAAAAAATGTTTAAATAAGAGAAGGGAAATTTTCTGTTAAAAATAACCATTAGATTTACAGGCAAGTCATACTCCTTCATGTAAATGTCCTGAAAGATAAGAATAATTCATTTTTCCCTAGGATTATATTTATATACTTACTAGAAAATAAACATATATATAATATATAATATGCTATCTATATCTATTTAATTATATATATAGTTCTTTCACTTGAAGCTGATGTAATTAAGATATTTAATTATATAGATAGTTCTTTCACATATAATATGCTATCTATATCTATTTAATTATATATATAGTTCTTTCACTTGAAGCTGATGTATCTTAATTATGTATCTTAATTACATCAGCTTCAAGTGAAAGAACTATATATATAATTAAATAGATATAGATAGCATATTATATGTGAAAGAACTATAATTAAATATCTTAATTACATGTAGTAACATTTTATAATCTCGCTTAAATGAAGATTTAAACTGAAGTCGACAGCTCTTCCCCCTGGGCTGCTCTGAGCCGTCGATCCATTTTGCACACGTGGGTCCAGTCCTCACGTTCCCCCAGGTGTGCCGAGCAGGCTGGCTCCGGAAGGAGCGACACGCCGCGCTGAGAGGAGAACCAGCTTTATGGTCAGATGTTCCTGGACCTGACTTGCTCCCGCTCCGTTATTTAGAGGTCGTGAGTCCTTGGACGAATCACCTTTCTGATCTGTACTTTCGCCATCTGTCCGATGGGGACAGTGTCTCTCCCCTCAACACCTCCCCACTCGTCACCTATTAAACCTTCAGTAAAAACTAGTGGTGTCATCTTCCTTCCCCACGCCTAAATCTCTTTCAAAACTATACAGTGATCTCTTTGAATCTGTTGCTTCATGTGATGCCTTCCTTTTTTTTTTTTTATTATTTTTTATTTTTTTTAAACCTTCCCTTATGGCTTCCCAAACCACATGTATGCGATAATGCATAGTACATATTACTAAAATGTGATAACCTATAACGATGTTTGCTCATGCTGGTAGGTTGACTCTCGAGTTGGCTGCCTCCGATTGGCTATCTGTTGAAACACTTTATTCTTTTATGAGGGTGAATCCAGGGTGCACTGAGTAATGCATAATAAAATTAGTTTGGGGTGAAAGGAACCAAGTTTAAAAGCAAAAAAAAAAAAAAAAAAAAAAACAGGGACAGATAAGCACAGTAAAATAATCTCCAATGACTTCATTGTGAAGTAATGACTTTCACCAAATAACTGCATTGTAGTTTTATCTTTCCAACCAAGATTGTGTTAATGCTCTAAAATTAAATCTCTTGTGAAAGTTATCTGGAATTTCTCAACAAGTTTTTAAAGGGGTTTTATTTTTTCCTTGGAGGTCATGCCTCAAGAATTTGTAGGAATTCCGCCTGGAAAGTAATCATCAGTGGAAATTGGCAGTCAAAGCTAATTTATATTACTCTTCCAGATAAAAATTCCTTCCGTCTTAGACCTGCATTTCAAAAAAGATTATTATCACTCTGGAGAGAATACATCAGCGTCGAAAAAGAGAAAGAATGACCTCAAAGATGTCTTCGCTGCCTCTGTGCAACTCCGCGTCTGATTCTTTTCAAAACTCCTTTTTGAATCTTCTTTTTTGAAACGTTCTGAGGCTGTTCAAAGCTGGAGGGTGTCAGAGGCTTGCCTGGGGAGAACTCTCAGAATGATGTTCCCTCATCTGCCTGCGGTGGGAGTTCACGACACGACTTGGGTGGCAGGTAAAGGAGGCCAGAAGGAGGAAACGTGGGAGAGAAGGGGGTCTGCGACTGGATGAAGAGGAGGAAGGTGTTTCTTCTACAGCAATCTATCCTCATTCCCTGCGTGGCTGGCGGGAGTGGCTGTTCCTAAATCAGACCCCACGTCCCTCCTTCAGCCGCGTTCTGTTTTCATACGCATGATGTGTTCGTGAGGGAGGATGCTTAAGAAAAATGCCTTAGCGCTTTTTAATGATAGACCTGCATGGAAACCTCAGGTCTTCCATGTCCCGGCTCCTCCGTTTACAAGCTGCTTGACCTCCCCGAGTCTCAGTCTACATATCTATAAAATGGGTTTCATAGAGTTGTTGGAAGTCCACTGGATGTTATATGTAAATAACTCAGCTCAGTGTTTGGTTAGCACGAAGAAAAAGCTGGTTGGAAAAACAAATGAGTGAATAAATATTAGTGACTTCTAGTCTCTCCATCCTATCCAGAGAATTTGGAATAGTAATCCAATGTGGATAAGTTGGATCCTACTCAAGGATAAAAATCAATCCAGTAAAAAACATTAGCACTTTCTGAAAATTGATGCTACCAGATATTTTTTTAGTTGATGCCAACTAAAATCCACAAAAGAGATATGCCAGATCATAATCTGTACAACCAGAGCAGGCATTCAGAAGTCCGATCCACTTTTCAAGACTAAGAGCCCACACCTAGGAGGCGAAGAATAACTAAGGACCGTTTTTTATTCACAGAATTTCAACCCGAGATCCCTCCCAAGACGTACATGGTGTCACAACCAAATGGTCTGCCTATTCTATCATCCTACATATGTGCAATGAACAGGTCAGACCCACCGGACTTCCAGCATTCAACGGACCAAAAGCGAACCGAGGAAGCATTCTGTTCACTAAGAATTCAATCGCTCTTATCGAAATATTTCAGCAGTTGAACTGAATTCTGCTAGCAACATCAATACAATTTGTACAATTCCACAAAGCACGTATTTGGGACAAGGCCATTGTCGATCCTATGTGGTTTTCCAGTGGGTAGGTAATTCGTTAACAGTAGAAACAGAAGACAGATTTGCTTCCAACTGTGAGCTCATTCGTGGGGTCACAACTGAAAGCCGAAGGCAAAGCGGAGTCCAAAATAAACATCAGTTTGGACTAATAAACCATTTCTCTCTGAGGGTGCCCAGGTTTATACAAAGGAATTCCACCTCAAACAAGGAGAAATCTAACTCACTCGCCCCGATTATCAGCAGGCATGTCTGGTGTCTGCCTGCTCATACTGATCCATTCCCCATCCTCGAATCCATTTCCCTAAGACCCTGGCTCAAGAACCGCACGGACCCAGACTCCTCTTGCCTCTTTGCTCTTTAGTTACTCTAAAGGGGTAAAAAATAGTTCTAAACTATCTGTAGGAACAGTCACTACCATCGTCGGCCAGAAAGGCTAGTCAGAGAGCCAAAAAGTTTAATTTTTTTTAACCTATGATTTCTTAGTAAATATTAACTAATGTTGGAAGTATGCATGGATTTACTTCCCGGGTCTGTTTGAAACTTTTAAATCATCATTTTTTAAAACAAACAAATTTAAGCAAGACCTTTGAGAGTGACTCATAAAGGAAGGGTGTTTAGTTTGCTTCCCTCACCTTCTACAAGCTACCCGTCTTCAGACTGATGGTTTTTCTTTCGCGAGCCTGTCCCTTTTCCCTATGTGCTTGGTTGATGGATAATTCCCTCTGAGGCGTCTCCGGGAGCCTGAGTACCTCTTTGGTTAAGTGCCCAAGCAAACTGACCACTGTGCACTCAGGCCCTCACCTGTCTTACCCTTTACCTCAGTGGCGTCTGCCAGCTGGAGGCCCAGCCACACCAAGACTGTAGACTGGACCATTTATCCAGTTAGTTGCAAAGTGCCAGGGCCCCTGAACAGAGTCACGACGGGGACATGAACCAGAAACCCACGTGTCTCCCATCCACGAAAAGCATCCTCCCAGCCGAGCCTGCAGGAGCTCGTTTATTTGATCTGTAAATGGCTGTCTATATGGACAGGAGTCATAGAAGTTATTCTCTCTTTATAATCAATTCATTTATTTATTCCCCTAGTTTTAGATGCCAGATGCTACGTTCCTTGTATCCCACAGACACAGAACTACTTCGGAATTTAGAACATTTTCAACATGTATATATCAATCTGTTATTTACCAGATATCGATTTAACACCAACTATATGTCAATTAGAAAAACGAGGACAAGGGCACACTCAAAAAGAGAAAAACACCATTTTAAAGGCAGGAAAGGCTACGTGATACTGCAGATCGGGTGAATGGGCTGGAGTGGGGCACCCATTCGTTGGGGGACTGGAAAGCTGAGGAATCTGGGAGCAGGTGCTGAGAAGAACCATGGCAAAGACCTTCCGAGGGCCGTGGACTTTGGACTTCATGCCATAAACCGAAAGGGAACGGAACGAAGCACAGGGCGATGACGTCTGTGATGTGGAATGATACAGTGGTCGCCGCAGTTTGGAGAATAATTGGAGCAGGGGACAGACCGATGGGAAGGAAGCCTGCAGGATGGCTCTGGCAGTGCGGAGGCCCTAGATTAGGCAGCAAGGAGAAGCTGCAGGCCATGGGACAGTAGGACACTTAAGAGAGAGAAAATCGAAGTGGCCTCTGACATACCCGCTTTGGAGCAGACGTAATTTCTGGTAATGAATGTAGCCTAAACAAAGGGTTTCAAAGTGAGGGTTGGGAATCTCTTTGAAATACTGAATTTGTAACTATGACAGGGGGATTTGTCTCCTCTCTCTCTCTTTCCTAATGCACGATGTCAGAACTAAACCCAAATCATATCAATCAAGCAAATTCACAATGGCGAGGTTCTTGTGCCTGAGGAGGGGAATTGGTACAGAGATACAATCTCTGTCTTTAGAGATTCCTAGACTAGTTTGATGGTTCTCGATGCTTATGATGGGGAACGACTGTGAGGCGAGCCATAACTAAACGTTTAAAATGACAGTACAAGGCAGCCTGCGTAAGCGTCCGGTAGCAGTGCTGATGCGTGTCATAATGGCAGTTACATAATGGCAGTTTGGAGCGCTTTCTTTGAGGCATGTGCCGCGTGGATTATGTCTCGTAATCCTTAGGGAAAAAGGGTGTTATTTTCTTGACTCCTGTGAAATAATCTACAGAGACATAGGCAAGTTAAGAAACTTCTCTGCAGCCACACAGCTGCGCGTGGGGGGACCAGTGTGAACTCGCGGCCTGTGGCGGATGCTGCGGTGTCCTGCCCAGAGCTTTCTCTTAGGACCGCGGAAAGCCCTCGGTCCCCGAGAGCAGGAGAAAAGGGGTGACTGCTCACGATTCCAGGTCTCTCCAGGAACTGTCCTTGGCTGAAAGCAGCTGCCTCACCCATGGCTCGGCCTGGTGCAGGGGGTGGGGTACAACTGTCTCGACTGGAAAACTCTGAAAGAATCACCTCAGCTCCAGAGCTGCCAGGGTTGGCCGAAGCATCTGGGACAAGTGCAGCTGAATTCGACTGCTCTCTCCGCACGATGTCACTTCTGCCCCCTCCCCCAATGCTGCCCCCATGAGTGGTCTTCAATAAATCTACCTGTGCTCGGGGAACCTGAGCCGGGACAAGGCTTGGCTCCAAGGCCTGAGTGCTTAGCTACCGAGTCGTGTAATAGAAAGGTCATTCGTGAAGAATTGGAACTGAATGTGAAGATTAGGATCAGATGCTTCAGGCACAGGAGTCATGGAAAGGAAAGAAACGATCCTTGGGGACCGACGACTAGAGGCCTCTGACAAGAGCTGGGGGTTCAGTAATGGAGGGTCGACACTTCCTTAAGAGGTCATAGTGGGTCCTGGGGAAGCGCACCCATGCTGCTTCCCAACTGCCAGAGTCAGGAGACTCGATCTTGCCTTCTTCTTGAGAAGAGCAGAAAATTGATGCGATGTAAACAGCACTGTGAGAAATTAGGTCACGCGGCTGTGGACAGGATGGACTGGAGTGGCATTTTGTGTGAAAACCCAGAGCGTTGCTGGCTAATGGAATGAGGGGAGCTGGGGAAAGGAAGGGGTCACGGGGACTAGAAAGTGTCGAGGTCGCGTGACTGAGAGAAAAGCAGGTGTCCTCCAGAGGGCTGTGACAGGTTTGCCCTCCCTGGGACATCTTCATAGCTGAGTTAAAAGCGACATAAATGGCTGAGTTTGAGGACATCTCCCTCCTGACATATAGCTTATCTGAATTCTCCCCTTTTACGGAATGTTACTCGATAAACTTTCTCCAGCAAATGCTGCATTTCACTGGTGGCCTCAGGAAGAAGACGGGGAGGACACAGTTTAGCTGCTCTAGGGACGATCTGCAGTTTGGGTGTTTTTCCAAGAATCAGTGTCACCGAACACACGGCTCTGTGCTAGGCATGTGACACACGGGGACCGAGCGAACACAGAGGACAGGACAGAGAAGTCGTGCCTCCTGGAACGCAAGGCAAGTGTGCATCCACTTATTCAAGGGCAATTTTTCTCTACTGTCAACCTTACGTTCATGTTAGCGCCAGGTGCCACATTTAAATGCAAGCTGCTTCGATAGATCCTAAATTTTATTCCGGATATATTGTGCATTAAGATACCCAAACCATTAGTTTCTATATGTGCCCACGTCCAGTGGCTCCATCATAACCAGTCACTAGTCACTGGGTGAAATCAAGTAGGAAAGACATTATACAAAAACATTAATATTACAAAAACATCGTGTTTTGTAATCGGCCTTACAAAGATAAGTTCTTTCCGGCTCTCAGCCGTAAGAAATAGGACATTCTATTTCAATGCGAATTCCTTGATTCCATATTTAAATGAAACAACAAAAAATGTGGCAGACGAGGAAAACACTGACTCCAATGATATGATTGCCCTAAATTGCAGAGTTGGGGAGGGGAGAGAGGTGTGGGGAGAGAGACTAGTTTCAACTGTGAACTGGAGGTGTACTAATGAAAATGAATCTCTTTTCTATAATATCATAGTCACTCATCCTTTGGCGGAAATGCTCTGTACCTTCCTAGTTTCACAGTCTCTCCTGATTCCTTTATTTTTGGCTTCTGTGGAGTTGGCTTTGACTCTGTGGAGAAAGGCTGTTCTCACTCCTGGCTCCTCTGCTAGGAAGTGCTGGGGATCTGCTCCAGCCTGTGAGCTGTGTCACCCCAGATGTAAACTAGGAGACTGAAACTTTACGTTCCGAGACAGAGATGGTCAGAGGCAATGGGCCTAGGTCCCCTCACCACGGAATCTACCACAGGGAGCCAGAGCCTCAGGGTGGCAGAGCTCTCGAGAGGCCCCCGTGCAGTGGGCACCCTGGGATATTAACAAGACATTAACGACCGGACCTTTGGGGTGCAGTCAGAGAACACGCTTGTAATTCTCCTCAACATTATAGCTCAACCAAGTGATGTCAAGATTTGTACCATATCGACAGTCAGAGTTTCATCCCAAACGATGTGGCAAAAAGATGCACCACTGTCACTTCCTCGTGAGGTCATAGTGGGTCCTGGGTAACAGAGCCCACGCTGAAACCAGACGGCCTGGGTCAGAATCTCAGCTCCGTCATTTACCAGACAGTAACACTGGACAAACTGCTCACTCTGCGTTATCCAGGGTTAATTATTTTCCAAACACATCTCCGCCATCGGTCTACCGACCAGCTATTTGCTCAACAGATCAGTTCCATCTCCCCGCCACTCACCTCTTCTTCGGAGCCCCACTTCCTCCCGTCGCTCTCCAGGTGAGTCGTTTTCTAAACCCGCGCCGCAGGTGTCCCCTCCATCTCTCTCCATCTGTCTTGGTTTGCTCTGTTGTTTTGCTCCAGCAACTAGTAGCTGCCTAAGAAAGAATACAAAAGGGAAATTCAAAAAAAAAATTTTCCTGCATGACAAAATTATTTCAAGTGGTAAATATTTTAATCCATATAATGGACAGTTTGGAAGAAAATAGAAGTCTAAGTTGAACAGCACCGTCACTCGGAATTCTCAGGCTTTGTTCTGCTGTCTTTAAGATTCAGTTGCTGTTATGAAACTCAAGGCCGTTCTTCTGTATTTGACTGTTTTCTCCTCCACTTTGGAATCTTCTAGAATCTATTCTAGAGCTCGAGTGTTCTCACTTTGACCTACCTGGGGTTTTGTCTTTTTTCACTCATGGGACAGGTTCTCCACGTGCTCCTTCATGATGGAGACACACACACGCGCGTTTCAATTGTGGAAGCTGAAAATCGCTTCTTCGAGAAGATCTCCCCTTCATTTTCTCTCTTCTCTTTCCGGAACTCCCGTTAGCTGCTACACTCTGAAAATCGATTCTTTAATTTTTCTTATCGTTTCCCTCTCGTTTCCCTTTTGTCTCTATTTTTTGTTCTACTTTTGAGAGTTCCTTGACTCTACCTTATAACCTTCTATTTATTTTATTTTAATTTCGATTTTTCTATTTTTTTAAGAAAAAGAACTCTGTCTCGTCTCTGATCCTTCTTCATTGCAGCCTGTATCCAGAGAATGGACTCACTTTCTTTGCATATCTTTGAGGACATAGTATAACTTTTTAAGAAGTTTACTTCTGATTTCTGCATGGACTCTGATCTGTCCAGAACCTTTGTCTATTTGGGTTTTAACTCTTTGTTTTGGTCTCTGTGTCCACATTGCACATCATCCTCAGGCGTCTCTGATTCTGTCTACTTATTTACAGCTAAGAGGGAGTGGCTAAAACACTTTCGGGACCGCTGTGCATGTGAGCAGAGGGGCGACTGGCAGGGGCCACTGAAGGGCGACCTCCCCTTTCCACAGAAGAGCCCTAAATGTTGACTTAGAGATTTTTTTTCTTGTGATTGCTTAAAAAAAAAAATCTAATTTCTGCCAGGGATGGAGCGGGAAAGGGGGTGTAGAGGGAGCAGCACAGGTTTGCTGGCTGGCGCCCCAGAATCGGGCAGAGACCGGGGAGCAGAGGGAGGACTCGCTGGCCCTTGATTCTGGTGTCTCTCGGCAAGAGTCTCTTCTGCTTAGCTTCCTCGGAGTATAATCCTTTGGTCCTGTCTGTCCCTCCGTGCATGTGTGTGTTGACGGGAGGGTGATTTTATGGTGGGTGCCTGGCTGTATGGAGTGTGGGAAGACACGTGGCCTCAAATCTTCCCCTGAACCTCAACTTCTGCTGAGCCTAGATCTTCCAAGTTCTTTCGCCAGTTTTCAAAAATGCATCGGAAACTTTTATCCACCGTTGTCTTTTATTCTGGTTCTCTTTATCTTTATGGGCTAAAAATTACTTTTTTTTTTTTAACTGATGCCGGAGGCCAAGGTGGGGAGACGGGGGACAGTGTTAAGTGCATGGTCTATGTGCTGCTTTATCTGGCCGCCAGACAAAGACAAGATGCTAGATGTGCTTTTGCATAACATCCTGTGAGTCCAATGTCCAGGCAGGTCCTCATCATAAGATCCCATGGCACAGCATCTCGGCCACCATGGGCAGGGCCTACGAAATTAATTATTAAAGTCGCATTCAGTTCTTCATTATTTGACTTTTTGAAATGTTGGACTCTCTTTGCAAAGCATTATCAGAATGGTAGACTGATGTTTTGTCAATGTGACAAAAAATTAGTGGATACACAGTGGATTGTGTTCAGTAATTATTTGTGGTTTGATGCTATGGAAATTGGTTGGTGTGCTTTTCCTAGATTTAAACATATGCTTTTTTTTTTTTTAATGTAATAGTAATAAGCAACTTTCTTAACATGGTTCCAATACTACACGGAAATTTAGTCATCTTCCCTTCATCCTCCCTCCTCCATCTGTATACATCTCAGGAAAATAGGCGAAGTTGTAGTTTGACAGGAAAAATAAAATGCTGCTTCAAATCTTGGAAAAGCAGATATCCACTTGTCTAAATGAACTAACGAACTGTCATAAAGATATCAGAGATGATAATATGACGATAATAGCTTCTATTTATTGAGTGACCAGTTCAAGTATTTAATCAGTTTTAAAAATGTCCTTTTTAAGCACCAAAAGCATTATGTAACAGGTGTTATCTACATGTTTACACGTGGAAACGAGGTTCGGGGACGTGAAGAGGCTTGGGGAAGGTCCAGAAGGATTTGGACAACAGTCTGAAGCTCCCTAAAGCCCATGTACTCCATGTTGCAGGCAGGGATAAAAGTGACATTCGTTTACAAAATTTTAAACACCGTTGGTGACTTCCCTCGGAAATAATCTGTCTCTATAGGGTTCATTCTATTCTGCCACCTCACCTCAGGGAAAGAAATTAAGATGTTTGGTATATTTATAATGAGATTTTTAAATACTTTGAGCTCTCTTAAAGATGCAAGCCTATCTGTAATTTCCAATTTCTCTCTCTCTCTCTCTGTCTGTCTCTCTCTCTCTCCTTCTGATATGGTCTTAAGAAATCTGTAAAGAGACTTTGTAATCATTTTTTACATCTCTGATGAAACTCTTCAGTTGAAAAAAGTATAAATCTCCCTCTGAATAAGCCTCTTGACTTTGGTTTTCTCTACTCAGTTGAGAAC
This sequence comes from Pteropus medius, assembly GCF_902729225.1. Classification (NCBI taxonomy): domain Eukaryota; kingdom Metazoa; phylum Chordata; class Mammalia; order Chiroptera; family Pteropodidae; genus Pteropus; species Pteropus medius. Next base: position 14,035,319 of record NW_024349796.1, on the reverse strand, counting down.
GCTGTTTATGATAGGGTGGCTATGCTACAATTAAACAAACATCCTATAAAGAAGTTCAACTTGTTAAAAATGGCTTGTTAAATAAGTTTGGAACCATTATCTGAATAACAAACTAGATTTGAACTTGGATAGCAAACTCCAGTTTTATGGGTCTTCCGATGACCTCATTGTTATAATAAATGAGTACATTGGGTTTCCTTATCCATCAGGAAAGTCCTATACTGCTTGTGTCAGATGACTCAGAAAATGTCGTCCATGCTGAAAGATAAGAAAGTCTGGACTTTCTCCATCCAGCATCCCTTACGGCTATATGTCAAAGCCACATCACCAGGAAGTTGGCTCCTGCCTGGGAGAAACTGTCTACCTCTCAGTTCATCTGCGTCTCGGATCCCTTACTTCACATTTCTTTCTTTTCTTTTTTTGAGAATATGCAAAATACACCAGCAGAGAGCCATATGGGAGCATCGGTACTACTACGCAACCCTCTCTCTGCCAGGAATCCCCCAGCCACCCAGCTACTCAGCTACCTGGCTACCATCCTCTCTCTGCCACGGCTAGAATACTGCCCAGATTCGAAGATGTCGTTCCAACGAGCACCATCTCCCAGCTGCCAGGAGCAGAGGCAAAGATGCACGGTCCCCTCCTTCGTTCCTTTCCCAGGCTGTACTGAGAAAAGGCGGTCACGTGAGAGCATTCTCAACACGGGATTCCTGGGAAGGTGCTGCCAGCCAGACCCCCTTCAAGACCAAACCTCCTTTGCACGTCCTAGGTCAGGACCGCCCCCCACCATCTCGGTGGATATTTGGCCACGTCTGGAGACACTTTTGATGCTTGCAACTGAAGGGGTACTACTGGCCTTCAGTGGGTAGAAGCCAGCAATGCTTCTAACACATCCTCCAGTGCACAGAACAGTCCCCACAACGTAGACTCACCTGGCCCCCAGATCAATAGCGCAGAGGCTGGAACACCCAGCCAAGCAAGGCTCAGAGGCAAGTACACAAAATGGCAGGTATCAAGTACTTTCCCAGTCCAGAAGTCACTAATCAAGTGCTTTTTATGTGGTGAAGATTGTGCTCCACAGCAAGGGGGATAAAAAGGAATTTTATTAAGTTTAGAGAGGGAATAAAGCACGGTGAGTAAACGCGCTGACTTGGGTACAAAAGTCCCTGGGTTCAGACCCCAGCCCTGACGCTTATGAGTCGCATGGACTTGGCCAGTTCCATATCCTCTCTGAGCATCATTGTCTCATCTGCAAAATGCTCCCAAACGATGGACGTACATTATGAGCTGTGATGATTAAATAGATTATCGTATACTCAGGTGCTCTGAACAGGCCTGCCACATAGTCAGCTCTCTCTCTCTCTCTCTCTCTTTCTCTTCCTACCACTTACGATGACAGGGCACCTTAGGAGACCGTCACACAGAAAGAGGCCTGGGTCCCCTACGAAGGGGTGAGACCTTGCAGCAATGTGGTTTATGAAACAGAGCCAAGGGTTAGGTCACGTTCTAGCTCTGATGTCATTAGGAGCTTCGGCAAAGTGACTCACACAGTCCAGGCCTCTATTTCCTTACGAGAAACAGGGGGATGCTGGCATTTGCCAGCTTGTAAGGTCATCCGAAAGATAAGCTGAGATAATCAATGTAAAAACAATTGGAAAAATTATTATCACGTATTTGAACTTTTAGAGACGATATTTCACGCTACATATTTTACATCTTGCATTTCCCACATCTCCAACATTTTTAAAAAATTATTTATCTCCTTGAAAACAGTGGAACTGGAAAAGTCTAACTTATCTGAAGTCCCCAAATTTGTTCCTGGGTATAGGCCAACGAATTGAATTAACTTTCAAAGCTTTTCTAGGATATTTTTTAAAATCACAATGATAATTTTCTGGTTTTAAGAGCTAAGGTTAAATAAAATAGATCGATGATTTAAGCCAATTTGTTAATGCCTTCAGGTGTGCAGTCACCTGAACATGAGTCATTTAGTAAGTGACAGTCAAGCCACCTGAAGAATGACATCAGACATGGCAGGTGTGAAGGCTCTGATCTTTCTCGTTTTCCAGCTTCTGAGCCTACCGTGCGGTGCTTCCCCCAAATCTCTTAGTTCTGACCGGAATTGCCAACCCTGGTGTGACATCCCGACCCGAACCCGCTGTGCTTCTAACCCCACTTTCTGTTCGTGCCAGCTGCATAGAGCGAGGCCCGGGTGTAGACAAGCAGGATGGTTTCCGAATCCACGGCCTCGTTCCCCCTTCCTCTCTCCCTCTCTTAACACCTGCTGTTTCCTGTGATCTGCGATCAAGGGGCCACTGCAGCTACGCTCCATTTACTACATCAAAAGTGACCAACATCAAGGAGAAGTTTCCGCTCTAGGTGAAAGGAGCTGTCGAAACGCATCAGAACGGACACGTGTCCACCTCATAAAGCTCTCCATAGAAATACCAGCGCGAGGGAGCATGACCCCTTGTGAAACTAATTGTTCCAATTGGGGATTTCAGAGGATTAGGCGGGAGCGAGGTCTACGCTGTGCTATGCTCTCCCTGTTCTGAGTGCTCGTCTCAGATGTTAGGTTTACTGTCACCAGACCTCTTACGTGCACCACGGATGTCCATTATCAGGACAGCGACTGTGGTGAGCCATCTCGGTTTCTACGTGTGAACTCCTGTAATTCTTCATTGCGAAGGCCGCCATGTCCTGTGTGTGAGTGACCTGTGGGGGACTGCCCCCCATCCTCTCCATCTTTACTTCTTTGGGATATGAACCTGTCCAGGCGTTACCTAAAAGCGAGACTGAACTGAATTTCCCGTCCAGCATACAACGTGACCCTCACTCCAAGCAAAATCAGTTATTAGTTGTCATTTTCCCCAGAGACTCTGAAGATTGTTATCATTGCATTTTCGTAAATATGGTAAATGTACACATGGTCCCACCGCCGGGGGCGAGAATCGGTACCACGTGATCCAAGTCCACGGTGACCTGTCAGAGTTTCCATCTAGATACGGGGAGGGTTTTTGCTTAATTTATCCTCTGGCTGACTCAATTTTATGTCTTAGACAATGGATGCTTTTATAAAGAAAATGTTCTTGGCTTGTACAGCGCTATTTTTTTTTTAGAGGCCACTGCAAATGTAAAAATTGATTTCCTTCGCTGCTTTTTCTTAATTCCAAATAATGCTGTGTGTACTGCTGTTGCCTCAAGGAGCAGGAAGGCCATAATTCACCAGATGTGAGGCTATTAGGCCTTCATTTCCTGAAGCAATGAATTAGCAACTCTTTTTCCCTGTCACAGAAAATTGTCACAAAATAGTCCAAGACACAATGGCAAGTTCAATTAAGGTTTTGTGACTTCAAGTGGGCCTGGCTGAAAAATGAATTGACTGAGCGAGAGGCAAATTGGGTAGGAAATTGCCCGGCTCCAAAGTGGGGGCTACAGTAAACATAATTTTATTTTATATAGTCCATATCACAAATGTTTCAAAAAATTACGTAAGGATTACCCTTTTCTACCAGTGAAGATGACAGACCACAGACAATATCTTTACTTTTGTTTGCTACAATTCTCTGGAAGAAAACACTTCAATTTTCCCTTTAAAAAGTAGCAAAAATTAGCAGCAGAAAGATAAAATTCAAGGGCACAAAATTCTGTTTGAGTTGGATTAGCGTCTTGGGGGCAAAGAGTACAGCTAGAGTCTGGAATTCTGAGCCTTAAGATGAGTTAACTATTTTAAATATTTTAATTTACATTCAATTTACATATTTATGTATATTTATATGTTATATTTAATTTTATATCACTATTTTAATATTTATTATGGTTAATAACGAAAAGAAACAGACAGTTTTATTTACCTATAACTCAACTTAGTAGATAGTATATTCTTCTCTAAATTAACATTTGATTTATTTATTGTTCGAGAAATTATATTCTTGACCTACTCTATGGAAATATCCTTAAGATTTATGATAGATTTATAATTTGCTTTTAGAAGAAAATGTCCTCTGAAATTGACTTTACTTCTCTCGCTTGATAATGAAAAATCTCCTTAAAATCTAAGGAGACAGAGATTAGAGTTAATATGATATAGCCCAAGTTTCTGAATAAATAAAAATTTACGAACGCTTTTCTCTTTCTTGTGCATTTAGTTTATAATCATTTCTAAACCACGTGAGATGACACTGGATATGCATAAGAGGTGGAGGACACAGTCCTTACCCTGAGGGACTTGGGACATCAGTGGGGAGACCCCATTCTTTGGAGGGGTGTCTCCGAAGCATTTGAAGAACGACTACATTTGAAGAATGACTACAGGCAGCACACAGGTGAGCAGAGAGGAGTGGCAGAGAGTGGTGCCAGGACATGTGACATGAAGGAGAGTTGGCTGCAGGGTAAGAGCAGTTAGCAAAGTCTCGCATTCCTCTTCCTAAGAAACTTCCCAAAATAAAGACGTGAAGAGGCAGCGAAGGGGAGGAGAGGACAGAGAACAGACACTGAAAACCGTCTTTGAATATCCTAATATTTTCCTTTAGATTTATGGGGCAACAGGAATGATTTAGGAAAAATAACATCGAATGGATAACGCCGAAGAAAGGAAACTTACCTTTCCAAACAGTTACACTATTTTGAAGAATAGCTTATGAAGTTCATAATAACAGTTAATATTAAAACCATTTTTTTAGAGCCGGATATAGGCAGAGGGCATGTGAACTTTTAGTCATTACGGATTATCTCACATGATGACGTCAGGAAAATCTGTCCCTCTGCCTGCTCTGGAAGACGGTGAATCCTTCAAACTCGACACAGGAAGTAGAACCCACCTCCTGAAACGTGCCAGTTAATTCACTTAGATCCTAAAAAATACGGAGCTAAATTTTTCATGCTTCGAATGTTCCTCAGGTAAATGAGGAAGCCACAGTTTCCTATGTTAGAGTTTCTGGGTCTCCTCCTGTACCCCACTCTCGCCCCCCGATGAACTCGCCAGCCTGCTGGTCCCCTACTAAGCTGTGTGCTTTCCCTCTTTTACGCATCGAGGTGTGCTGTTTTCAGTGTCCGAAATCATCGACTCCACCATCCCGCTTCATTACATTTTCATTCACAATCCTTCCATTTTCAAGATCTGGCTCCAATTCTACACCCGAGTTCTTCCCCATCCCTTTTCATCGAGTCCATCACCGATACTTAGAAAACACATTCAGAAAGCACCGTAGGAGACATAGGAAAAGGGGTTCAGACATAGCTCTTGCTGAGAGAAGCAATGCTGTTTGAGAAGAAAGACCAAAGGGACGGATTCTTTGAAACGCCCATGTGCAGTGGCATATTATGAACCCAAAGTAAGAGCATAAATACTGAAAGACTTCAGCTCGTTAGTGGAGAACTGAAAAAGCCTCCCCCTCCTCAGTCATGAGTTATTTAATTCTATCACGCCAGTAAATTGAAGCTTCCTAAGCTGTCGTCATCAAGTGCCTAAGAAAAACACAAATAAATCAAAGTCGACACATTTATATTTATTTATTCAGCGTTTAGGGGGAAAATGATATCACGACGTGGGTTCTGATTATGAATGAAGTGTATTGAAAATGTTTTACATCAGAATGTGTGTGTTGGCAGTTCCACATGACGTCATGCGAGAGATACAAGAAGGATTTTATGTTGATACAAACTACTATTTTATTGCAGTTGTAGCGAATAAGTTAAACCTCCTCTTAAGGACTTTAATAAATGTTTACCTTCTCTAGGCAATTATTTAACTTTCCAATTATCCAGAAAGTGAGCTCATGTGGAGAGCAAAAGAAATATACTAAAATCTGAATACATGGTATTAAAAAATCAGAGAACTTCGTTGTTTGTTTGTTTGCTTGTTAATGTTGAATAAGGAGGTACAGACTTGACCTTCAGCATTCTATGAATTACAAAGTTCTCTTTTTATTTGAAACCAGCTGTACTCTTTGCTCTCGTAATCCATCCACCCATATGGATGGGTTTCAATTGCTAGGGTCACTGAACTCTAGCAATATGAAAAAAAGGCATGGCCATACTGTTCTCACTTGATGTTCAGACCATCCAGAATCGATTTTTGTCTGCACGTGTCATTCCTGGGAGAAAGGGATGCAAAGGCATTCTCCCTAGGATTCGATCGAAGCTCTTAGATTGTTTATGCTTTAGAACATTGCCAAAATAATCACTACTGCTGTTAGGGATGAGATTACTTGATCAAGGTCAAGTTGGATATTAGCCTTTCTCATTTATAGATCCTCTTTCATTAATCTATTTTTCAAAAATATTTAAGGATGTAGATAGAAGCTTTACATGAAGAGACATCAAAGCATCGGGATGAAAAATAGGACTCCAAGTCTTCCCCTCTACTTTGTGTGAGGTCTAGGAACCTGGGTAAACAGGTTCATGGGTTGAGGTCCATCCCAGCCTCCTTGATCAATGACGCATCTGTTAGGGATCTCAGCTCCTGACATTTGTTTTTCTCTTGATGCTTTCCAGATGTTCTCTTTCTCTTTGGTTTTCAACATTTTGACTCTTCTGTCCAGGTGAAGATCTCTTTATGTTTATCTTGTTTTGGATACATCGATCTTCATATATCTATAGATAAATACTTTTCATAAAGTTTGGGATGTTTTCAGCCATTATTTCTTGAAATATTTGTTCTGTCCCTTTATTTCTCTCCTTTCCCACATAGATTGATATGCTTGCTGGTGGCCCCTGGGTATCTGAGGCTTTGTTCAACTTTTCTTCAATTTTTCTCTCTCTGTTCTTCAGCTCGAATAAGTACCAATGAGTCATCCTCAACTTTACTAATTTTTTCTTCATTCATCTCAAACTGGCTATTGACTCCACTTGGTGAATATTTCATTTTGGTTACTGTGTTTTTCAACTCTAGAATTTCCATTTGGTACTTTTTAATAGATCTGATTTCTTTATCAATGTTCTCCGTGGGTTCTCTCATATGTTCTTTGGACGTGTTAACAATAGCTGCTTTGAAGTCTGTTTGCCTCTCAGAGCATATTTTCATTGACTGTTTCTTTTCTTCCTTGAGCATGGGTCATACTTTTCAGCCTTTTTTGCATGTCTTATAATTTTTTACAGAAAATTTTAGATAATATATTATAACTCTGGTTCTAATCTCTTTTTATTTCTTCCGAGGGTTTTTTTTTCTTGCTGGATTTTTTGTTTACTTCCTCTTGTCCTTATTTTATTAAAAAAAAAAAATTAACCAGCCTAGATTTAACTGGTCAAACCTATCACTCATAGTGTGTGGCTACTGTTTCTGCTCAGAATTTTTAAAAGAAATCTTATTTTTATTTTTATTTTATTTTATTTTATTTTTTTAGCTAGGCTTCCTAGAGGTAACCCCTGTGTCTGCACAGGTTAGTTATCAGCCAATGACTGGTCACGAGCTGTTTAAATACTTCAAGTCTATAAGGCTTCCACTCTGTGAGTGGATCTGCATTGGGTGCGGGCAGTTTTCAAGTCTGCCCCAGCTTTTACCACCTTCCATTGTATTTCTGAGAGGATCTCTCTCAGGTCGCCACTTTAAGAGTTCTCACGTTTCCAGACATCCAGACATGCGCAGTGCTTATCAGGCCCTCGTTGGCTATCTCATGAATGAAGCTCTGTTTTTCACAATGGCTTTAATAGAATTGCAGATGACCAGAAGGATCGTTTTTGCCAAATCTGTTCAGTTGTACAGTTGCTTTAGGGAGAGAGAATTTGCTGATCTTTTTTTCCTTTATACCTGACGATCTACCTCATTCCCGACACTACAATCAGGCTTTTTCTCAGAGATATTAAAGGTTTACCTTTGGTTTACCTGTGGCACTTTACTAGGCATCAGTTTTTGGCAGGTGGCCACCTATCACTGTGCTGAGGAGAATGATCAGATATCAGGCCAGTATGATCTTCACGTGGATCTAGTAAGGGAAGAAAGAGACTAGCATTTCAGTTTATAAAATGTTAAATATGCACATTAGCTAATCAATTCCAAATCCCTAAATTACCTGTATGGTCCTTTAATCAACAATACTTTCCAAATGCTTTTTAATGCACAGCCAGATAGTCGAAAAGAAAAAGACTGTAATCTTTTAATCTCATGGCACTGGCCTCCTACTTAGGGGTATTAAAAATGCTTAAGAAAAACTGTGTTCAGAAGAGAAACACTTTAACAAGCATGAATCAGTGAACACACATTCGTCTCCATTTGTGCTGTGTGGATTAGCACAGTTAAGCTCTCAAGAGAAAATTCCTCTAGGTATAACTGTTTTGTGTGTGTGTGTGTGTGTGTGTGTGTTTGTTTTTTAAGGCAACAGAATCTTTACGAAATGGCATTTAAAAGTGCCTCATAAGTGAAGAAACAGCAGCATCGAGTATACACAGACAGGGTGAGCTTTGCTCTCTAGTTTCCCCCTGCTGCGGGGCTGCTAAGTATCTCTGGCTGAGGGAGGTGTACGCTCTGATTTTATGCAGCTGATCTTCCATCTGGACTGTTAGCGACTTCGGTGGGATGTGAATTTTGCCTTTATGTTCCATTTCCCATCGGCAATATCTAAGATTAAGATTTACACTCAGTCGAGCTTGAACCCTCAACCGAGAATTTATATATTCATCTAAATAATTTTTTAAAAATCATGTATACTTTTGTCACTTTAGGGAGGTAATAGTTTAGCACCTCGAAGACTCTTAGCAATCGCATTGCTGTTTTTCTTTATTCTTGAAAATAAAATGGCAGAAACATATTTAGAGAAGGATGCCTTCTATATCAGATTTTTTGCTTCTTCATAATATGATATGTTTATAATTATGATTTATGATATATTTATAATCAAGAGGTCGTATAAAAAGTAAAAATTCAGTGTATCTGCCAAAGTCTTTAGGAATAAAATATTGAATAAGGGAGGTAGGATGTGCTCCAATCATCCCTTAAGCTGACGTATTTATAAAACAAAATCATGCCAGAAAGTTAGCAGAGATGGAAGGATCTGGAGATAAAGCACAGAGACAAATCTTTTAAATGTGGTCACTAAAATGTCATTGTATTAGAGCATAGTTAAGGTATTAATTAATCAGATGTTTTGTCTCTATCCCTTCTGAGGAAGAAAACTGAGGCGACTATTATTCTGTTCCGTTGTGCATTATCACACTATTTGTACTACCTGTGAAATCTTCAAGCTGAATCATTTGAAAAGAATCAGTCACTGTGTTAAGACTTTTCCCTTTGGTATGTCTTCATTCCCCATTTGCTATACCTCTAAAGCACTGTCATATTCAATAGCAAAAAAATAAGTTCAAAATATATACTACATAAATAAAGGCAGCTAGTTTGAGTCATGCGTCTCCCCAGCTCCCCAAATGCTCGAAGCGGCGCCTTCTCCTTCTCCCTACCTTCAATCCCGGGAGACAAGAGAAATTTCTTAGCCCTCCAATTTCTGATATTCTTTCTTCTCTGCCAATAATTTCCAGTCCTTCTATTTAAATAAACCATGTACATGCTTTTCCCTCCAATAAAACTTTGGAAGAGACTGCCAGCCATGGCTTGTCACAGGCACGGAGCTGGTGAGCAGTTCGACTACGTCACCTATTGACAATCAGCCAAAGGAAAGAGGATTTAATTACAATGGAAGTAATTAGGCTGGGAATAAACAATTACTTCACAGGCAACCTGGGCCACAGACCCTGCTACTGGGGCCCACGAGCACTTTGGGGGCCAAGTCATAGCACCTAACACGGGGTAGGCTGTGGATTTAATAAATGTTTGGTTAATGAACAGTCGAATAAAGTGGATGGGCGACTAAAGAATAATGAAGCCTGCTTTTATGAGAAATTTTAACAGTTTTCCTGGAATAATGTAGAAAAATACCTGCCTTTACGTGGGAGTCTGGACTAGAAAATCTGGTGTTTGAAAGTGGAATTCTTTGTGTTATATTTATCGGCTTTCGCTCAAAATCTGTCAATCATTTCCCATTTCATTCAGAGTAAAAATAAAGGTACTTACAACAGCCTTAGAGACCCAGCGGGAGCTCACCTGGTCCTTCCCTTTCTTACCTTTCTGACTTCAGCTTTCACGCCTCTCTCTAGCTCCCTCCCTTCCTCCACTCACCCTGGCTTCCTTGGCATTTCGTAGACAGGCCAGGCACGTACTTGCTTTAGGGCCTTTGTGCTGGCCGTTCCAGCCACCTGGCTGTTCTTCCCAGACACGCACGCGGCGTGACCCTCGCCCTCTCTAAAGGCTGCCCCCATGTATTCCCCTCCGCTTCTCTATTATTCTTCTTAACGTCTCCTAATCTAATGCATAACCTGCTTATGTGTCATGCTTTTGTCTGTCCCATGGGACCCACATCCGCCCCCCACACCAGAATGCGAGCTTCATTTTTGTTCACGGCCAAGCCTGTAACAATGCCAGGGGTATAGTAGGTGCTCGGTAAATACTTGCCAAATGAATTATGATTTATTGAGTGTGTTGGACCAGTTACTGTATTAGGAGATAGGAGACAAGTGTATTGTATTTTAGGTGTCCCTAAACCCGACTACCCATGAAAATGATATGAAACCCTTGTTAAAATACGTTCTGGGACTCTACCATGGAAAATACCATTGAAATGATTTAGAATCAGGTCCAGAAATATATGTGGGGGCCCCAGATGATTCTGGGGGGAAGAACATGACTTTGAAGTCATATCCATCTAGCTTTAAATCTCTTCTCTTTACTTTGTTAACCAACTGAGTGATCTTAGGCAAACTACTTTCTGGAGCTTATTCTCTAGAAGCCTGCCTCTTCATCTGTTGGAACAGATATTTAGTGAATCAATGATCGAATGAAAGAATGGGTCAGAGGCCCTCAAAGGGATAGTTTATAAATGGCACAAGGAGGTAGCACAGGTCTGAAACACAAGAGGCATTTAAGGGATAACAATTTCCCAGTTCTGCCCTAGGCAGTCACGTTTAACAAATAAGCAGAGGCATATCCTGTCCACATGTCAGCTTTCTTGGTTTGGCACAGCCTGAGTTTACTGGGGCTTCATCCAGGCTTGAACTATTTAATCTCTGAACTTGAAGTAGATAAGAGTTGGCTGAGGCTGGCAGGTTATTTTGTTGTTGTTGTTGTTGACTTTGGCCAGAAGTTCCGTGTCATTAGCTCTTTGGAAAGTGTCCTAAATTTATGTGATAGGTACATTTTGATACACATAAGTAAGTGGTACGTTGTCCAGGTATCAACGAGCATGTTATGTTAGAAATGACCCCGTGTCCTGACGCTGGTTATGTCACTCCAGATGTCCTGTTGGAGTTCAGGAAACACAAAGAGAGAATTCATGCACTGGTTTAAGAAGAAACGTCAGGATTTAGCAGTGCTCAGAGGTGACCATCATATGAAAACTAGTTTTCCTGAAACTTTGAAGTTTATTTTCAAAGAATAATTGGGGTGGTATTTTTCAGCATTAAGTAATTCATCTGTAAATTCACTTTGATGCTTCGATGACATAGCCAATAACAGGGACCGTTTTCACAGACCGATTGATCTTCCAGGTCTTTTAAATTTCATCTCGATACTTGCGCATGCAGTTGATTCAACAATCAGGCACTGAATTGCAATTTTTTTGTTGTTGTCATTATATAATAGGACTATTGGATATCTATTGTATCATAACTTAACATGATTCATCTCTTCAAAAACTTCTTGATGTAGGAGCAGGCATTATGTTCTTTATTTCAAGGATTTTATGAGACCAGGATCCCTGACTTCAGCATAAGAAGATTGTAATAGCCTTTATCGCTTGAGTGATTGGCTCGCTGCTTTTAATCCGTGTGATCAAGGAAAGGGACATTAAGCTAGAAAATTACAGAAAAGTGCTATAAATACCCCAGTTTGCCTACTTTGTCGCCATTAACACTCTTCATTTAAGAATCAAACAAGTAAAATTAGCAAAAGTGAACTGAAACTGTCACTATTCACTTTTAATACGAAGACCACAGGCCGCTTGAGAATAAATATTTTTTAATATGTCCACCCAAACCAACAATAAACTATATATCGTTGAAAAGGTTGCTGGCAGAGTCACGTGTGTAAGACGCTGAAATCATAATTGGCGCTTCCGTTTTGGCCCTGTGACCAGTTTTATATCGGGGACATATTTTCCAGTTTTTTTTTCCCTCTGAGTTGTAGTAATCACTTGCTCTAGTAGAATCTGAAGTGAGTGTCATGCACGATAAATGTGCTCCCTCCTGAAGCTCACGCAGGCATCGTAAAATGCAGAGGAAAACAGAGAGGGGCACTGAAGTGGTTCACAGACTGACCTTTTAAAAACCGAACAGGGGAAAAGAACATCTAACGGCCCAGGTTAGTTCAGAATCCCACCCACAGGTCTCCAGTCTGTCCATGCCCTAAGCCAATGAAACATTCGTATCCACACATCGCAATGGAGACAGACTCGAATTCAATGGGCTCGGCTTGGAGCCAGAGATATAGACCTATCAGGTGAGGATGAATCCTAAATTGGAAAATATATTTCACGTTTGCCTTTGCAGTGCAAATCTAAGTGACATATGAAAGACTAATCATAAGCTTTTTTCTAGCTGTTTGTAAAGGACTTTACAAGAAAAATGTATTTTCAACTGACCAGGAACTCTGTCAGATGTGCCTAGAAAAAAAATGATGTAGTAAAATCGTCCTCTGTCCACCCGACTAGCTGTCTGAAAATCCAATTTCTTTTTCTTTTTCTGACCTCATTGCCAATAATAAATATTCAACTGTTAAAACAGCGCTGATCTTTTCGTCGATAATGTGTGGTGTAGACCTGGATATAGGCTGGCTCTTGAAAGATCCTGGCTCTGGAGATAAGTAGAACAGTGATTAAAAGAAAAGAAAAATGTGGGAGACAGCTCAACGGAAAAAGAAGCTATTATGCACAAATGATTATTTTCACTTAGAAACTGGAATATGTGAAAACTAATGAATACGACTAAACTAAGTCTGATTGATTAAATTAGCGTCCTTATAACTTTGAAAGACTATTAACAGTTTCAAGTTTATTCTACCATGAATTTCGGAAATTGTTCCACCACCGTTTTCCACCCCGCCCCTTTTTCTCCCTGAGTTAGTAGCTAGTATCATATACCAGTAATTTCCTAGCACATTCTCCCTGAATCAGCTTCAGGAAATGAAACCAACTAACTATAATAGCCCTTGAATTGTTATTCCCGCCCTGGAGTTCCAGTTAGCAACAGGACTCCCCATTTTCTTCAGCGATATACAAGCAGACAGTCATCACCAGGTGGTGTCAAATCACAAACAGGACCGTGTGGGACTTAGGTTGTAAAGCTAGACCCCTGACTGGTGTACAGGCTCATTCAGGTCATTTCAATAACTATGTACAAATGTAATTAAATTCTTCTGAGTCTTCCCTACTTACTGCGTTAACGTAGGGTTTGATAATAGCTAGTTTCTTTATTTTTTATCTTTTTTCTCTAATAATGAAGACATTTAAAGCTACTCCTTTTCCTCTGAATACAGTTATTACTGAGCCCCATGGATTCTGTTATAAAGTATTCTATTTCCCATTGATTTATATATCGTTTTATAGTCCTTTTTGATGTTTTCTTTGTTATCCATGGATCTTGAAAATCGTGTGTCTTAATTCCCACACATTTATTATGCCAAAGAAAGTACTTCGACTCTTAAGTAATTTAAAGAAAAAAAATTACCTTTTAATTATCTGTTAAATGATTATGATCAAATAAGATGATGCATAGGATCTATTTTTTTATAAGTGAAAATTAAAAGTTAAAATTAAAGTTTTCTTTGTGGTCAAGAACATGAATTATTTCTACAAATGTTCTGTGGATATTCAAAGAAATGCTGTCTCCATTTGAGAATACAAAGCTTTTTCTCTCTATGTACATACATGTATTAAATGAAGTTGTCTATTATATTATTCAACTCCTCTATGCCAGTACTGTTTGGAGCCTACTAAGTCTTTCCAGTGCTAGAAATTTCTATTTTATTTTCCAATCAAGTTTTCCAAGTAATTCAAATCATTTTTCTTTAGTTATTTAGCTGTTGTATTGCTTGGTGCATATAGATATTGAATGTTATTGTGCACTTTATTATGTCCTTGTTTATCTTGATTAATCTTTTTAACCCTTGTATAACACTCATAGTTCCATTCTTTGATTTTCTTTGCATTTGCCTGGAATCTCTTTGGCCCTTACTTTAATATGAAATGTTCTCTCACTTTATTTTAAGTATATTCCATTAAATGCATACATTTGGGGCTGTTCTTAATACCTATCTGTCTCTGACTTCTAATGGGAGGATTCAAATCGATTATACTTACTGCAATAATTAATATTTTAACTTTATCATTTGTTTTAATTCATTTCCTCTTTTTCTTTCTTTTAAAAAAATTTCTGCTGTTATGAGCAAATGAGTAATAGAGCTTCTTTCTAATACCATTAACATTTCAGTCTCTAGTTTAATAATCATACACTCCTTCTGGAATATGTGAAAGAATAAAACCAATTATTGTCTTCAGCAAAATACACCGATATCCCCCCAAAACTACTTTTCCCTTAACATCTTGTATTCCAAAAAGATAAAAGTTTTAGAGTATGTTTGGTTCTCCCCTCTCCTCTCCAAACGAATTCAAATTACCTTTACATAATAATTAACCAACCGCCTAAGGTTTTCTAATATAAGTATTTTAGTTCTAAAGTTCTATCATAATTTTCTTATAGTAAGTCCCTTCTCCAAAGTCCCTTTTAAGAAGATGCACTACATTCTTCATCCATTTAAATGCATCAAATTCCATTACTCTCTTTTATTTCCTTTCTCTATAATCTCCATCTTAACATCTTTTTTTCTGGTTCGCTCATTATTTGATTAGCATATAACTATTAGTTTGAAAATTTTTGTTAGATATGTCAAATAGGTGATATCGAATAGTCCACCAAATTTTGTTCCTCCAACAGTGTAATAGAATCGTCACTGGAAAGTGGCTATTCATGAAATAACTGCATTTCTCAGCTCTCCGTATCGCCATGGCCATATGAATAGTTCCCAGCAATGACATGCAACTAGAAGTGATGTTTATTACCTAGGGGCCAATACTCTTAAAAGGCAGGTTTCTGATCCTTTTCCTCTAAAGCGGCTGGATATGGATGATTGAAATGAGGTTGTAAGGGAGAGTATAAACGAATGATAAAAGGAACTTTTGTCCCTGAATCACTGCATTGAGAAAAGCATTCCTCCCTGATACGTACATACTCATATTGACCAAGTATACCCACTTCTGATTTTTACATGAACGATAAAGAATCTTCTGCTGTATGTGAGACACCACGGTGTTTTGGGATTGAGGTGTTATAGCAGCTGGCGACGTACCAGCAACGTGTCTACTCTCTGGCCTTTGCACAGGCTCAACTCTCTCTTGTTCTGAAAGGAGAATGAACTTATATCTTCACTAGATATTATTTTGGGGGGTTATAATTTTTCTACAGGTGTTATTTTTACTCTATTCTATCTCGCGGTATTTTAGATAGGTCCTCTACATTCTTTTGCAGGTGACTTTTTAAAAATTTTATGTAACAGTTTTATCGAGATGTAATTCATGCACCATACAATTTATCCCTTTAAAGTACTCAGCGAATTTCAATATATTCACAGAATTATGCAACCGTCACAATAATTAATTTCAGAACATTTTCATCACCCCGCGCAAAACTCCATATGTGTTTGCAATCACTCCCTACTTCCCCCTAACCCTCCTGGCTCTAGGCCGTAAAACATAAAATTTTCACTTAGACCCTTTAAGGGATCCATACTAGTGTTAGGAATCAAGTTTATATAGATAAAGTCTCACAAAGACTGCCAACTAATTAAATGTGCTTAATATAAGATTGGACTATGGTAATCTTTACCTAGGCTAAGTACCTGGTAAAATAAAGTTAACCCTTTGAAGAAAGATAAGATCATCTAAAGCACCAAATTATTTCTCAAGTTTTCTTATAAAATATCAGGTATTCTAAGAGACAAGACCAAATAAATAGAAAATAGAAACAGATGAAATAGAATAAGCAAACCAAACCAAAAAAAAAAAAAAAATCAGTAGCTATAGAGCATCTAAAAAGGACAACTAAGAAACTTGATCTAATTAATAAACCAGAATAAAAACAAAATACACATTTGATTTAGTGCACACAGAACGTTTACTAAAATCAGCAAAATGCCAGGCCTTGAGTCAAGATTTGATCCGTTTTAAAAGCTGAAATCATACAGTATATTTTCTAATCACCATGGAATTAAAATAGAAAACAATGAAAAAGATAGCCAGAAAATCTCCAAATGTTTGGAAAATAAGTAATATGCTTCTTCTTAACTAATGGATCAAGAATAACTACAATGGAAATTGAAAAACGATTTAAATTAAATGGTAATTAAAATGACAACTGGTAGAATGTAGCTAAAGCTGTGCAAGACAGAAGCACGTAGCCTTAAATACATATACTGAAAAGAGGAAAGACTTACATCGAAAATTGAATATCTATTTTTAAGAAATAGACGAATTTCAGCAAATTAAACCCAAACAAAGAAGAGGGTAGGAAATAATAAAGGTCAGAGCAACAATTAATGAGACATAAACGCGTGATCCGAAGGATCGACAAAGCCAAAAGTTGGGTATTTCCAAAGGAAAATTAGCAAGACTAAGAAGACTGATTATTGAGAGAGAGCGAGAGAGAGAGAGAGAGAGCGAGAGAGAACTCAAATGAGCCTTCTGGCAAAAGGGGCCATCGCTATATTTTGTACGGATATTTAAAATAAAATACTAGAACATTATAAATAATTATATGCCAATAAATTTGAAAATTTTAAATAATTTTAAATCGTCTATTAATTTTTAAATAAAATGTACACATTTCTTGAAAAACGCACCTTACCAACACTAACATAAGAATAAAGAGAAAATCAAAATAATCTTTTTCCTATTAAGGAATTGAATCAATTATTAAATGACCTCCCCACAAAGAAAACTCTAAGCCCAGATGGTTTCACTTGTGAATTCTCACAAACATTTAAGGAAGCAATAAAACCAATATTATAAAAACTCTTCTAGAGAATAGGAAAAAAAGAACACTTCCCAGCTCATTTTATGATGCAATTAAACTTTGATAGAAAAACCTGATAAGAACATTACAAAAAGGAAAATTACAGGCGAATTTATCTTATAAAAATAGATGGAAAATTCTAAACAAAATATTAGCAAACCAAATCCAGCAATACCTAAAAAGAACAGTACATCACGACCAAATGGGGTTTAAAATTTAAAAACTGATCAACGCAATTTATCACATTAAGGGAGAAGGAAAAAAGTCATATACTTCTTTTCATTTTTATCATCTTTATAGGTACGGAAAAATAAAATTCAATATCCATTTGTAATAAACAGTCTAAGAATCTAGAAATAGAAGGTAACGTCCTTGATTTGTTGAAGGGCATCTACAAAATATCTACATCTTATTTAATTGTGACTTATTGAAAGATTTCTCCTTGACACTGGAAACAGACAGGGTTGACATTCTTGTAACTTACATTCAGCATCAGACTAGAGATCCCAATTAGTGCAACAAGGTCAGAAAAGTAAATGAAAGGCATAAGAATTGGAGAGAAAGAAAAAAATTGTAATATTTCGAGATGAAATGATTTTAAACAAAGAAAACCCAGATGATTCACAGCCAAATTATTTAAATTAATAAGTCACTTTAGGAAGTTTGCTGCACCCCAGATTGATAAAAACAAATCGTATGTCTATACCTGAGCAGTAAACAAACAGAACATTAAATTTAAAAAACTACATTTACAACAGCATCAAAAAAACACGCGTCTCTGAATAAACAGAATAAAAGATGTACGTGACCTCTACATGAAAAGCAAAAACGAACGAGACAAATTAGTTTCTGTTCAACAAAAGACACTATACGCAGAGTGAAACGGTTGGTCTGAGAATGGGAGAAAATACTCATCATCAATTTATTTAATAACAAACTTAGAATGTGTTTTTAAAATTCCTGCAATTAAATAACAACAACAACAACAACAACAACAACAACAAAAACAGTGGAAAATGGGTAAAAGCTACAAGCAGACACTTTACGAAAGAAAACATCCAAATGTCTAATAAACCTACGAACAGGTGCTCAGCTGCCCTCGTCTTGGGCGAGATACTCACTGAAGCACAGTGCCACACCATTACCTTCTCCAAGGGCAGGGAAAATGAAAAAACACGGAAAAAATATCCAGTGTGCGTCAGACTATGCAGAAACTGGGACTTTCGTGCATGTTTGTATATTTTGGGTAGAAGCGTAAATGGGCACAATCCGCTTTGGGAAATAATTTGACATTTTATCATATAGTCAGATATTAGCATAAGTTATGATCCAGTATTTTCTCTCCTAGATATTTCTGTGCATTTGTCAGGAGATATGCACAAGAATTCGTGTTAGTGGTATTTATAATAGTGACACACCAACACACACACATATACACACACATCTCTAACAACTCAAATGTTTGTCAACATCAGAGTGGATAAAAAGGATATTTTAAAACTATGATATCTTACACAGGAATGAATTACATGCAGCATGAATCCTAATGTTGCCTGTTGAAAGAAGGCCACAAACAAGATGATTCCACTTTTCTAAAGGCCAAACGCCAGAGAAAATAAGCCACATATTACACCTACTCACGCTCATGTGTGTGTATGAGAGTGTGTAGTTTGTTTTTTGGTTTTTAGTTTAGTTTTTTTTTTTTAATATTAACATTTATTCATTGTGGGTGGTGGATACAATGACATTTGTTATATTATTTTCTTTTTTTTATTAGTTTCAGTTATACAGTACATTGGTTCAACTTTTATACTGTTTATGAAATGATGCAGCTTGTTTTTTAAAAAGGTAGACACTCATAGAAACCCAGACACCTCGTTTAGTGGGAGGAAAAGGGGATAAGGTAGATGAGCAGCCTGAGCACATATGTAAATCGCTGCCGATCATCTAGTTATCTGTCTCGGTGATGGTTTCTTTATAAATTTTCATTTCAATGTTTTTCTTTAATATTCAGAAGTAAAATTCGCCACGCCAGCCTCTAGCACAGTGAGGCTCATGCTTAGTGGTGTGAGTTATTAGATTCTGACTGTTGAAAGAACTGCGGGAGGCAGGTCTGGCTTGTCTTATATTCCAAGATGGCGCCTATCCATATCCATAGAACAGAATATTATGCAACCTTTAAAATGAATACGTGTATACACACACATCCCAGAAAATGGGAGGGAGAGAAAAGGAGGGAGGGAGAGAGAGAGATTTTGAATGACATTTCTGATGTTTCATGTGACAAAACTACTATCTTGAATGATATGTGAAGGGGTACATGTTATTTTTCTTAAACAGACTCACTCATACATACTTGTGTAAGTTTGTGAATTTGCGGTATAAGAAAAATCAATGTGTACAGAAGTAGTCATTTCCAGATGGTGGGATTCATTTTCTTTGGGCTTATCTGCAGTATCTAAAGGTTCTATAGTAGGGAAATAATACATTTTTCTTAAAGAAGTGTGTTACTTTTAGGTGTCTAATTAATCATCACAATACTCTTCCATGTTGAGTAAGATATTCCGCTTTTACTACAGTCTTCAAGCCCCAAAGCAACTACAAAACACAACATTTTACATTGAATGCATTTTCTGTGCAAATCGACTAGCCCCACAGTGGCTCAAAATCCATATGCCATAATTAAGCACTCAGCCACTTTCATAATTAATAGTTCAGCAGCTTTAATTCCTTGTATCTTTTACAACTTGGTATCTTCTCTTCCAGAAATGGAAAAGAAGTATAAAGTGAGAAAGGCCAGGAGAGTCAACTCTTTTGAGAGTGTATGTTCTCAATGTAAAGAAAATACAGGTATCTAGGTCAGCGCCTGAACCTGAAGCTGTGTGTTCATTTAGACTTCAAAATCTGTCGCTCTCATCGCCCAGAGGGCCAGGTGTGGCAGACAGGTCCCCTCGCATAAGTCTGTGAAGCAGACCTCATCCCTGAGTGTGTCAGAGCCCACAGATTTCTTATAAAGTGATGCATTTTCAGAGCGGCACAGAGAGTCTTTTAACACGGAGTTTGCCAGAGGCCTCACCGACATCAAACAGATGCTTTTCACTTGGAGCGTTTGACTCTTAAACGTCAACGTTTCATATGTTAAGTGATCGGAAACTTGGGAACCATGAAGTAATACTTCTCTCTGATTTGGAAAATTTGACTCTTTAACAATGAAACTTTAGATGCATATTAAGAAATACTTTGAGAAGTGGTATAGTGTTTTCTTTATAGACAGAATATCGTTCGGTCCAGTAATATTACTCTTTCAAGGATTAAAAAAAAAATCTCAAATTGATTTCATGTTTACGAGAGGTTGTTTTTTTAACCCTTTCTACTCTCTCCCCCTTTACTCACCTACATTTCTCGTTGATTTCTTCTAAAAATCAAAGAAGCCCTACATGCCTGAGGCTTTAATAAAAAAGCTTCTAACGTGGGTCATTTGACTTTTGGCCTTAAGAAATAAATCATGTGCCAGAAGCTGGATTGCTCTCATGCCATACTCTTGAATAAACATGGTGCCTCCTCTCAGCTGAGGCTGTTGCCAATATTTACAATTTTGTACACACTTAACCCAGATGCAATGAGCTGGTTATGTGGAGCTCTCCCAGTTACCGACCGCATCGTAAGCCACAGAAAGCTTGTGAACTGGAAGAAGCAAAGCCTAGCTGGGTGGATGGCTCCATTCTTCTTTTGCCTCAACTAACTTGAGCAGGATCACAGGGGGAGAGCTATGGCTTTCGAATTTAAGAAGTATGTGGCGCCCGGCATTTGTAATGTATGGCGGGGAACAGCTGGGCCACCCAACGAGATCTTAAACCTGTACCAGAAATAACGGAGCACAGACTAGAACGTTCCCAACTAAGGAAATCTATGAATTTCACTTATGAGATGTTTCTTTATAAGATTTTTACATTGCATCTTTTTTTTTAAAAAAATTTAACAAATAAAGCAAAACTTCTTCAGTTAAATCCAGTTACTCGTTCTTTAGGGAACAAGACTAAATGAAAAAGAATGAACATAGATTGACTGTAAGGCACTAAAAACTGGGACCTGTTATCTCAAAAGTTTGCTTCTGTTCAACGTGTTATTTCTAATACTAACGGGATAATCTATTGTTGAACAACAATTGTATCGCGTACAGCACTAGGTCCTTTTTGTATATGTCTAATTTAATACTCAAGACAGTCCTTCCAGAGAGAAAACGAACTCAGAGATGATGGCGTGTTGCGCCCACGTTAACATCGTGATGGATCCAGAATTCCAATCCAGGTGAGGCTCACTTCAATTTTCGGGCCTTTCCACCACATATTCCTTATTTTATGGTGAAGTGCAAATTAAGGTTAAGTCCAGTCAAAAGTTAGGCATTTGTACGACATGAAGGGAGAGGGTTCTGGCGTCAGTCACTCCAAGCTGAGACAACAACACGGGATACACGGAGGAGAGTGTCGATGTTCAGGGAAGCAGTGAATAACGCCCTTCTCTGCCCCTCTCACGTTAAGGTCCCTGTGAGAAATCAGACTCAGATGGAGATGAAAATGTCGGCTTTCTTACTGAGGAAGCCATTTGGATAACGTGACTTCGGATCTGTTGATAAAAGGACCTTGCTGCTCCATCCCAAGTCCAGACCTTGGGCCAGCCCGCCTGCAGGAATCTTTGGTACCAGAGAACAGGATTCATGCCTCTCATTGCTTCCTTTAGTGGATCAATTATATCCAGTTGAGAAACAGAGACCATGGGTGCCATCAACAATCAGATAACTCAAGTCTCCTTTGGGAGCAAGTAAGAGACGGGACAAGCAGCCGGGACTACTTTGCCAGCGAACGTTTTTTAGAGAAATGAGAGGCAAAGCGAAAAGCAGTTCTCTCTCCACGTTCCCCAGCACTCCCTAAAATAAACCCAAGTACGAGGGGCTGCTCCCCACAACACACACACACAGAGGAGATTCTTTCGTGACTGTCCGGCTAACGCCCCAACCGCCTTTGATTTATCTACCTCAGTCCATAGTGTGCGGTTTAGATTGTCACCAAAAGGTGCTGAAACGGGTCAGATTTTATACTCATCAGATTAACTCCAAGCCCGGTTCTATCTGAGGATGCAAATTCTCTCCTGACTCTGTTTCCTATTTCAAATTATATTGAGGCACATGGCTCAGTCGAGTTTATCGGAACAAATGCATAAAACAAAATGACGCATGAGTCAATGTACAGCTGCCTTGAATTCGATTTTAGAGTCTCTTTCACCAAATCTGCAGGCAAAAATTAAAAGTAAAAATTCCCTTGATCTAAATTAGAATGTGGTAAAATGTAAATTCAAGATCATGGAAATCCGAAAACCATGCTCTCCAATTTATCATTGTCAGTCTAATGCCCGGGTAGGATTTGGCTTCCTTCAGCCATGGCAGGTGACATCAGATAAAGTTCCTTTAAGGTTCAGAGGTCAAGCAGTCTAAACATCTTGAGATGGTAATCTTCCAACCAGTGTATTCAAATGCTTCCAAGTTGTACCTTGATTTCCCCTTTTCACCCTGTAATTCTGAGACTGTAAGGTGATACTGAAGATAAGCCTTTCTCTAAAAATTTAAACCTGGATGAACAAAAAAATGAATGAATGAATGACAAACTCATGGTGAATAGGCCTCTTAGGACCTGTATCGGGGCTGCTGCCATGGCCTCTGGCTGTAGAATTATAGCAACAATAAAACCTGACGCTCGGGGACATTTTTTCCAGGGGTATCAGCTGATGATCCCATCCAGCACATTCCTCACTGGAAGCGCTGTGGATGCTTCTGAGGTCTCTCTCTTGCTAAGACCGAGCCCTCCTCCAGCTTGCAATTTTTCGGGTCGTAAATAAGATGCGCTGTATCAACAGCAGGAGCTGGGCCGTTCTACCCAGGAGGTGGTCTCCCACCAGACCAACGCCTAACTCAGACCCGCGCCGGGGCTCCTTGTCCTGCCTGGCTGTCCTGTGGGAATCTGAAGCTTCTGGTGCCTTCTTTTATAATTTCTTTTGGGCCGTGTTCTTTCAAGGCACAGGCAATAGCTGAGTCTGCCACTTATCAGATCAGTGTCATCGCAAAGGTCCCTTTATAATTATCGCCCAGTCTTCACAGTCTGGTTTCCGATTGCCGTTATTGACTTTTCCAGTCATTTGAAAAAGAGTCACATGGACGCTTTCCTGATGATGGCTCCCCTGAGGGAATTCTTTTCACCCTGATCTGTGAGATCTTGCCTGCCTTTCCCTTGCTAGATTTTTTGAGCTTTGGCTAAAGAAACTAAAAATCCTCTTCCCCCTGTTTTACATCATTTGTACCTCAGTGAATCTTTTGTAAATCCATGGATCACTGTCTGATGATTTGGCAAAGTCCAACGATCGCGACAAAATGAGCGACTGAACAGATTCAGTGATAATTACTGGATGAAATGCCTGTAGGGAAAATGCTGCGATTTCACTTTATTTCAGGCCTAACTGTGAGAGTTAAAATATTACGATGGATTCTAGAAGCATACTTGAGGAACTGCCAAGTTTTCCATTATAATCCTTACATGTCAGGAGTTTATATTCTGTCACATTTAGTTTAGCTGTAAATTGGGACATAACACCTAAATCTCACTTTTAAATTGCGACCTTATCATTTTAAAACTATTATACATGCGAACACCAGAAAACACACATAGACACGGACGCAGAACACGGACACGTGCAGAGACACATACTGCAAATCACAAATGCACTTCTGCGAGAACATCCTTTCTCTATATCCCAAGATAGTGCTTCTTTCATAAAGGGGATTTCGCTGCCATCTGTCCAACTCCCTGGACTGTCTTCGCATTTCCTCACCCCCCCATCTACTTCTGGGATCTTAGCTATTCACCGATTTATTCATTTATTAATGCAACAAACGTGATCTGTGCACTTGCGATGTTCCGGGAACTATACCGGAACGAGCAGGTAGCAGAGGCCACACACACGGGAACTACACGCTTGAGCTTTACAGCCTGTATTCGAACCTCAGTACTCCCATTTATTTTATAATGTTCTAATCTGTAAACTGGAAACAATAATACATTTCCTGTCACAGTGCCTGACACATAGTGAAGTCTGAATGAATGCTAACTATTATTATCGGACGGTCTCCCTGGCGAGGCCAGGGACAGGATGGTTAAGACAGATAAGTCAGAAGATAATTAAAGTAATTTCGCCTGCTGTATCATTTCCTGGGACAGGGCTCATCTGTACATGACCCACGCGCATTTGAACACCTCTCCAGGTCACTCGCTCTATACTGAAGATCACATCTGCCCTATTCCCCTCTTCTTTCATTTCTTAATTAATTTCTGGTTGAATTCACTTAGACAATGGCTAAAACATAGTTCTTTAAACAGCGGCAATAAGGTTTTATGTTCATCTCCATTCTTCAGGTGTCCTATTTTATATTAATCTTACTTTTTAAAAGGCTAATAAAACTGTTAAGTGAGATAAGATTTATATTGTTATTTATTTGTGCTGGTATAGGTTAAAAAGGGCCTTATTTTATTTTATTATCCACTATTTGATTTTCTGTGATAGTCTCAACATTGCAAAGCAGACAGAACATACAAAGTCGGCAGTGGTTCAAGACCTTGCCTTAAAAGCTAAGCGATGCTCTATATTTTGGGGTATTAGGCACGAATTTGCTCACAAAAGCAATCCTCCCTCGACGTGGCACATGAATTTCAGAAAAACATTTCTCAGGCAAATGAAGCAATACTCTGAAGGAAGGATTCCTCTGAAGGGTTCATCACAGAAACATGCACATTGAGATCCGTAATACTTTTAGAAATCATCTCGCCTCTCCCTCTCATGTTGAACTTGAAGAAACTGAGGCTGAGAGATGCGGGTGATTTGTCAGAAGCCACACAAACCCTTCAGGGCCAGGTCTACGGATTCTCATTCATTCATTTTCATTCACTCATTATTTCATGCGTTCGATAACTATACGTTGGACAACTTTTATGTGCCGGGGATTGTGCTAGATGCTGGAGATGAGGAGGTAGATGACATAGTTCTGCCCCAACAGAGCGTACACTGGGGGAAGCGGCGGCGAGGCAGGCGGACAGAATGTGAAGCAAGAAATCATAAGGAGAATGAAAGAGTAAGTACAGCGCGCTGTGAAGAAAAGCAGGGAAGGCCCCCGCTCAGTCTCGATGCTCCTAGAAAACTTCCTGGAGGAAGAGAAGTCTAAGCGGAAATCTGAGAAAGAACAGACGAAAGCCAGACAAAGGGAAGAGAGAAAACAGAGACAAGAGTAGTGGAAAGTTTATGATCGAACTGGACCTAGCAGCAAGATAACGAATAGTCTCTTTACACGAAAACATCATTATCCTTCTGAGATAATGCCATATGCTGTAATTATTAATACTGCCTGTGTCAAACTCAGGGTTATCCAATTAAATGCGCTGATAAAATCTTTGGTGAACTGTCGGAAATTTCTCCTTACCACGTTTTGCCTCCCACACACAGGTCTGGATCATTAAGAACCACGGCTTGGTCAATACGATCCCCCAAATAATGTTACTCGAAACAAAGATGATGATTTCCTGTTGTACTAAAAAGAAAATATAAAATACATAAGCAATGAAAGTTGAAGCTTACGTAATCTGTATTTTATTCTATTGATGATTTATTCGGCATAATAGCTCACTCAAGATTTTCTCAGCCTCAGCGTGTAGTAGGGAGTGTCCTAGTGCGTATATTCACCTGTGCTGGACTTTTTATGTCGCTTTAGCTGTTAACTTCTTCTATTATCAAAATACTCAGTTAACAGCATTACTTTATATTTAGTATTTTCTACGACCCCAGTTTTAGGTGTTAGAAAAACCTAAAAATTGCTTCCTCTTCTACTCGACTGGCATTTCAGTGATTTAAGAATTCATAAAAACTTCAAGTAGATTATTCAACTATAACTTAGTCCTTGATTTCAGTACTTTATCACAGGAGACTAGGGAAGCGGTGAGGTGTATGAAAAGTACCGTTACTAAGATTATCTGACTGAATGGACCATTTTGGTCAAGATAAATAAAGTGTATCTTTCTCTGTTTATTCTGAGACGGTCTACTTGATAGGTGTTCGATGAAGGTTTCGGATAAATGAATGTCAGAGACTACTAGTGAACGTATGAAATGATCGTGAGGTCTGATATACGCAACTGAAACCTTGCATGTGTGTATAAGACAACTCTTCACACAAAATAGAAGCATCATTCATTCCTGGCTTTGAGATAACAGCGGACGCTCTAATTGCTGCTACTGCCTCTGCCATGAACCCTAGTATCCCACGATCCAATAAAACGTGCTGAACGAAACTGTGGAAACTGTTGAAAACTTTGCCTCACCCATTTTTCTCCCCACAGGAAACCACATCTTCTCACATCCAACACCCCGAGACAGTGAGAACGGTCCCCTGCCTGAAAGAATCTCATGCTTCTAGATGGACAGAATCCAGACACACACGTTCGTCGGATGACTTAAATCATCCCACATGGGACCCATATACGTGCACGTTTCCCTCTTTTTAATTTTTAATGTCCATATGTTTGTTTGGCTGGAAATCAAGTTTCATTACATGCTCCTATTATTCCACCGTATAACAATTTCATTTATAGGCCATTCACACAAGGACTAATTTCTTTGATAGAAAGGCTGCTAATGCTTATTTAAGCGCACTCTAATGAAAACAATATTGTTGGAACTCCAAATAAATGTCGAAATTTCCAGCTATGCCTCTGGTCCTCTCCTTGATAATGGGAATCCACGATGTCAACCTATGCCTTGGCTCCCTACACGAATGTGCCGAAGGCAGACAGGAACTTTATTAAATGCTGGCAATTTGTACATAAAACGAGCATGCTGTACTTAATCTCCATATTGGCATTGAGAAGTTCTCCGGACGCCAAGACTAAGCTTGAATTCAAAGGCTCACATACATAATGAATATGTCTTTCAAAACCATGTAGAAAGTAGGCAATTTCCCTTTTGAATACCCTGTGTGTGTACACATCCGTAGTAGAAAGCTTGGTTTCTGAGTTACTCGGCGAAAACATTTCTGGTCAAGTCCCACGCTCCACGGCCGAATGTAAAATGGGTCATCTGAAATATTAAAAGCGCACTGATGTCAAGTCAGATCCTGGCCCATTTTCCCACACTGATCCATAGGTAATTAGATTATGTTCTGTAAACAGAGGCTTGGCTGGACAACCTCGCTTTTTCATTCGGCGTGGTCTGGTAGTAATCAAAGATGCCTCAGTACTAACTTTAGAATGCGTATGTTCTCAGTGAAAGAAGTTTTCTGTTTCAAGAATGTCACCTTTATGTTTCAGATGTTTACATTTTTGCTTACAGATGTAGCCATGAGCAAATACATGGGTTAGTGTGTGATTTAACAGTGTGGTTATTTCAGCCTCTGCAAAGTGTCTTGTCAGCCATCTAAAACCACATGTTCACAGTCAAGCTACAGTAATATTTTAATTAAATGAATATTTTCTTTTCCTTAGGACATCTTGGTCAAAGTGGATTATGACATACACAAACGAGAGATCTTGTATTACATTACATAGGAACGACATAGAAAGCCAGTGTAGAAAATCAGTACTTTTTAAAAATCATTTTGACTGACTTTGATCTTCATCACATTCTTATTTTTGTCAAGTACAACGCTAAAGAAATGAGTAATTTTGAACATTTAAAGAAGAGATATAACTCTCATTCTACCTCCAAACTAAAGGCTGTGTACACATTACCCATTATCTGTTTGCAAATGTAACTTCTCTTAGAGACTCCACAATTTGCACTCAATAAATGTTCCTAAGTGATAAAAATAGCAGCTCAAACGTTCTCTCCTACAAAAGAACCAAATCTATTTCAAAATATGTCAGAATCTTCTTCCTTCTCAAACCTGAATAAATATTCCCTTGTACATACAAACTGCATTTTGTTATCTGTTCATCTATCAATGGACACTCAAGTCGCTTTACCTTTCTGCCACTGTGAACAATGCTGCTGTGAATATGGATGTACAGATATCTCTTTGTGACCCTGCTTTCAATTCTTTTAGATATATACCCAGGAATGGAATCGATGGATCATAAAGTAAATCTATGTTTAATTTCCGGAGGAACGCGTCATACTGTTTTCCCCAGCAGCTATACCATTGTATATTTACGCCAACAACGAACAAAGGTTCCAGCTTCTCCAGATCCTTGCCAAGTCTTGCTTTCCTTTCTTCGATAGTAGCCATCCCCGTGGGCGTGAGGTCCGATTGCTCATTGTGGTCTCGATTTTCATATCCCTAATGACTAGTGCTGTTGAGCGCGTTTTTCATATGCTTGTTGGCCAATTGTACATCTTCTTTGGAGAAATGTCTACGTAAGCCCCTTGTCCATTTTTTAAAGTCTTTTTGTTGTTGTCGTTGAGTTGTAGTTTGTGTACATAGTCTGGGTATTAACTCTCCTATCAGATAGAGAATTTGTAGATGTTTTCTCCCATTGCCTTTTCACTCTGTGGATTGTGTCCTTTGATGTACGAAAGTTTTTAATTTTGACGTAGTCCGATTTATCTATATTTACTTTCGTTGCCTATGCTTTTGATGTCATATTTAAGTAATTACTGTCAAATCAAAAGTCATGAAGCTTTCCCCTATGTTTTTGTCTAAGAATTTTAAAGTTTAGCTCTTATGTTTAGGTATTTGATCCATTTCGAGTTAACGTTTGTATATTATGTAAGGGTCCAACTTCATGTTATGCTGCTTTTAAAAAAATGTGTGTATGTTTAAAGAAACTGTAGAGAGGTTATCTGAGCTTGGGCATTACTATTGATTTATAGAAGAGCTAAGTCATCTGAAGTAAAGAATACCACTTTATTCTAAATTTATATAATAAACATCTCTCTAAAACCCACAGATCTTAGGTGATATAGGTAATAGTTATTTATTTAAAAAGAAAATTATTTGTTTCTGAAACGAATACATTATGACAACTAAGAAATTCAAATTTAGAATTTCAAGAGTAAACTTGTCTCTGACACCTGAGGGCCAGTTTTATGGAAAAAAAAAAAAGCTGCAGTAGAAACATATATAATTTCAATTACAAATATATGGACAGATTCTACGGTGCCGTAAAAATTCTGTACTAAGTATTCTCTATGTATGTGCCATGGAGGATGACGGGAAAACAAATCTCTTTCTGAAAGAGCTTAGTATCTAGTGACAATAAGACAGGGGGCATGTGTGGCACAGAAATAATTACATGCGCACATCAGCAGCTGTTTGGCATACGCTCTACACTATGAGCACACATGTGTAGCTGCCCATGGATGCTGACGTTCGCCAGGTGTGGGAAGCCAGCCAAACCTGCCCAGAAATGCCAGGGAGTCTGCAAAGCGATCCGTGCAGACAAAACATCACTCCGGTTGGGCCTCTCCAGAGAGTGTTTTCCCATCTATTTAAAAAATGATGATCCTTTTTATTTTTAGGTTTTCTAGTTTTGGCGGTGTGGTTTAAAAAATCATTAAACAAAGGTATGATAATGAACATTTTCTATCATTTCCAAGTGATGTTTGTCCTTAAAAAACTATATACATATAAATACACACACAAACTTGCATATGCACACGCATGCAGTGTAAGTAATATATGTAATACCTATTACGCGTTATGTGTGCTGGTTAATATGCGTGCTTATATGAATATGTTTATATATTCAGGGTAATCTTTTTTTGACAGAAGACACAAATAGATTTAGTCCAGAGATAGACTAAGTGAAGATACCATGGATTTTGACATCTTCATATTCATGCATTGTTTTACAGTTTAGGACAGTTATCTCCGTTGCTTATAATCACAGTGTTTGATGTTTTCAATGCTCTTCTCTGACATATTTCAAATGACCTTTTCTATATTCTCGTCATCTGGATTTCATCCCCATGCGTGCAAGATATTCACCCATGTGGCCCTCCATCTGTACAAAATTGTTAAGGGGTCTTAAGGATGATTTACTTAAAATTCCAAGCATTTCAGTTTACTGGCAAGAGAGACTAATTTAAAAGCAGAATTATATTTCTTTAGGAATGCCCCGTACAAGTTCATTGTCATTGTTAGTGGTTTTATTAGCTATTTTCAAGGATTTATATAACGGAATTTTGACAAGTAACTTTTTAAAAGGGCCTCTAAAAGTGCCTTCTGAATCAGAACAAGGTCCACTTGGGTGGGTGGCCAAGAGGGCTCCTGGGAGCCTGGTGTGAAGACTGGGGTGGGGCTGGCCTCGGCATGGTTCTCCCACGGAAGCCAGCTCCTCATCTAGAACTGCTCTTAGTGGGAACAACTTCCCAGCAGCACCTACAAGGCTTCTTTGCACCAGTCCGTGGGGATTTAAACTAAACAAATGTGGGTCCCAGCTGAGCACTTAGATAACATTTCAGGCATTAAAAACCAACTGAGCTTAGAGAATAAGGTTAAAGGAGATACAAATGGAGACAGATTATTGCACTGAGGATTGGAAGTTGTCGGCTAACTTTAATTACAAGTACATCTACGATTTTTAATGGCATGAGATTCTCTTCAGACATATTTTACTTGCCTTTTGCTTTTAGACACGATCGAAAGCATACGATCAGGACAATAGAATCCTAGCTAAACCCATTTTCTTTTGACCAGTGGGTTGACACTGCTGAACCAATCACATAGCGGCAAGAACCTACTCGGCAGTTATTAAGTGGTTGAATAGTGAAAATAACTCACTTTGTTTTCAAAATGGCTTCCATACACAATGGTTCATGACAGTTCACAAGAGCGAACTTGGAAGAGTTGGAGAAACACAGATTAAAAGACTAACCGAAAGGGAAAATACCATCTGCTATAGGCCAAGCGCTCATGCCCCCTTCATCGAATTCACATGTGGAAACCCTCCTGCCCAACGTGATGCTATCAGGACGTGGGACCTCCGGGGGGTGACTAGGTCGCCAGGGAGAAGCCTTCCTACATGGCATTAGCACTTTCACAGCAGAGGCCCTAGAGGGACCCCTCGCTCCTCCACCCTGAGTGGTCGGTCAGCGACTCAGAAGAGAATCGCCACCAGAACTCGACCACGCTGGCACCTCGATCTTGGACCTCGGGCCTCCGGAAATGTGAGGAATAAGTTTCTGTTGTTCATAAGCCACCGGGCCTGTGGCGTTTTTTATAACAGCCTGAACGGACGAAGGCAGAGTCTGTGTTTTCTATTACATGCTGTTCCAAAGCATCCAAACTGATAAAATGTCCTTTTAAAATAGACGTTATGGAATAAACTATTATTTAAACATATACCGTTTTCCTTTAAGAAAACCACATCACGGACAAGAGCGAAACAATAACATTCCCTCTTTTCCTCCATAAGGTGTCAAAATCCAAGGATTATTTTTTAATGTCATTCTTCAACCAATTATTTTCATTGCCAAGTCCTATATAATCTAAAAACATTCCTGTGGCACTTTTCCAAAGCCATGTTATACAGCAAAAGTTTCCATTTAAAGTACAAGTTTTTTTTTTCCCCCGCAAATGGGACACACTAAATTTAAAGAAGAGTGGCTGCTCAAAGTGTAAGACTACAGAATTCTCAACATCATAACTGAGCAAAATGAACAAAAAGATGCCAAAATCGCATTGCAAATGTTAGTACTCAAAAGCAGAAAGAAACCTAAGTTCATTTCACAAACTAGGAAAAACACGCTTTAGGTCAGAGTCAAAACACCAGAAATCAACAGCCAACTCTTATTTTTGAAAGAGTCAAGTAGAGTGCCAGGAAGTAGGTAAAGGTAATTCTGGAGTCTTCTGACCTCCTGTCCTTTAGGTTTTGATGGGCTCCAACGAAGCACACACGTGTCACTAGGACGAGCGTAAGCTCCTTCAGGGCGGGGGTTTTAATCTGTGTTATTAACCGCCGTGTCCTAGCACTCGCAATGATATTCGATGCATGCTCATCGAGTTAGTTAATACATATTCTGTAATCTTGGTGGCATTGGGCCTCTGCACAGGGATGCGAACGAGTTTAGAGAGGACAAATGTGATTTTCTCCACCTATCATCCCCCCACCACTGGCAGAAAGTCAGAAGAGTTAATGTGAACTTCAAACTTAAAAAAAATAACATTAACAAAGTCAGAGAACTCTGGCTAAGTATGACCTCATTCTAAGAGAAATGGGACCACGACACACAGTTCTGAAAACCGGAATGGAAGGAGAAGACAGCTGGGAGCTTCCTGGGAGCTATGTTGCCTGAAAAAAGACGTAAGTCAGGAGACCTTTCTCGTGCCATGCCTTCCCTTTCCTTTTATTCTGAATTCTGCGGTGTGAGGATGCATGGTCTGGTCCTCTGGCAGCCATCTGGTGACCACAGGATGGCAATTGTCAGGAAAAAGACCAATATGCGGGGGATGGCAGAGTGAACAGATAGAAAAGACTGGGTCCTTAATGATGGCTTTGGACAGCTATACAACCTGAGAACACTTCTCTGACTTTTCCATGTGAGACGAGTAACTGTTTCTATTGTTTAAGTCCTCGTTGGTCAGGATTGCTACAGCCAAAATCACTCTGTACTGATCATTTTAACTTTTCATATATTTCAGATAAGTCAGAAGCTATTCCACTATCTTTCATTCAAGGTAAGAAATTTATGAATTCAATTGACCAGGCAAGAAAAAAGCAAAAGCTTAAAATAAGGTTGTGTCAACATTAAGAAGGATTAAAAAAGGGGGTACATAAGATGCATTTCAGAGATGGACTCAGCAGAACTTGAGGACTAGATTTGGGAAGGTCGAGAAGAAGGGGTAAATGAAAGGGGTCTCTTATTTGTTCGTGGGGCTGGGAGGAAAGCCGCCCTCTCAGCTGGAATAAGAGGAACACTAGGCAGATGCAGGATCGGAGCAAAGACCATTAGGTCACCTACCCCTGGAGGTGGTGCTTGTGGGATGATACTTATGAGGAGATAGATATCTGGCCAGGAGAATTCGGTCTGGTGCACAGAAGCAAGATTATTTCAGTTGTAAATATGTGCATCAGACACATAGAGGGGAGTGTAAAGACTCTCCATGGCCAATGTCAAGCCACCGGCTTGCAAAAATTCTGAAAATTTTACAGTCGTGAGCCAGTAAAAGCTGACTGTAAAACAACTCAGGAGTAGAATAATCACGATTATTGGAATTGGAGGTACATGCATAGACTCCTCACATGTATGCGTATATGCATATGTATTTATATTGTATGCATATGTGTATATGTAGCAAATATGGAATATAGTTGTACATGTACATGTACATATAGTTGTAAATGTGTATGAACATGTATTTACAACATGTATTTACATATAGTTGTAAATGTGTATGAACATGTATTTGTTTTTCTCCAGCTCTTTCCACTGAGGGCCTGGGAACAGCGACACCCCAGTAGAATGAGTCTACCTACCTTCCGCTCTTGGGCTTCTAAGTTTCATGTTCCACTAAATGGGAGCCGGGAGGCCGTGGAGAAATGATTGATGCAGTGGCTGGGGCGAGAGGATAAGATGAGCCTTATGCTGTGTTTTGAGCTGTAAAATAAGGCAGTGTTCAAAACACGAAAGGAACGTGTGAAAAGGACCCTGAAACTATCTCAAAGAGGCCCCAGGTGGCCAATTCTGGGACAATTTCAGTATCCAAAAATGAAAAAAAAAAATGACAGCAACGTATTACAACTCACTGAGTAACACAGAAAGCTGTAAGTAGATTCTGCTATAATAAACGAATTAAAACTTTGATGAGGAGTTAGGCATTGCCACATCAAAGTACCTCCCCGCAAAACAGTTATGAATGGCAAAAAGAAAAAGAGTAACTTTATAGTGCATAATCCTGGAGGTTGCCATATCGATAAAATGTTCAAAACGAACATTTCTAGTAATGGGGTAAGATGAAACCATGAACCACTTGACAGAATACAACGACAAGTAAACACTATATTTCTGCACGAGATGAATTAACCCAAATAGAATCATAGGGAAACATCAGACTGATCTAGTTTACAAAAATAACCGGCCTAAAAGCTTGAAGACAATCAAGGTGGTCCAAGTGAAGGAAAGACTGAAGAACAACTGCAGACCAAAGGCCACTAAGGAGACTTAACAACTAAATTTAAGGTGTGATTAGGTGTGAATGCTTTTGCTATAAAGGATGTAATTCTTTATACCTGGTGAAAAGTGAATGGGGATCTAATTTAATTGTGGATTTGATAGTGGTAATGTATATTCTAAATGTCTTGATTATTATAGTTTTGCTATGAATCCATAGAAAATTCTTGTTTGTAGAGAATACACCCCAGAAGATTGGGGGATGATGACAACTTATTCTCAAATAACTCAGGAAAAAACGTTCTTTGTATTGTACTTGCAATCGTTTTATTCGTACA
This sequence comes from Pteropus medius, assembly GCF_902729225.1. NCBI lineage: Eukaryota > Metazoa > Chordata > Mammalia > Chiroptera > Pteropodidae > Pteropus > Pteropus medius. Next base: position 14,000,743 of record NW_024349796.1, on the reverse strand, counting down.
TCTTTTAACTTAATGAAACTATTCCTTATATCGTTATAAACTTTTTTCCTACTTTAAATCCCTTGTATTTATTTTTATATCAAACAATAAAAGGGACTTGGAATTACCTGTCCTATTCTGTGAATAGAGAAAATGAGGCAAAAATAGTTTTGTAATGAATATTAACTAATGAGACGACTAGCTATTGAATATCGGTGGCATGTGACAGCACCATACGAGGTGCTGTCACATGCATCTCAGAGTCGTCAGCGACAAAGCTGGACCAGAATTTTAGTTCGTTTGACGTTCAGCCTGTATTTTCGAGCTACTTGTTATTCCGAATAGGCTTCACATTGAGCTGCCAACTTCACTCGGCCGACAGGGGTGACTTAGAGTGCTGAGAACGGCAAGGGACCGACTTGGCCTTTTAGGGAAGAACACCTTGCCTGATGATCCATATCTGCTGGGAACTGCATATGTAGACATGCTGCATATTTGCCAGCACTAAAGAAGTTTTTTTTTAAATTAAACGTATTGGGGCGAAGTTGGTTAATAACTTTGTATTAGTTTCAAGTGGACTGTTATACATCATCTGTCTACCGCATTGTGCGCTCACCACCCAAAGTCTAAACTCCTTACGTCGCCATGTTTCACCCCCTTTGCTGTGGTCATCCTCTCCCCACCCCACGCCCCCTCTGGTAACCCCCCTTCTGTTGTGTCTATGAGTTTGTGTGTTTTGCTCATTTGTTGCTTTCTGTTTTATATCCCACATGTAAGTGACATCAAATGTCACTTTTTTACATTTGACTTATTTTGCTTAGCATAATACTCTCAAGATCCATCCATGTTGTTGCAAATGACGGCATTTCGTCTTTTCTTATGGCTCAGTAATATTCCATTGTATTCGTATTACCACATCTCAATCATCCATCCATTAAAGGACACTTTGTTGTTTCTATTTCTTGGCCGCTGTGAATAATGCTGCAATAAACATCGGAGAGCATATATCTTTGTGAATAAATGTTTTCAAATTTTGGGGGTAAATACCCAGAAGAGGCATTGCTGGGTCATAACTCTATTCTTAATTTTTTAAGGAACCTCCATACTGTTTTCCATAGTGGTAGTAACAATTCACACTCCCACCAGTAGTATATGAGGGATCCTCTCTCTGTGCAACCTCTCCAACACTTGTTATTTCTTGTCTTATTGATAATAGCATTCTAACAGGCATGATTTGGTATCTCCTTATGGTTTTGATTTGCATTTTCCTTATAGCTAGTGAAGTTGAGCATCTTGTCATATATCTGTTGGCCATTGGCATGTCTTGGGAAAAGTGTCTGTTCAGGTCCTCCGGCCGTTTTGAAATAGGATTGTTTGACATTTTGTTGTTGAGTTGTAGAGTTCTTCATATAGCTTGGATATTAGCCCCTTATCAGAGGTATTGTTTGCAAATATCTTCTCTCATTCCGTTGGCTGCCTTTTTGTCGTTGTTGACAATTTCTTTTGCTGTTATTTGCCAAATATTTTGACTTCAAAGTATTATTTTCCTAAAAATTAAATCTAACCTCAGGGGAAACTAAGGCAAAAGAAAGGACCACATCTCTAGATTCTTATAAAATAAAATCAAAAGAACACCCAGAGAAATCTAATGGGTAAAGAAGCCAGCAAGAAATGATCATGATGTTATCAACCATTTATTGCATTTCTGTTGTATGCCAATCACTGTAATAGGCACTGAGGAGGAAGATATATATATATACACACACACACACATATATATATATATTTTGGACTCAAGGACAAGGGCACTATATATATATTGTTGCAAATGAATATGTATATATATAGTGCCCTTGTCCTTGAGTTCAAAATCTGGAGTAGGTAGAGGACCAACATATAAGAGAAATACAAAAACATGGAGAACAGAGCAACTTCTGCCAAAGACAACTGGGCAAGGCGCTGGGTCATCTAGAACCTGTGTCTTAAAGTTTAAGCGTTTGTCAGTTGAAGGAGGCAGAGGAGAGAGAATTCCAAGTGGAGGAAATAAGATGGTAAAGTCAAAGTTGTGAAAAGTGTGGCATGTCCAGGGGATTTTGGTGGAGCGGAAGCGTTGGGTGTGTGTGTGCGTGTGCGTGCATGTGTGTGCGTGTGCATGCGTGTGCGTGCGTGTGTGTGCGTGTGCACACACACTGTGACATGGGAGAAAAGAAAGGCAGGAGATGAAACTGTAACAAGAAGCAAGGACTAGGTTGTGGAAAGATTCAGTGCTGAGCTAAAGAAGTTTATCTGTCCTCTGAAGACAGTGAGGAGCCCGCAGGGGCTCGTCAGGCAGTGAGGCATGCTGGGAAGCGAACAGACAGAAGAGAGCAGAGGCGGGGACCCCCATCCAAAGGTGCGATGAAGCCATGAGTAAGGCAGAGGCGATGAGGTGTAGAGGCCAGATGGAGAGATGCGTCTTTGATGGAACATCAGAAGAATCTGTTAACTGACATGACGACAGGACGAGAGAGGGCATGGAAGAGAGTAGGACAGAAAGACACTGTGACGTGGAGGGAAAGTCACTGAAAATAGCTGTTCACTGAAGGAGACAGAGACGTCACAGTCCAGAGATCCTGGAAAAGCCAGACGGGAAGACCCCGGTTTCGGGGGTTGATCAAAGTGTCAAATCCTATAAAGGCACCAAGATAAGAACTGAAGCAGCCTATGGGATTCAGAAATTAGAACTCTGATAGAAATGATTCATAATCCTAAAAAAAAAACCCTCTTAAATGCATATCGTGACTTAAAAAAACGAGGCTGGGTCTGCTATTACGTTGAGGCAGAGGGAGAGAAGACTATATTCCTTAAGAAAACAGAAAAAGTGGAGCCATGGATATAAGATGTCTGCGGAGAAAAGGAAACAGCTCTGAATCTAAAACGTTTGAAATTTAGGGAATTTTTAGCTGTACTTTCTCAACGCTGACTACTATGGTAATGGGACATGGTGAAAATGGTGTCAGAACGGAAAATAAGGTTTTAGTCCTGCTCATTCGGAACTACGAGTCATTCATTTCACTGTTTTAGGTCTCAGTTTCCATGTGCGTAAAATGACAATCTCTGAATTCCCTCCGGCAATAAAAAGTTTTTGATTCTACCGCAGAACTAAGATAATCCGACCAGCTGCCTTAAAACACACTTGACAATTCACGGGATGACTAAGAAACGTTAAAAAAAAAAAAAAAAAAAGCTTCAGCTACTATTTGAAATTGATATAGCTTTCATTTGCCATTTAGAAATCCTGTTTTTAGGCTTAACTAGAAATTTATTGCTGTCGAAGTGAAATTTTTAAAGAAAACCATTTATTCGCTTCTGCCAGTTGCACGTCGTGAACTTTGATTTTAACACTTCTCTCGTTATATGATAGAGAAACTGGCTTTAATAGCTAACACCCAAGGGAGGGACCTCTGTCTCTCACAGACACCCCCACCCAATTTTTCAATTTCAATAATTTCATTGGCAAAAGAGAGCATACCAGAAGTGGCCAAAATTAATATGTCAAGTAACTAATATGTCAAGTGCATCTCTAATTTCAATTGGGCGAGCCAACAACTGACTAGAAAAAATTGAGATGGGAAGAAAGAAGGAAACAAAATGAAAACAGAGTGATTTTTAAAGTAATACTATGCCCTTAAGAGTAGGTAGGAAAGCACCAAACGACAACAACAAAAACCCAGTTATGAATTAGTTACAATGACAAAAAGTGAGGTAACGAGATATTTTGAAGTCACTCTTAAAATGAATTTAAAATAGAATGTTCAAGTATCAAACTTCTTCATCACTTCTGAGAGAGAGAGAGAGAGAGAGAGAGAATCCCAGAGGCTCTGAACCAAACTATTGGCAAAAACATAAGTCGTTCATGGGCATTTTGCCCAAAATATGATTTCTTCAAAACAGGATGTCCACTATTCATCATGGAACCATTAACTCTATTCCCAATATAAAAATCACATATGGCTTTCACAACCAATCCAGAAACAAAGGTCTGAATAAACCCATGAAGGTAATGCAAATAGTCACTTTGCGGGGGTAGCACGGAGAACAGATTTAAAAATATTTTACAGTTTTGTAAACGTCCACCCGGTATTTCAAGTGAACTTTCACACTCATGTCCTAATGTGCTCAAGGACTAGAGAGGACAGAATGGAGGCTTCGCAGGGTGACGGACAGAATCTGAGGCCCACGGAGAATGGCAGCAAACACGTCGATCTAACTGCATGGCCAGTGGGGCGATAGCGGTCTTCCATCTTCCTTCCTCCCAATGAGAAATTAAGAAGGCAACCGTATGCCCCGCTACCGTGGTCCTTGCGAGCTGCTGTAAGTGTCATAAAAGCGCCCTTGTCCTTCCCGTACCCAGCCCTTCAGGACGAAAGGTCTGGGAGAGAGTAGAGGGCAGCGGGAAAAAGGTCAAGTTACAACAACTATTAGGATAGGACCTGAATTACATGCGAGTGCAGGAAAAGCGTCAATTCTGGAAGCTGAGGAGAGGACACCTCGAACCCCGGGAGCTCATGGGGAGGAGAGGGACGTCAGTGACCACTGTGCTTGAGGGGTCCTCCTGGAGCTTTCCTCAAGGTGGACAATGCCCCAAACTGTTACATGCACCCTAAGTTTAACTGAGCCTGGGCCCGCCGTCCCTCAGCAGAGGATTCGAACTTCGATTGTTGTTCTTAACCTAACTAAGAAGTCTCTGGGAATGGCGAAGGATGGGGCCTGTACTAGAAACGAAAACACCTTCCACCCCAGAAATCTTCCCCACCCCTCTGTCCTCAGCTGTCACTTCCCTCTGCGGTAGAGCATGAATACAGCGCAGACTGGGGGACACTGCCCCTGGGCTCCCTCTGTGACGACAGAAACTAGACTCAGTTGTTAAGCTGAACTGGGGGCTCTAAGGCCTGCCAGCTGGCCACAGTGAACACACTATCACTGTCACCTGTGCCCTCGGCTGGTGGAGGTCCCGTTTGAGGGGGCCTAACGATTGTAAAGTAGGCGTTAACTTGTCTGTCTGGAAAACATGGTGGCTTTCGTCTTTCATAAGAGAACTTTAAGTGTTGTAGGGAATACTGCTCCTGTAGGTCTCAGACGACTGCGAGGGGTCCCCAAAAGGAAGTGACGTTGGCGATTCGGGAAAGCTTGCTAGAGAGATTGTCATTTCTGTACAACCAAAGGGCCGTGACCCCTACCGTGGGCGTCATCTAGTTAGAAAAGCTGGTACAAACTTGCGCCCGTCTTTAGCTAAAATGCTCAATGGTACCCTCTTGTCTCTGGGAGCATTTGGGTCCACGTCAGTTCATGACCACAGCTGTCGCGGTGACACATCGTTCCAGACTGTGTCTTTGCAGACCAAGGTGCGGCCTGCATAACGGCTCATACATCCTGCCTGGATAAGCACTTCGGACCAAGCGGGAGGGTCAACAGCAAAATGTAAGGAGGACCGCTGGCCTCCTAAGGTCCATCGTCACTGGCCGGGAGCGGGACCCGAAGGGCACAGTGGAGGTCAGTACTTCAGGCTGGCCGAATTCTGATGCTTAGGGTCCCGTTCCGAGGAGCTTTAGTTCAGCGCCGCATGAAATGCACTGCACTGATCTGGGTGCAGCTAAATGGCAGAATTTAACAAGGACAGCAGAAGAGGACGTGTGCGCGGGTCCGCATCTATCAGAATGTGCCGAGGATGCGCCTCCTCTCCAGAAGAGACTACACGCATACACACACAGAAACCTGATTCCAAAGGGTTAACCGCAAAGTGGAATCAGTACATACACAACGGCACGTTTGTTCCCTGTAAGTACAATTCTGGCTCTTCATGCGTTAAAATCACTCAGTTCAAGTTTGGGGAACCAGCTGTCTCTGTGTATCATATGATCTGAATGCTCTTGAAATGTTTGCATACTTTTGGCATTTTCTTGAAATGTTTGTACGGCTTTGGTGACTCTGTTCTCTTATCGTATATCAAGAAATCCCTTTTATATGATAAAGACTTTTTGTTTAAATGTAGTCTGGCTAAATGATATCTGGACATTTTCTTTCACATACCAAAGTATCATAAATTCTCAATAGCCAAATTGCCAGGCGGCTTCATATTTTGTTTTCGGTTTTAAAGGTTCAATGGAAAGAGTCAATTTCCTATAAAGAATACATTTAATGTCCTTACCACTGATAATGATCTTTCTTATTCAGTCTTTAGTAGAGGAAAAAAATACAACCAGGACACATGTCACTTTAAGGATGACAAAAGTAATAAAGCTCATTACAAAGATTCAAACAGAAGAAATAGAGTAAAAAAGAAAAAGTCTGTCTTCACGCGCACCCCAGCCTACTCTCCCCTCCCCTGCAAAGTTCGTCTCCTCAACACAGAAATATAGATAATTTGCTGATGTATGTTTTCCTTTTGCTGCCATGTGCCCTGTCCCAGGTAAGAAAGTACCTCGGCTATTTCAGCTCCCTTAGGAAACGTTTATGTGGTTAAAGCAGCATATGGGTTTGAACCGTAACATGACGATGGCTATGGTTTCCTTAGGAGGATTAAAGCTTAAAGCTGGTGCTCCCAGCCTTAGCAACGATTCTTCAGGCTTTAGCAGACCACACACGCATGGACACCAAGCACCTCGGCTCATACATCCTGCCTGGATAATAAGTGAGTGAGAACTGGACACTTATTCAAGGCAGCATATCCTTCCTTGGATATGCTGCCTTGAGTAAGGGGGCCTAGATCTTGCATGATTTGGAATGAAGAAAAAGAGCTCAAAAAAGAGTGAAGATCCTATCGGCCCAACGGGTAGGGGACCGGAGCTGGATTGGAGATTACGTACATAAAATATTTAGACATATATTCTATGCATAGGTCAGTTTATGGAGACTTATAACCATTATGTGCACAGATCTCTCCATCTCTGGCAAAGCTGTGCTAGTAATACCTTGAATTTGTTTAACTTTACATTCCATTAAAGGCTTTTACATATGCTGTATAACTTGATCCTCACACAACTTCACAAAAGAGTACACTGTGGCAGAGGTTGAGATTTATCCCAGAATACATGATTATTAAGTGACAGGACAAGCATTCGTAAAAAAAAAAAAAAAATCTGGATTCCTTTCCTTTATACTATATTTGGTATGTATACATTCAACACTTATAGGCCTGACACCCTCATCTATAACACACATATATGTTACTCTTAGGGCAAACTGCAGTCATAAAGGTTTTAAACATGAGTGATCCATGTATATTTAAGCCAATGCATTTAAAATTTCAAGAAGTTGAAGGTCATTAAAAGCTTAAGATAATTAAAACACTGCATGAACTGAGTCGTTTTTGGATTGTATTAGTGAAATTCTGTCTCTTCTTTCTTCCTCCCTGCCTCCTTCTTTCCCTCTCTCCGTCCCTCCCTCTCCAAATTTAGAGTTTATAACTTTAAACAAAAGAGGAATGATGGGGCTTCTGCTTACAACCAAGGTAACCAAGATGGGGTAACAGGGACCAGATTTATTCTTTGACCCGAAACCAACAAGCTGGGCTACATAACATGTTTTCCAATAATGGACAGCGGCGGCCCAGGACGGTCATCCCTCAGGAAGGAGAAACAAACGAGGTGAGATCTACAAATGGCCAGCTCATTGTGTGAAGGCTGCATTGTGGGAACGGAGACCCAGATGTGGGGACACTGGACCGAGTGCCCAGAGAGAGCTGCAGTGGCCTCCTCGGCCTCAGCAAAGCGCTAATCAGCAGATGAGTGGGGGGGTAACGCATGAGCCACCCACAAAGAGTGGGAGGAACGGTCGCTGGGGGTCACAGAGGGCCTGGAGGAGTGTGTGCGCCCACGAGCCAGACAGTCAAACCTCACCGTCCAGTGAGTATCAGCCAGAGGACTCAGAGATGCACGGCTTGAGTCGGGGGCAAAATTGGTCCTGACGCAAATGCTGTCCTGGTGCCGCCTCAGGAGGGGGCAGGCGTGGGAGAGCGTTAGCGTAATTACAGGGAAAAAACCACAACCCTCTCAACCTAGAATCCTACGTATCTTTCAAAACTAAGGGCGGAATAATGCTTTGTTAGACATGCAAAAGCTGAAAGAATTTAACAGCGGCAGACACCTGCACGATTGTAAATGTGAAAGCGTTTCGGGCAGAAGGAAAATGATACCACATGGAAATCAGAAACTACATCAGGAATGAAGAGCACTGGAAAAAGTAAATACACGGATAAGTACAAAAGACTTCACGGTGACTTTAAAAAGGAGTGAAGACATCGCAGGACGTAAACGATCTGATTTCAAGACTTACTGTAATGCTACCGTGGTCAAGTCAGGGTGGCATTAGCATAAAGACAGATAAATAGATCCATAGGACATAATGGAGTCCAGAAATTAACCGACATGTGCGTGAACAGCTGGACTTACAGCGACACTGCAAGGGCGATTCAGTGGACAAAGGACAATCTGTTCAGTGAAGGATGCTGATTTGCAAAACGTGAACCTTGACACTCACCCCCACCATATCCAAAAATTTACTCGAAACTGATCATAGACTAAATATAAGATCTAAAGCTCCGCGACTAGAAAAAAAAACATAGGAGAAAATCTCAGCGATTTTGGCTTTCTTACGCTTTCTGAAATACGACATCAAAAGCACAAAAACATAAATAAAAATGAATAAACAGGACTTCATCAAATTAAAAGCTTTTGCTCTTTGAATTCCATTGGAAAAAATAAAAACGCAAGCCAAAGACTAAAAAAAAAAAAAAAAAAAAAAAATTTGCAAAATACCTAACGATTTCTATCTACCATCCAGAAAAAACTCTAACGATGCAACAAGACAAACAGCCTGAGAAAAACGGGCAAAAAATTTGAATAGAGAAACCATCAAAGAATTTAGACAGATCGCAAATACCCATACAAAAATTGCTGAAAATCGTTCATCATTAGGAAAATGCAAAAGAAAAAAAAACCACAATGCGATGCCACTCTCCGCACACCAGAATGGATAGAATTGAAAAGACCGGCCATACCACGTGTCGGACAAGGATCTGCAGCACAGCGGGCGTTCTAGGACTAGTGCCGGGCAGCGAGCTGGTGTGGCCGACAGCTCCACCGAGCAGCGGGAGGCCTGGACGCCAGTCACGGCTCTTGAGGCTCTGGGCAAGTCTTTCGTCCTCTAGCCCTATTGTCGAATACCAATAACAATTACTCAGTCTACTGCACCAAGCTCTTAGGAGGATCAACTGCGATAATGTGAGATCGCTTTACGGACCTGGAGTATCAATGTTATTCTGTCGAAAACGACACAACCACGGGTAGCTTTGCAAAGGTAATTTAAACAAAGTGGCGGGAAAGATATAAGAATACCATGATTAGTCTTTTCATGTTTTCTCTTTGCCCTTATTTAAACGAGTGGGAACTAATTTTTAAATGCAAATGTTTAATTACTTACAAGGTCTAGAAATATTTACAAAAATGTATTTCAAAATAATATATAGCTATCTGTCTACACTAATGTTTACCATTAATAAGATTATACTACTCTCCACGGTGCTAAGCATTTTAATAACTAATAAATAAGTCAGCAAACTGATGATATTTCTTAGTATTTTAATTATCAGTGATAAATTTATGATTTGACAGCAAAGGTCACTTTTCACAAAGACATTACATCTACATTGACAAATCAATCTTGATTCATTCATTTTGCCTTCCCGTTTCTCCTGGAAGCTTCGTGAGAATCCACGACTTCAGTTTTTCGAGCTCACCTTTGCTTAGTTCATGGTGAAGACCGGGGAAACTGTGAAACTTCGTGCTCACTCCTAGAGATTTCAACGCTGAGTTTGTCTCTTCAGCCCAAGCGTGAAGAACTAACTCATCGGCAGTGCCGTGACACTGAAATAATTCGGGGAGCACTCCATCACTTTTCTGGACACCCTAGAAACGAGGATATATAAACGGAAAAGCTTAAGAAGTTCATTGAAGAACATCGTTCTTGGAAATCAGAGAAAACAAGAAGATTCCAATTTTACCAAAGCTTCAACATTTAAAGGGAAACAAAGAGGCATTGGTGGGCCAGGCCTGGGCGCAGCTAGCTGCTGGCACCACCTGAGCTGTGTTGTATGTGGCCCGCATTTACTCCGGAGGACTGTCTCAGAAACGATCGATGCATTTCCTGAAGAAACCCAGTGACTTGAGAAGACAAACGTCTTCTCGTAGAGTGGAAGGTAGGAGGAACGCAGAGCTGGGGTACAATCGAGGGGAAAAGTATGTTCTAGTTCTCATTTCTGGATCTGCTGTTTCTCCTTTTGGTAACGAAGCTGCAACACTGTAATGGATCATATCCATAAATGAATATCGCTGTGAGCAGCTGTCTGCAGTTGTACTTGATTCTTTGTTTTGATTCTGTTCATGACATCATAAGTAAACCTGGCTGTAATCGTGTGCGCGCGCGTGTGTGTGTGTGTTTGTGTACAGGTTTAATATATATAAAGGGTACATAAATGCCCTACATGTATTGTTTTTATCCTTTCTCTTTTGATACCTGCTTTGTATAGGGCATTTCCTGAACATTAATAAACAGCTGGAATTAGTCATATAACGAATTTGGTCATGAATTCCAGAAATGCTCTGTGCATCAACTACTATCACTTATCAATTTTGGTTTAGTTTCAACGTGTGACTATTTCACCTTTCTTCAAAATCTGAAACTTACCTGGTAAACAACAGATGATTTATTCAGAAAACTGGAAAGAGCAAAAACTCCTGCCACATCTCGATGGTTTCTATATGCTAAATGCATCGCCATGCAGCCTCCCATAGAAAATCCTCCTAAAAGAAGCAAAAATTCACTTATCAGAGTCGCGGGACATATGCGACAATAACTTAAAACAAGCTATGCCTGTGCCAGTCTTTCATAAACATTTAAAAAGTATGTGGAGACCTTAAAAGAGATAGAGCGCTACAAGGTTATTAGTCCACTTTAGAACTCACTAGGAAAGAGCTGCTCTGAGTAAGTCATGCTGTCTCATCCACGTCACCACTGGCGATAGATTTGTAATAAAAGGAGCTCGAATCGAACAAAGAAATCATATTTATCGAGTGAAAATATTTATCATAATTCAAAATACGAGTCAGAGTACAAATGTTATTTATTTAAATTTCTAGTGTTTACTTATATTTTGTTTCTAATGGTGAGTCCTCACATTGCGACTAGAATCGATAACATGCATATTCTCTCTTATTTGCCGAACTGTAAGATCCATGAGGAGCTATATTTCTAGTGCCCGCCATAAAGTAGACATTTAGTGATCTTTGAGTTAGGAAACATGCTCGAAAATTTGGTTAGCTAGTTAAAACATTTTTTTGGAAACTGACGTGATAGTATAATTAAAACATATATACTTATATAAACTTGTAGAAAAGTTTTAAGAAACTGATTCACATCATTTGCCAAACCTTATTATCTTTTATATGCCAAACACTGTGCTAGTCAGTGGAGATATACAGATTAAAAAACACGAACCCGTGCTCCGTTGGGCATGCACATACACGAAAACACACAGGTAGACTCGTGTTTGAAGGAGAAACAGGGATGTCATAGAATGTGGAGACAGGTACGTGATACCACGCAGCAGAGAGGGTGGCCCGATTTCAGGTTAGAGACCTGGTATAATATTCCTCAGACTGATTGAGAGTTCAAAGACATCTCATTTCTATTTCGTGAGAAATACACTTGCGGAATTATAAAAATGGACTTTGGTGTAGAATTCGGACCTCTTAATTTCCAGTCTCATGCTTTATTTCAACTAAGAAAGCATAAAGCTGAGCCCTTAGAGACCATGCCTTTGGATTGACTACAATGTCCTTTTATAAATGAAGGGAACTGAGGCCACAGGGGATTAGGTGACCTGCTTAACTTGGACCCCTGATTTCAGCTGTAAAGCTAGGCCTTTTGGAATCCAGATTGCTTGCAACAGAGTTTAATGTACTTCCTACTACCCACTGATATCTATTAGAACAGAACTACTTTATCTGGGCTGATATTATTTTGGACCCAGGGTACAAATGTATGAATGAAGAGTAGCAGCCTGGAGAAGTTCAGAAGTTAAGAAAGGGCATAATATGTAAATAATCACAGTGTATGATAAATAATACATCTGTGGTTTTCAACATATCAAAAACAAATAAGCCTCATCAGTAGCAGTAGTTCACCATGGATGAGAACAACTTAAAGGTTCTCTCCAAATAACCCCGCTCTACTCCCAGATGCAGATACATTTAATTAGAGGTTTAGCAGTAAGCTTGGCAGGGGAGGAGAGAGCATAAATATCTTAAAATTGTATGTAAAATTTGCATATGTGCGTCAGATTCCCAAAAAGGTTAAAAGCCATTGGCTAGATGTTGTGCCTTAATAAATCTTTGACATCTCCCATTAAAACAGGGAAGAGCTTACTGTAGACGAGATTATTTCCTTTCTGGTAAAAATAGATGGCTCAATAAGATGATTTTTAGGGTTTCCATCAAGTTTTAAAATCTATTATATAAATGCTTATCAATCACTTGTAAAAGTTACCCAGCAAGGGCTTTCCAAAAATCGGTTATTGTAAACACGGAAGTGCAACTTTTAGTTTAGGAGTGGGACTCCGTGTCTCTGAAAACACAATTTTAGCTTCATAAAACACGTTCCCACATGTGAAATGCCATCATGAACAAACGTCAATGAATCCTACAGTTAGCCTCGTGCTCAATTCTCATAATTTACAAGGAAGAAAAATATACTCATTGAAATCTTATTATTTAAAAATTTAATGCAAGTCCCTCACTCAGTTATAATACCGCGAGGTGATCTGCAATTTTTCAGTAGCCATTTTGACAATACAATCACCTTCAGCATCGGACACTACTATGAAAGGGACTTTGTGTATTTTTTTCTAACAGAAGGAAATTTAACACAAAGGACTAGTTATCTGAATTCGGTTTCCATCTAAATGTCTAAAATGCAATATAAAATATACTGTTCAATAAGTAAATACCAAATAGTAAACTCATTGTAGGTAATGGTTATAATGTATATTTATAGTTGCTGGCAAAGTATTAAAATGTCAAGAGTTAACTTTTCGACAGACATTTAAGATTAACAAGCTGAATTAAACATGTTAAAAAATAATAAACCTAGCTTTTATGAACTCTTTAAATAAAATAAAACAGAAACAATATATATATAAAAACTACACTGGGAAAAATAAACTAATCTCTCTGAAAACAAAATCCGAAGGAAAAAATACTTAGAATTCAAGTTTACTATCAATTGAATAGGATTTTTAAAATGCAATAAAATCTCCCCTCCTTGAAAATGTCAACAATTCTTCCATTTAATTTGTACATTACAATTATCCTTCAGAGTCAATTGTGATAGTCTCAAAAGATTTGGAAATATATATGTATTTTTATATTTTTCTCTCATACCAACGTTATAGGATGAACAAAATATTTAATATCTTCTTTACGAAGCCGTTAGAACCGCAGTCCCGCATCTTTAAAGTTCTGATAATTGTTGAAGAAACACAAGTTGTTCATCTAAGACGTATATCAGTTAAAGGAAAGTAGCGAAATGCTATCACTCGTAAGTTTTAGCTCCAAGACAAAGCTTCAAGGGAAACTTGTATAAGGTCAGGACGAGAAAGCTTGGAAATTCTGGTGCTAGGCTTCGTCTTGGTAATTCCAACTACCCTTTCATTTTTATTTTAAATCTAATAAAATTAATATATTAGTATACACCCACTACGCAAAGTGTTTCACCATACAGGCAGAAGTGAGTCAACCAAAATTTCACTACTCATACATAATTTTGATGTGGTTTTTAAAATTCGTTTCAACAGTTAAGCACTCTGAATGTACAGTTTTATACTTTACTTTTTCTTTCATGTAATACAAGAGTCTTTCTGATTTGAAAGTCTTTTGACAGAATCACAAAACTCCATAACTATATTTTGTTCACTGACTGCATAGTTAGTAGATGCCTTCTGTGTATATATACACAGCATTTGATGGTCACATAACATTCAGTTGTATTAACAGATCATAATCCCCTTCACCACTTCCCTCATGATGGGTGTTTCGAGCATCCATGTAAATTGCTCAGGTGTAATTCCAGAAGCACCTGGTTATCCCTGCTTCAAGATTCTGATAGTATGCTCATAGTACCAAAATTCTTATCATCTGGTCATATCAGTAGTCAGGTTCTATACAACCTCAGATCAAAGTCAAACCTAAATTATATCAATTTTTCTCTTAACAACAAATTATCACCACCTAGTGGCCAAAAAAGGAATCTCATCCCCTACAAGGTTCTTGACTAAGTCAATTGGATCTGGGTTCTAGTCTGAATTCTATTTTACAATAGCTGGTAATCTCTTTGAATTTTATTTTCATCATAACTGAAATGAGAAGAAGAATTTCCTACTGTTCCCATTACAAAGCTCGAGAGACACTGTCTATGAAAACAACTTGTATAATGTAAACACTAAATATGAAACATTACGATATATAATGGTGATTCAAAACCTGTCGACTGTAACGTGCATGTCAGCTAGTCTAGTAACGTCGCTACCGTAGACACTTTTTCAGCACAAAAGTGTACACAGGAAAAACGATACGCATGCTCCCTTTTGATTTCTCGCATTGTACAGAAAATATCCAAAGGAAATGAAGAGTTTCAAGACAGACATAAACAGAGAGGCAGACGATGCTATAAAACGTGCTTGCATTCTGCACACTGGGCGTTCTCGACATATTAATAGAACCAAAAGAAGACAGGATAGTGTAATGTTATTAATGTTCTCAGAATACAGGATTTGAACTCGAGTGTTATAATAATTACATTGCCAACATTCAGAAAGTAATTTGAGAGTCACTCTCTTATTGCCTGTGTTTCCTCTTTTATCATAGCCTCTGTAGAATCATGTGTGGTATCAATATATAAAATCAAATAAACTTCTTATATCCGATATTCTTAATGTGGACAGCGAGGATTCACAAGTGTCTCTAAGCAGCACAGTTTCACGGAACACGCCCTATACACCTGACGCTGGGGTAGGCGGGGACCGTTTGCCCGGTTCTTCCCATCTAACCAAAGTTTACCAGGAAACGAAGAATTCATTTTCACAGCTAACACCAGCAGCCGACTACTATGTCTTTAAGTATAATCGTACTCACCCTCATGCTCCCCAAATTTTGAAACGAGAGTACGTGTTAGTCTTTCCTCATCCTTTCCTGCTGGATCTGTTGCATTTAGCCCTCTTGCTATTCTCCTGGCTCTCAGACTGGTCGGCCCTCCGTGGCATTGAAAGCGTAATCTTTCCAAAATGCACATTTGATCACATCGCCCTCTGTATATAATTCAAAAATTCTAGGGATTGGCGTGCATACCAAACCAGTATTTCCTGAGAGATGCGGATGTGTCCCCTGCTTTTTTTCATGGATGTTACTTCCCTACTAGTTGACCACTCATATTCTGACTCATTTTTTAAACTCAGTTGGAAGGTCATCTCTTCTAAGAAGCAGTTTCTAAATACCCCAGAGATTTACTTGTTCTTTCCTCACAGCTCCCACTGTACCTTGTACATATTTTTACAATACTAGCATTGTATTAGAACACTTTACTTCTCGATCTCCTTCATTAGACTGTAACATTTTGATAGTTTTGTTGGTACTCCAGGGCTTAAAATTTTTATTAACAATTTGGAGACTGAATTTAATAAGAGAAGTACCATTTCTGACCTGACCGAGCTACGCAGACAACCCAGAAAAGGTTGACTACCATATACTATAAAAAGAATTGTTTTTCAAACTAAGTTTAATAAAATGCCACTAATCAAAATAAAACCACGGAAAAAGATTTGGCTCCCACCTACTCAAATATAGAAAAGTTTTGTTTACAAAGTTGCAGTGGTTGTGATTATAATCTCCGAGACAAGGGTTCCATGAGCTCATATTGTAGAATATTAAGTCAGAAATTTTAACACTTATTAAACAAAATCAATGAACACAATTTGGATACTTATTATCTCTATTTTTTTCCTTTTCAGTCTTAACGATTCTCTATTTTTCCTTTATAATTAATTTTTTAAAATAACCTAACTTTACTACGGTGTGTGTGTTTAATAAATATTTTTTCGGAATCTCAAATGCATTTTTCTTTGACTTCCCACTGAATCCTTTCTTCATTCAAATGTTATGAGTAGCACTTAAATCTTACTAACTTAGAATGTACCGTAATAGACACTGCGCGAAAGCATATAAAACGGCAGAAAAATATTAAGCAGTAACTTCTGTGTAAATCACCTATGAGCGATGAAAAGGAAGAGGGAGACACAGCATGGATACCCCGATGGAAAATAAAAGCCAGTAGGGAAGAAATGATGAGCTACCCGTGAGTCTGTGATAGGAGCACTGGTCCAGGTCCGTTCTGGCCCATCTGGGGTGACCACGGGGCAGGTGGAATCAGGAAGAAAAGATTTTCATCATTACGTGCCAGACGCATTTCTAAGTATTTCAGATGAACTAATTCAGTTATCACAACTCTAAAGAGGTTAAGGAGATTCTATACCTACAAAGTAGTGAATCAGGGGTTAGAAACCCGCAGTCTGAGTCCAAGGCCAAGTTCTTCACTATGCTACACGGCCCTCGGCTGCATTAGTGCACTTGCAATTATATCCATAACTCAGGGAATGTATGTATAAATACTCTAATGCATTATATTCTCATAGAGGTTCTTGTGCCACCTTTTCAAATAAATGAGATATTCAGTTAGATCGATACGACAAATAATTGCAACGAAAATTCCCTACGGAACTAGAATGCTATTTTCTCTATGCGTCAAAGTTAAGCTTTGTGAAGAATCCAGCAGAGACAAAAGGAGATTCTATAACTAACGTTGTACAGAGGTCAAGAATCATGTGTATTGTGGGGCATATGGTTTAATTCCACAGAGTCGTTACTGAAGATTTACATTCATTGGCTAGTTAACTAATAGTACAGGTAACAAGGACAAATGACCATGGACTTGTACTTTCGTAGTCTCTTTCACATTTCATGCTAGGGGAGAGGCTTTCTGGACGTTAGATTATTTTACGAATTCTAAAAAAATACTTTTTTTTCGTTCCCAATGTTTTATATTCATGTAATAACATACGTAAATATTGTATACATTTTAATGATTCTGTAATGAATTTCAAATGTGATAATTCTATAATAATAGTTTATAAATCGTCTAAAAAGAAATTTTTGTTGTTATAAATTCCATGGAGCTTTGATAAAATACTGACCATATTACTAATTGCTTTACAGATAAAAGTATCTGTTAACAAGATGGTCTTTGGACTTCAAAGAATAATTAAAACCTTCCACGATATGGTAGAAAAAGAACCAAATAAATTCCAATTAAGGCAAAGAATTAAATGTAAAATAAATAAAATTATAGAAAACCAGTAGAAGATGTATTTGAATATTTATTCAAGTTCTAGAGACCTTCCTAACCTATTATTAGATAAATTATTAGAAAAAAATCCTAAAAGATTACTAGACAACTTAAAAAAGCTTTTTCTGTGTGTCAAAATATAACAAACAGAATTGGAAGGAAAATAACAAGTGCAAATTAATTGCCACTTTTTCTTTACTTATTTTCAGCAAAGATTTTTTTTCACGACAATATGTATTATTCAGTGAGGGTGTAATAAGATGGATGTTTTAATACAGGTGGTAAAAGTGTCAACTTGTATAATTTTTTCGTGAAAGGAATCTGACAATATTTATTAAGTCTTAAAAATGTTCAGTTAAATGGAAGACTCATGGGTTTTGAAATGAAATGAAAATCTAGATTCAAAATTCTTAACTCTGACTTTACAACGATCCCGTCTCTTTTCAAAGATAAACAAGATGGAGTTACTGATGGGTGTGGGGTAGCAGGAGGGACAAGTAGGTGGCAGCTACAATTCATGGGATAAACTCTTTAATGTATGTAAATTAGCATACTTTCTACTTTTTTTATGTGTGATGATTTCGTAGTTTTACGTTAAAGCAATTTCTTATCCTAATCTCTCCTTTTCCCACTCATCATATTACTTCCAGTTCTCATTACTTTATAATGATAAATTCAGCATCTGGTTTTTCCACATTCAACTTCGCATCTCTTCACTTACCCCTTGTGCCAGAAAATTTTTCTAAAGCACAGTTCTCATTAACTCTATGACTCAAATATCTTCTTTAATCATTCCTCACTAATTACCCGTAGAATAAAAGATAAAAGGGAAACCAGAAAGCATTTATCGAGAGCCTAGACGGAGCCGAGTATTTTACAAGCATCGTCTCCTAGTAAAAACAGTGTATTATTATGCCCCCTTTACAGACAGGGTAGCAGAAATTCGGCGTAGGCAGCTAGGTGGTGAGCCCGGTGGACTCAGACTGGAACCAGCTCTTGCTGCTCTATCATTACGCTCTTCAGCCTCAGTGCAGCTCGCAGAGTCCATGAGGCGTGTTCCATTCCGACCGCAAACTGTCCTCTAAAACCACCCAACGTTCAGATCGATAAAAACAACAAGCTCTACCTTTTGCACTCCTAGGTGCCGTTCATACCATTCTCTACGCCTAGACCTCTAAACTATAATAGTTACATTTTTATTTTATTTTAAATGAAATAAGCTTTATTTCATTTAAAATTTTATTTACCTGTGCCTCTCACAATCTCAAATGCCCCTGCTACCTTCTTATTAAACTCTTCTCAAACAGCCTCAAAGACATCTGATCTCTTCTTCATCTGAATTCCTGTGGTATTTAATTACTTAAATCATCGATTCACTGATCACGTCATGCCATGCATTATAAACCTCCTAAGCATTTGCTCCGTGCCAAGAATTGTGGTAGCTCCTGGGAAATGATAATAATACGCATGATCATTCTCTTGGAGGAGCTGTCAGTTATACTGCTTTAGGGCACACATCGCTGGCCTGCTGGCACTATGTCACCACTGAGAAGTACCTCCTGGGCTCTCGTAGGCTATAAGCGATCGTGAGATAGGTCCTGTTTTATTCAGCTGTGTGTCCCTTCGAGCATATAACATAGTGCCTGGCACACAGCAGGAACTTAGAAAAGATTTGGTAAATGGCTGAATGATGGAGTCGGTCATATAGTCACACATTTCGGATTCCGTCTTGTGATTACGCTGTATCATCCCCTAGACCGAGTTGGGTGCCCTTCCCTGTGCTCCTCCCAGTCCTCCCATCATGGTCTATACTTATCTCTATTAGAGTTAAATGTAGCTGTTAAAACACAGACACACAGAAACAGAGAGACACAGAGGTAAACAGAGATGGGGAAACAGAGGCACAGAACAGTGGTGTCCCTGGGCTGGTGGAAACTACTGTAGAAGTTGCAAGCAAGGCAGAAAAATTCATAATAACACGTTGCTTCTCAACTCAGTGAATAGTTCAGCGCTTCAATAAACGCAAAGGAAGTTTACTAATTTACGCAAGTTCTGTCTATAAAGGATTTCGATGTGCATTTTACTGTTATTTAAAACATGACAGAGATAATTTGCTTTATGATTTTATTAAACACAACTCATTATAGTTATATTTAAAAGTAAAATTCTATGTTCTCTACCAGCCATATTCTAAACAGCCAATCTTATTTTGTATATATTATAGAGATTTTATAGTTTATGTATTGGATGATTACAGAAAAGGGTAATAAGTAGAATAAAGGGCTTATGTAAAGGCATGTTATATCCCCTTGGGGAAAGAAATTGCTAAAGATGTTTAACAAAACTTTATACCTTATTCCTGTGATATTACCGCTGAAGAGTTTACTGTTCATGAACTTGATGTTCTATCTTAATCATGGCAATATAGCTTAAACATATTTATAAAACCTAAGCTAATTAAAATAAATTGTTTTTAAAATTGAAATGAATAACTGAAAATTAAACACGAGATTCTCAAATTACGTGATTATTAAGAAGAAAGTGAATTCAAGTTTCATGATCTGTTGTTTAGAATTCTAATATATTTAAATCCCTTAATAAGTTTATCTGAGATTGTGAACAGGTCAAATGATATACGAGTGCTCCTTAGATAATATTCCAAGTGAAGTTCAATGTATAGAATTAAGCAAAAGTGAAAAAAAAAATTAAATTACCAACATTTAAAGGTCTTACCTATTAATATCCTGTTTTTCTTGATGCCGCTTTTGACTTCATCATCAATCAAATCTGTAAGCACTTCACACATTACGTCGATTGATTCCAGGTGTTCTGGGCAGTCATTAGATATTTTAAATCTGTCAAACCATACATTGGAGAGTCCTCCTTTCATAGGAGTATATGGCCTGTTTAAAACCAAAAATGTGAAGAAAGAGAGAATAAAAGGGAATGATATTAAAATGGATGTTTTACTTTCTAAAAGATTAGTGTTTTGAACAAATAATTTTAATTTCCTCCATTTCACAAGTGAAAAAAATTCATATTAAAAGTATCCCCATGCATATTGCATTAACTCATCTATATTTATACTAATTTATTAACATTTACTAATGCCAGTTCATCATCTCCATTCTCTTCATCTATTAAGATTCATAAATTCCCCAGAAAAACCCTACAAAAAGGGAATTTTATATACATATATTATGTATGTATACGGTGTGTATGTATATATATTTTCTGCTCAATTTTAAAAAACAACTAATCAGGTCTACTTTTTAAACATCTGCTTCAATTTACTTTTTTTCCTTTAATATAAGAATCAATAGTTTAGTATTCACAGCTAAATGAATAACGTTTGTCCATGAGCAATATTCAACCCCTTAAGAGTGAAAAACTTAATTCAGCAAAATGCTTTTAAAAGCATTTTGCGGTTAATTTGTAGCGCTCAAGTATAAAAAGTGAGTTAACAATTAAGGGCTTTCTCGATTACGTTCAGACAGATCCTGCTTAGAATGGCGGCGGGAGGGGGTCACTTCTGTTTTTTTTTATTTTAACCAAGATTTGGAACTACTTTTTTTTATCTTTTCAGGAACCTTGAAGTGAGAGTTTGACAAGAGACAACTAATCTTTGGCAGCACTCGTCATAAAGATATATTCCATAGTCCATGGGGTGCTTGTCCATGTTGGACTTGTAAGATGTTTTATGTGACAAGATGCTCTGAACCGCTGTCCCGTTGAACGAGGTTGATCTCATACTATGCTTTCCATTTATGTACGAGGTGGGGTCACTGCAGTATGGGTGGGGCCTTGACCTATTCGCTGTACTCTGGAGTGCTCTGTTTAAGTGTGTGTGTATCTTGTAGTATTCTAAATATTCCGTGTTTTAACCAATTGCAATGGAGTTCAGGGGTCCTGTGTTCAAGTCCTACGTGGGTAAAGGTGAATGAAGTCTTAGACATCCCGGCAAGCAAACGCAAAGAGGCACACAGGGATATATAAGGCAAACGTGGAGAATAATGATTTTTCAAAGATAGGAGAGTTCACTAAAAGAAATGGCTTTTCACTTGGCAAGACTTGCTTTCTCCTTACGAGACGGTAAAAAGAGTGTTTATGTCATATGCAAGAAGGCTCTACAAAACACGACCAGTGCCAAAGGTACCCATCGTGATTTGAAAGAATTCTGAACCAGTGCTTGCTAGGTGCAGACTTCCTCCTCCACCTACCGCTTCGCCCATCTCAGAGCTGGCTGTATACTCTCACCCTCCAAAGTCAGGGGAATAAAAGCATGAAATGCGCAGAACCGGAGGGCTGAGAGACACCAGATGAGCCTGATATCGGTCCCCTCATCTCTGGTGACAACCCGAGTGGAACCTCGGCCAACCCGGAGAACCAGGACTATTCCGCTCCCATTCTCTTATCAAAAGACCCCATGATGCTCTGTACGGATCTGTCCTTGGGAAGCATCCAATCGTGGGACCGATGGGTGATACCGATAGCGGTCCGACCACCCCAAAGTAAGTGGGCACCCACTTCCGGAACCAAGAGATCAAGAGGGTTATATTTGGAAAGTTTCTGAGAGAAACTGAAAGAAATCTGGAAACAAGAACTCATCTAGAGGATCCTGTTTATTTACTAAAATAGAACCATGTTATAAACGTTACTTTGCAACACGCTTTCTAAAATTTGAATGTATATTTTGAGCATCTCTATAATACAGCCCATAAAAACCTAACATTTTTCTTAGTTTATGAAGATTCACGATACTTGCCAAATGCGGGACACCGTAATGTACGTGTGCGTATGTGTGCTGTTCTGATGTCTTTCATGTAAATCGTGTTTACTGTTTACATCATTTCTCCTCTCCACTTTCGCTCCTCCGACACTCGCCCTTCACACTAAATAAACCGTGTTTATGATCTAAAATACATCCTTGAATATTTTCCTTGCCCATGTAGTAAAACATGCAGGTTTACAGGATATTTCTGAAAGCACTACTGCTTTTCAAAATTAAATGGCCTATTTGCTTTTCTTACATGCATTTTCTCCTTTAACAACACCTCATGGGAATCCGTCCATCTGATTCACTTCTAGCCCATCCTTTTAAACGGCTGTATAATGTCTCATGATGACGATGCTCCAAGGTTTAGTCAGTACTTGGTTAGTCAGCACTAATGAGCACTTGTTTGGTACTCACGTTTTAGCCACTAAGAATGTTGCATTAAACATATTTGGTGATGATATGTTTCAAATTGTATCCTGGAACTTTTATTCCTAGGAAGCAGAGTCCAAAACCAAAACTGCTGGATTGAAAGGTATAGTTTTAATCTTAAAGATGTTTTAAATGTTGCTTCCATAAAGGCTATAAAAATCGGCCTCGCTACAACGAAAGTAAGAACACACTTTTGCCCATAGTACTAATAGCAGTAGGCGCTAACATCCTTAAAAATATTACATTTTAAGGGTATCAACTATGTACATAGTTTTAAAATCGACTTTATTGAGAAATACATTTTAAGTGTATAGTTCAAAGATGTGACAATGTAACCTCCATCTCCACAGTGGTAGGTCATTCATTCTCCCTCAGAAAATTCTTTCATGCTCCTTGGCACACGATTCCCATTCACGTCCCAGGGAACCAATGAGTCATTTTATCACTTTAGATTAGTACTGGCTATTCTAGAATACCACATAAATGAAATTATCTATTCACATCATTTTCTGGTTTTTTTCTATTGTGGTTTTGATGTTTTTATTAGTTTAGAAGAGCACTTTGCTTACCATTGACACAAATATCTGTCATTTGTATTTTAAGCACTTTTTAAAATCTATTTTTATATTTTGATATTATGTAACTATGGCGTCTTCGTTTTTAAATCAGATGAAAGACTTTATATTTGATATAATGTCTTAAAAAAAAAACAAACCCTAAATTTCTGTGTCTCCTAATTTGTTTAAAAAGCTCTTCCCAATCCATATATTTTAACATATGGAATACAAGATTTTATTCTGAGATTGTTACTTTTGTTTTTACATTTAAGTCTTGAATTTTTCTGGAATCTTTTTGTACCTGAAGTGACCTAAGTGTTCAGATTAACTTTCTTTCATATAGATAGACAACTGTGCCTGTATTACTGCTAAAAAACAAAACAAAAACTCTTCTGTGCCAAAGGAGAAATTCCATTTTTGCCATACGTTTAATTTTCTAGTTCTGAGTTATCTAGTCACTCTCAATCTAGGTGCTTACGCCCCAATGGCCAACACACACTATGTACAATGGAGGGACTTTTCTCCAATGTGCCTAGAACGGGACTAGTTTTGTACTATCCTTGGGAAAATCAAGAAAATAGTTACTTGAATCATTTTTTGTGTGTGTTCTATGATTCTGGCGAAAACTCTAGTTGAGAAAAGCTCTTTTTTCCTTTGTGTTCTTCTGATCTGTTTATCTACACCGTGTCAGGATCACACTGGCCGTGTGACGGTGGTTTTAGAGTGTGTCCTGAGGTTAGGTAACACAGTCCCTCTCTCGCTGCCATTATCACCGCCGGTGTCTTTTTTAGACTTGCCCTGCCTATTCTCAGACATCGTCCTTGTTTATCTACGAAATTTATCAATATTCGGTGAATTTTAAAATAATTTCAAATAATTCCCCTTAAAAATCCTCGTGGGGTTTTACCTAATATTGCACGATTGCCTGAGAAGTCACATTCCATGACACAAACCTGAGAGGAGGGAAGGCGTTTTGCAGACGGAGCTCGCCCCAGCATCTGCCACATTCTGACCTTCACCTAAGGCTCTTCCGCCATTGTCCTCCCAGGCCCCCAGGGGGTGCACAGAAGACACAATCCTGCTCCCACTGTTTAGGGGGGCTCCTACAGACCCTCAGTTCTCCCCCACTTCTGTAGGCCTTCTGACCTCAGAAGCTGCTTTACTCGAGAGAGGTAAATGAATTGGAATCAGAAGGACAGAGAAGACAGAGAGCATTCAAGCCTCCTACCTCCCAGAATCCCTCTCTAGGGATTAACCTTCTCACTTTCAAAATGAAAGCAGGTGCTTTCCGCCTAGTATTAATGTCCCTGTCAGACAAAATGAAATTCTGAACTCTATTCACTTTGCCACCAAAGCCACGATGATCTCCTGAATGAAAACTGAACACACCACCGACTTTAAAGCTGAATTCAGCTGTTACTGTCTTAAATTATTTCTACTTCCCTTTTCCCTTTATTCTGTTATTTCTGTGTTTGTCTGTCTAAACACTTAAATAAGGGTGATATCATAGGCTAAGATATGAATCATTCTGGGAATTCAGCCATTAATAGAAAAAAATGACATTCACTTTACTTTCGTCTCTGACAGTGTCTTACTTAATTAGTGATAGATAGATGCTCCATTGAGGTGGAATTCCAATGGAAGTTTTACTAATATAGTAGCTTTTAATTCTCTCTATTCTCTAAGAAAATTAAAATTTCTGTCCAAAGGAGATAATTGGGAAATTTTAATGAGACAGAATAATTTAGAACTCTTTTGCTAAGAAAACATAATTGAGAATGCATAACTCTCTTAAGATGCTAGAGTAACTGTTAAATAAGGCATAAAAGTAAGACTGCTTTTTAAATAGCTAACAAACTAGTACATATGTTATACTCATTCACCTTCGTCCTCAAATAAATCACTTTATTAGCTGGTATAAAACAGCTCAGACATTACCACAATAAATAAATATGTTTGGCTAAAGACATCTACGTGGCTCCTCAGTCAATCAATCAATCGAACCATTACACACTGGTAAAGTATTAAGCTTGAATAAAATGCCCAGGGTTGAAAAAAAAAAAAGAAAGAAAAAAGAGCTGACATTCATCCGGATACCACGTTCTGTTTTGATCTGCATTCCCCAAAAGCCATAAAATCAAAAGGCCACCCATAACCTTTAAGATAACAACATCGGGCTCCAGCCTTCCTTGTCCTCATTTCACAGAGGTACCCCAGTGTTCACTTTTCCCTCTTGCTTTTCTGCAAAGAGGACAATCTCATTATTGATCCGGGGGCTTTGCATCTGATAGTCCCTGTACCTGGAATGCTCTCTGCCACATCTCTGCATCATGGGCTCCCACTGATCCCTGAGGTCCCAGCTCAAATGTCACTTCTGCAGGGGAAGCTGCTTTAAGCCTACCATTTAAAGGGTACCTCCCTCCACCCTACAGCGCACACACAGAGACTCCCTATCACGTTATCCTACTTACCTGTCTTAACAGAATTTATCGCTATTTGAGGTTAATATATTTAATTGCCCTCTCTCTCTCTCTTTTTCCCCATTTCTGTGTGAACTCCTTGAGAGCGGGGCCTTTATCTTTTCTACAGCGATACCCTCAGTGCCAAGGACAAGTATTTGTTGAATGACGAATGTCCATAATCATTTGTGTCACTTGGATGATCTGTGTCGGATAGAAATAAGAGAACATCTAAAATTGTTTTATTTTGCTCTGAATAGCTTTTGACTTGAATTGTTCTAAAATCTGTACTGTGATTTCTAGGAAAAGGTCAAATATTTTTGTTGCTTTTTTTTTTTTTAAAAAGCACGTATTTCTAAGAAAACAAGTTTTGACATACTAATAGGTACTTAAATGTGCTATTTAAAACACCAAAGAAGTAAAACTATTTATTCAAAATAGCTTTTTTTAACAGGGTTCCTTACCAGTGAAGTGAGCTTATAGTACAGATCTATTAGGATTAGGAGAGGGTCCCTAACATCATGTTTCAGGTAGAAATTTGAAGTGACAGAATAAAGGCGTTTATAACACCTAAATTGAAAGTGCCTAACTCTGTTTTGGAATACATGTTTAATGAAAATATAAACATGCACTTCATATGAAATATAGCCAATCAAAAAGTCGAGGCACTATGCAGATCTTATTCATTTTAGAATCTTTCAAAACACCAAGGGAAACGATATGTCATCATATAAATGGCTTGTTAAAATTGTTATTATTTTTAAAATGGAAATTCTAATAGTAAACCCAAACCAAGAACACCTCTAATTACAAAGACAATTAAAGTATGTCATAGAAATAAAAATCTTTATTGAGCACTTCAGTTAAATAGAGTCCAAGTTAAGGGAATGAAAAAAAATGAAAATGAAGCAATATTTTCCATTTAGATCAACACGGCGAGCTAATTGCTGACTTTCACTTAATACGCCCTTAACCGAACTGATTAAAAACAACTATTAAGTAGGGTCGAGGAAAGGAGTATCTTATAGCCAAAATGGCAATTTACAATTTAAACAAAACACACTGATACGCTGCAATGGACCACGACTGCGTAAATATAATTGACTACTGTTCTCTTAAATTTTCAAACATGTATGACCGTTGAAAGCAAAAATCAGAGCCTTGTTTGACAGAGTTTTCAGTGTATGCAGATGAAATATATACAAGCACAACATAATGAAGAGAGGATAAAGGAACCTCTGTGTTGTAAGTTTTCTACATTTTATGTAAAATGGTAAAAAAAAAAACCCTAAATACGTGAAAGGTTTGATACCTATCTTGTAATCTCTAAAGTAACAGGAAAAAAAAATAGATAAATAAAAATGAACTATTAAAAAATTCAAATTCGAATAATCCAAAAAGAAGACAGAAAGAGAAAAAGACTGAAAAAGAGTAACAGACTTAAACTCAAAACATATCAATAGCTACATTAAATGCAAATGGTCTAAACAAATCACTTAAAAGACAGAGACTATCAGATTGGTTAAAGAAGAAAAACGAAGCCCAAATACCTGCTGTCTACAAAAAACAAACAAACAAACAAACAAACAAACAAAAAAACACCTCACTTCTAATATAATGATATAGACAGGTTAAAAGTGAAAAAGGTATAAAAAAACATACTATGCAACAGTAACCAGAAGAAAGCAAACGGATGGAAAAAGATGCTTTAATATAAACGGTAGACATAGGAAAGCTGATATATTATTATTGAACAAAGTACACTTCAAGGTATTACCAGAGATAACAATGAACATTTCATAAGATAAAAGTAGGTATTGATGAGGAAGACAATCCCACACAGGCATGCACCTCATAATATCACTGAAAAACACACGCAAAGAAACTGTCAGAGCTAAAGAAACAGACTAGCCAATTATAGTTGGAGATTTTAACAGCCATTCTCCAGTACCTAAAAAACCAGCTTAGAAAAAGGACTACACAAATATAAGATTTGAGCGATACTGTAACTACCTTCATGTATAGACATTTATAGAATTCTAGACACACAAATGCACATAGCACAGTCACCCGGGGGGACCACATACAAGACTGTGTCTGTATCAGAAGACTGAGGTTGTGCAGAATATTTTCTCTGACACAATGAGATGTAAGATGAACTAAGACCACAAAAGTTTCAATCAAGAGAGATGTGATTCATATTTGAAAACTAAAATATTTTAGAGCTTGTAATTTTAAATTACATATTAAATGAAGTTTCTAACTGCTCTGCGAGTCTGAGACATCTGGAATGAAAACTCGGTGATGTCTGCACTTCTCATAAAACAAAGGAAAAATGATTTCACGGTAACGTTGAAAACCATTTTCTAATCTGATAAAATTTTAAACCAGTCTTGCTTGTTATGCTGTTTATAAGATCCCTTCTGACATTTAGAAAATCTTCAGTCACAAGTTATGCAGCCTCGATCAATGACATTTGATTTCCCACATGGAAAAGGACCAGCGAAATACAGCAGAGCTACAGAATGTACAACTTGCTGAATATTTAGCACGAGATAACATTGCTAGGTCAGTTGAGGGTTCCGCTGTTGATATTTAAAAGCGACAAGCGTATTTTACAAACTTACTCGATTTGTGTATTAGTAGAAGAAAACTCACTGGTATTATTATCCTTAATTATATATGTTTTATTTTACTATTTTATTTGCTGTGGCCTGATCAAGGATTGGGTCCTGAAATGTTCTTATATTTCTATAGCACGGATAGATCGTATTTGTAGTAAAAACATATTTATATACTCTTTCTGAATATTTTTGAAAAGCTCGATTTCCAGAATAGGAAATTACAAATTGCACTGGATTATGAGGGCTTTATTTCTTTATTTTAGAAATCTTAGAACCAGTGAAAACAGGAAAGCAAAACTTTACAACTCTATGCTCACGAGGGTAAATCTGAGACTAGAAAGCCTTTTGAAAGAAAATCGAATTTTGTTTTTAATGTTTCTGACCGAGAAATTAAGTCTAAAAATAAAGGAAGCCTAGTACACAAAGACCCGTTCTTAAGCGCAATCTCGACTTTTTTTTTGTATTGATTCAAAGACAATAATGCCATTCAGACTGTAATTACCTCAGATGTTTGTTTTTCTAAAATATAAACAGCTGAACACACTGCAACGTTTTTTCCTCCCCTGAAGGAGAAACAAGACTAATCATCTAGTATGTGAGGGGCAGAGGTGCAGCTTAAAGCAGGACATCTCAGCCGAGGGACCACCGAGATGCGGGACTGACTGCATCATTTCTGTAGTGGGGACTGTCCTACGAAGTGCAGGTTGTTCAGGGCCATAATGGCCTCTGCCCACGAGATGCCAACCACCTTTTGAGTGGCCCTTCCTCTGTGCTGTGACAACCAAAAATGTTTCCCAGGGCAGCCAAATGTCCCTGAGGGATAATCACCCCTGCCTGAGAATGAATGATTTAAATTATTTTATTAAAAAAAAAATCTTACAAATTCAAGAGCTGTAACTCAGGAGAAATTTAAGTCAAAATGATGATTTGATCTAGAACAGTGGCCCCCAACATATTATCATGGTAACTCCTTTTCAGGATCAAAACCTTGCTATCCCTAGCCATACACAGCTATAGAGCAATTAAAAATGCAGCTAGTGCAACTAATGAACTGAACTTTTAATTTAAATTAATTAATTAGCGTCCAAATTGACATGTGCTGTATACGTAAAATACACACCAGATTACAAAGATTTGGAATGAACAAAAGAATGCAAAATAGCACTTAAATAAGTTTCTATTGATTCCATGTTGAAATGGCATTTTGGATATAATTGGTTGAATAAAATATGCTATTAAAGTTAATTTTATCTGTTTCTTTTTCCTTTTTTTACTGTGGTGTCCAGAAAATTTAAATTTGCTTATGTAGCTCATATTATATTTCATTGGTTAACAGGTCTAAATTATTTGATTATCTGTCCAAATGGCTGTGGACTATAAAAACATATAACACCAAAGTTACTACATAATCTTAGTAACTGGTATTAGATCAGTGAACTATTTCAACGATTTTATATTTTACGAAATCACAACAGCGCCCGCAAATAATTCTTAGTGTACGTGAAGAATTCTGGACTCTCACAAGTATCTCTGGCCTAAAGTTTGAGATATACTGGCCTGAATTTCGTGATGACGTGAAATTCATAAGCTGAAAAATATCCGTTACCAGAACCACGTTTCCAATGATCTTCCATTCAATTTTATCAGACAATTACATTTCTATTTAGGCTGAAATGAACTGATCTTTCCCATCCTCGCTGTCTTTCTCCTTCCCAACTCCACTGCCTTAAAAACCAACAGCAAATAACAAGCTCTTTGGACATTTTCAAAGACGTTCAACTTACAGCACAAAAATAACCCCCTGGTCATTATTAGGTCTTTTATTGGTACCATCAAACTACTAAATGCCTCTAAAATTATATTAACAAAATAATATAATTTTTGACTCCTAATTCTCACAACAAAAGTATCATTTTATTGTTTTACCTCATTCAAATCTATCAACCGAAGTAAGTAAAATCTTAACGAGTGTATAAAAAAGGTCCATGAATGTCTGGCTCTACTGCTCCTTAATATTAAATTAACAGAAAAATAAAGCAAAGCATTTGCATAAGCACATAGCATGATTCACAAAAATAAATCAAGAACAGGTAATGAGAAATCAGATTGGGTTGCACAGCCCAGCACAGTGTTCCACTTACGCCAAAAAGGACTTGCAAACCCCACTTGAAAGCATATGTTCAGCACAGAAGACTATGTGGATAACGACTGAATAATTACAAAGCAGTGGTTTGACTTCAAAACTGTATCAACCACGTGACCGTGCATCTATAGGCTGTAAAATGAACTATTTATCAGGTAGTCCACTCCATATTCCTATTCTTGTTTACTTGATTCGAAAGCTTTACATTATTTCTAAAATCTTTTAAGTATAGAAAGGATGCCATGGATCCCTATTCTCAAGATTATGAACTCTGGGTTAACTAGATTATTAAAAAGATTATGGTCATTGGAGTTGTTAAGTTTCTTTTCTGGGATGGATGAGGGGACAGGAAGAGAGTGAGAAAGGTGAGCAATCTGCAGCCAGAGATTGGCCATGCTCGAGACAAAGGTGAAGGTGAGCAGGGAACGCCGTACAGAGAGGGAAGAAATTACTTGCCCAGCAAAATTGGACTCGATAGTGTAATTGCACACACACACACAAATTCTGGACATAAAGTACCCCAATTTAAAATATTTTCAATACAGAATTAAGCTTAAAGAACACCTCGCTGGTACACCTGTTTGTGCTTTGTGGCACAGAATTATACCGAGCAGTGAGGTCAACTACATACCTGCGAGGGGCTGTTGGGTAAATAACTTTTATGTGCTGGAATGCGAAATCGTGATTTAAGACCTCTTTGATCCATCTTCTCAATCCTTTTCCAGAATCACCTGATGAATCACAAAATCTAGATTAAGACACAACGTTTTGAAAATACGGTGTATTTAAAAGCAGTTTTTAACTTTGGTGTCACGCAGAGGATGGAACGAGGGGAGAAACTTACACATGAAGTAACTGTACAGAGACCACTTATCCATACACATTGATTGATCAGGCGCCAATAAGCAGAAATACTTTTGATTATTTTACTAACTTCACCATTGATCACTTTTAAAGACCTCGTTTAAGATTGAGTTTTAAGTTTTCTCATCTCTTTAAAGGGTATCATAGGAACAAATAAAGTCAATCAATTTTTCTAAATAAAAAATTCTCTTTTTTTTCTTTTCTGATTTTAAACACTGTCATTGCTCATCTTCATTTTTAAAGACAGTCGATTCCTAAAGTGCCTATAAACTTTTATAGTAATTTTCTTTAAAATAATAAAATCCTTCATAAGGGGGCATCCAGCATACTTTTAGTTTTAACTTGAAGAAATTAGAATTTAATTTGGTCACATGTTTACATGACCTAAAATGAAGATGATATATTCCAAGGCTGAAAATTAACCAAACGTAAGAATTAATATATGTGTACTTCCATTAAAAAAAAAAAAAAAAAAAAGGCAACAGAGATCCAACTCATATAGTCCTGAACGGGAAAATTTTAAAGGTAATAACTTTAATTTTTTAATCAATCCATTCATTAAGACATCGATTCAAAAAATACCTACTGAATCCCTACTAATGTGTCAGGTCAAGAGGCAGCAATGAGGGAGAGAGAATCTTTACTCCTACAGAGTATATAGTTTATTGTGAGAAACGGACATCGTCAAATAATCATATACCTAAACGCGAAAGATAGACGGAACCGTTACAAACGTGAGCCCCTGGTGCAGCACGGGTTTACTGTATTCAGAACCCACCCGGTTGAGGAGCTTGGGGATAATGTCCCTCGAATATGAGCTTTGCGAGATGAGGTTCGTTTTGAGTTTTATCCACCGAGACGTGTGTTCATTTCACGCCTAGAACAGGACTGGCACAACCAGGGCGTCTGACAGGCAGGTGTTAAGTAGTCTGAATGAGCAAAAAGCGCAGTGCAGAAGCGAAGGGCACCTCGGATAGCAGCAGGCAAATGCTGAGGCTCAGCCATCTTAGTTCTTAGCTGTCATAGTGCTTCACAGGAAGGAGCAGCATGACAGCTAAGACCCGAAAAGCAGAAAAACGAAAGGCGGAGCGGTGAATGCGAGATGAGGCTAGGGCCATGCTTTTAAAAATAACTGCAATAAAGAGTTTGGCTGGCTTTTGTCCCCAGTTCCTAAGAAAGAGGGAACCTCTAAACTTTTAGAATTTCCTGAGTGATTTGAGTGTCTTTGTTATTCATGGAAAGGCCCTCAAACCACAAGACAGTTTCTGCTCGGGCGATGACTCAGGAGAGGAACGGGCCAGCCAGAAAGACCAACCATGTGACTAGGAGACTGGGGCTTTGAACCCTATGATATCAGTCTGACCTCCAGGGAGTAGAGGAGGCTGGAGACTGAGTTCAAACCCAAATCAGTCATGTCTGTGTAATACAACCCGAATCGAAACTCTGGACAGGAAGCTCAAGGAAGATTCCCTGCTTGACACTACTCTCTGGGCACCGTCGTACCTCGATACCGAGAGGGTGCTGCACCCCGGAGGAGGACAGAAGGTCCAGCTGCTCTGCTCACCTTACTAACACGGTGACCCCCACACCGTCCACCCTCCTTATTCTACTTCCTTATTTGGACAGGACTGTCTTCTACTACATATTTCCTCCACTAGGATGTAAACTCCACGAGAGCAAGGATTTTCGTTTGCTTTGTTCACTGCTGAACGCCCAGAGCCTGGAACAGTGCCTTGCACACAGCAGCCATGTAACAGATATTCCTTGAATGGATGGATTAATGACTGAGTGGTTACTAGGCAGTTGGATAAACATGTCTGGAGCTCACATGAGGCCTAAAATGGAGACATGCCTTTATGTCACCTGTTTATAGGTAAAAATAGGATCCATGGGCTCATATGGAGTTTAGCCTAGGGAGAAAAATGTAGGATGAGAAGAGGCCCTAGGACCAAACATGGAGGAACCTCAACATTGATGGCGAGGCAGAGGAGGATGAGTCCGCAAAACAAACCAGAAGGAACAAATAGAGGTAGAAGGAACCAGGGGAGGGATTCAAGAAAGCCCAGTGCTGCCGACAGCTCAAAGAAGAGGAAGATCGAAAAATGCCCATTACGATTAGCAACAGAGGTTACTGGGGACTTTAAGAGCCAACTCCATCAGCTGGCTGAGACTATATGGGGAGAAAGCAAGACATGCATAGTTTGGGCCTCCGTGCACCTTACCTAAGTAAGGTAAGCAGAAATATGACGCATACCATCGCAATGAGAACTACAGAGTCCTATGGAAACATATAATACAGTGAATTAATCTAATCCGGGAAGCTGAAGGAAGCTACTTAAACTATCATTTGTTTTTAATCATCCCTCAAAAAGGTACTTCTTTGGTATTTTGGCAGTAGGAAAGGCACAGATTAAGTTGGCTGTATATAACTTACATTCTCATTTGTTCTTTACGGTTGTCATACGTAACCCAGATGAGAACCTCAGGCTCTTAAGATTAAAACAAACAAACAAACAAACAAACGAAAACACTAGATCTACCTCTAAACACTCTTTTTCAATCTTGAAAAGCAAAGCTGAACGCTATAAAACGTCTATCCACCTAGTCGCGAAGTCTCCTTTTTTAAAAGCAAGCACCTTATTCCAAGAGTATGGTAAAACTGTTAGAATTGGTTTGCCCACATGTGGATTAATCAGAAGCCAAACATCTCCTATAACAACCACATATGTTAAAGTCTAATATAAAATCATACTCCTAATAAGAATTTTATTTACTAAAATGGAGATCTAAATATACAGAAATTACATTTTACTTGCATAACTGGCAGAATTCTTTGGAGCAATACTTTGCTTAAAGTACAAAGGGAAAAACAATATGTACAATGTATAACTCAGTTTCAGAGATATACAGTTACAGGTTATAAAAATGTCATAATTTGAAACCGAAAAGAGTAAGAATAGTTATTTTAAGCACAGTAATCCAGGAAAAGCCTAGGAGTGTTTTCTAAAGATCTTATAAAATAATTAAGTTATTTATTAAAAGGAGTATGGTATCGGGGAATTTCTGGGTGCTTATAAATGGAGTCCTGAGTTGTATTAGTAATAATCGCATAGTCGTAAAACTGTTATTATTGTAGACATTTCACCTTCTAAATATATTTCATCAGTCAAGTCTTTCCCTTTAAACGTTGTTGGCCCTTTTCTCTCCCGTTTCCAAAATGATACATCCTAGTTCAGAATTTTTTCACCTTACATTTTCCCAGCACTGATTTTGGAGTCAGAGAGATCTGGGTTCAAGTCCCAAATCCACCACCTCTTACAGTGATGGCCAAGTGACCTTGGGCACGCTGTTCAACAGATCAGGCCTCAATTCCAAAATGACAATACTTCCCACAACCGCCCGCTTTCTTGGTCTCTACCCTGTGCCTTTCCAATCCCCGCCATCCTCCGTAAGCCTACATATAAGTCTTAGCTAAAAGACCAAGTTCTCTGTCAAGTGTGACAAGCTCTCCATCGCCTTAACAAAGCCTAACCACAATTTTCCCCTCACGATTCACTTGGCAGTAAACCATGCACCATCTTGTGATCGCCCCTGCCCTGCTGACTCAAACTAATTGAACTGTTTTTGTTTTTAACTTTAGGTAGGCCCCCTGAGGACACCGGCTGCATCTCATTTCTTTAAAAAAAAAAACAATTCCCAAGAAGTCACCCTGGGCCAAGGCCTAGGGATGCGCAGAGGAGAAAGAGGGTTCTTATTTCTGAGGAGCTCAAGCGAGGCCCAGTGGGGCAGCGGACCAGTGAATTACAAATGAGTTTAAGAAACGGTATCGTTCCCAAAGGCAGGTAAGTGGGAGAGTATGTGCCCCTGAGGCTCAGACTTGGCTTTGTGCTATACTTGGGGGGTATTTAATGACAGGAGGTGGGGACAGGGGGACAAAGGAAGGAGGAACAGGAAGGACAGGCACTCCGGCCCGGGCACAGTGCCTTACAAAAGAGAGATCGTCAATACACATGATTTAAGTTAACAGTGGATCTCAATTGCTTACATTAGTATGGGAGGCGGGGGGGTAAAAATGGCAAAAAATAATCCAACGCGGATGAAAACTCGAATCGCTAACAGCTGACCCTGGGAAGTACTGTCTCCAGCAGAGGACTTACCTTGCTAACTGGCTCTGTTTAGCCCTGGGGGACAGGGATGGGGGATGGCAAGGCTTGCACTGGAGAACATGTTGGGGATGGGGATGGGGGGCTGGAGGAGCCGCGGGACACGTGGGCCCCCAGCGAGGGCGGTGGGCCGATGGCCGCAAGACAGGAAAAACAAAGGCGAGGTGGGGACGGCTCGGGACAGACAGGTCGCCAGGCTGCGCGCGTGTCCGCAGCCGCGGGGCGAGCGAGGACAGCCACCCTCTCCCGAGACCAGCGGGCCGCACTGGGGCGCGGCGCCCCCCTCCCTACTGGGGCAGCTCTGGGGGCGCCTGGGGGGGGGGCTGTTCCCCACGCTGCAGAAAACAAGGATGCGAGCTGGAATCCACCTGAGCCATGCAGGAAAATCAGAGAGGCGCTGTGCCTCCCGGCCGGCGACACCACGCACCGCTGCAGGCGAACCGTCCCCGATGCAGCAGCCATGGACGCTGTCACCACCGCCTGGCGCCCCGCCCCGCGGCCGCCGGGGTGACGGAGCCCGCGCACGCGCACAGGGCCCGGCGCGCTCCTGCCGCGGGGTCAGGTGGGAGGCGCCCCCAGCTTCTCCCAGTTGGCTTTGGGTGAAGGATGCTGTTACGCAGGTGATGGCTTCGGTAAGGCCGAGGAATGTACTTAGTTGCTCTATGATTTTTAACTGAAATTCTAAACTCAGGAGTGAGTGCCTTTTGGTTTGGAAAAATATTAGCGTTATTCTCTTTGAAATTGAACAGGTATAACCATAGTTGACCTTCTATTTTGGGACTTGAACAGGATGTGTGTAGCTATTTATACAGGGGATGACATAGCCATACAACAACTCTACATAGTTTTTAAAAAATAGTTGACAAGGGAAATCTAATTTACAGTGAGACCATCTCACACCCGTTAAGGTGGCTAACATTGAAAAATGGAAAATAAATGTAGGTGGTGATGTGGTTATATTGGAACCCTGCGCACTGCTGATGGAAATGTAAAATGGGGTAGCACCTGTTGGAGGCGGTTTGCTGATGTCTTAAAAAGCTAAACAGTTACCATATGATCTAGCAATCCTACTTTTAGATATATATGTAAAAAAAAAAAAATGAAAGTAGGGACTTGAGCAGATACACGTACACTGGTGTTGATAGCAGCATTATTCATAATTGCCCCAAATGGAAACAACTTAAATGTCTTTCGATTGATTAATGGAAAACAAAATATTATATATGTATACAATGAAATATCATTCAGCCTTAAGAAGGAATGACATTTTGATACATGCTACAATGTAGGTGAACCTTGAAAAACAGTGTGCTAAGTGAAATAAGCCAGTCAGAAAAGGACAAATATTGTATGTTTCCACTTACATGAGGTACGTAGCCTAGAAAGACAGGAAGTAAAGTACAGGGTACCAAGGGCTAGGGGGGCGGGAAGAGGGGGAAGATACTGTGTAATGACTACAGCCACTGAACTATATAAGGACAAATGGTCCAACTGGCAAATTTTATATTATGCATATATCATAATTTTAAAAACACTCCGTTTCCCCCCAAATGGAATTCCTTTCAATTTAAAGACGTAACCATAGATACCTTTTTATACTGAGAGCTACATCCCCAACACGTAACTCTTTCCTCACGTAAAATTTAAAAACAACCCAGCAGAACATTCAGTGCCATTAAACACCAGCCTTCCTTCCATTATAGTCCGCATCATATTGAAGTAATTATAACTCTTATTCGTAATCGCCCTACTCCCAAGTGACTACACTGCTTATTATCTTGGGTCAGTTGCCAAGACAGGCTCTATGCTATCGCAGCGTTATACCAGAACTGCAGATGGAGATGCTCCGACATGCCATCAGTTAACCAGGTCAAGCAGGAACTCCCAGTCCGTTCACCAAGACCTGTAGCTCTGCAGCTGAGAGACCGAGACTAAAGTCATTAAGGAGGGCATGCTAGGTCGGGTTGAACTCTGACATGCAATTCTCAAAAATAAAATACTTCTATCTCTAGACCTGCTTTTCCCATGTCCATTATCGATGACTTCGAAGAGCTGGTTGAGAAGGCAGCACTGTACTAGGGGAGGCCACGTGGAGACATGCCAGGTAAGCCTTTAAGTTCAACTCTTAGGACTCTGTTTACTGCCGGAAAACTTTGGTACACATGATTCCATGCTTTTGAGACAGCAAAAAATCAGAAACGATTATTTAACAGTGATGGTTATTATTGCTCATAATAATAATAAGCAGCTGAAGTTCATTAGACGTCAGGTGCCAAGCACTGACATAATTCCCATAATACTCTGTACTATTACTATCTGATTTTGCCAGGGAGGCTCGGAGAGGTAAAGAACTTGGCTCATGGTTATAGTGTCGGTCATCGGTAGCGTTTGGACTCACACGTGGGGTTGGGGTGACTCCAGAGAATAGGTCCTTAACCATTACCCTCATTTACACATTAACTCACAAAAATAAGACAGGACACGTCCCACCTGTTTTATTTAAAAACAAAACAAAACTAGGATTTAGACTTCAACCCTGTAGTCTCTGTTTATTAGAAGTTCCTGTGTTTCTTCAGATTCCCCCAGGTCTCCTGGTATTGGTTCCTAGTTTGGCCCAACACCTGACTGACCGCCAGGCCGAGTAGCACCTGAAGGTTGGGATTCTGAGTTTCATCTAGAACTTGAGCCTTCCCAGATTCGGGATCATTATTAGAATCAGCCAGATTCTTCCAAACCTAATCAAAGTGCTCTTTTATTTCCAGTGATTTCAGTACTTAGCTATTGTTGCTATTCCTTTCATCTTTATTTATAGAAAAAACAGAAGGTTTTAGAGGACTATATTTAGAAATGCCATCTGGTAGGCAAACTATTGAACAAAAATGTTTTGTTCTTTTCATGGGACTGCATTACTTTGAAATGTAATTAAGTTTCAGGATGGTTGTTTGCTGCTTTTATGGTGGATCTTTTGACCTGTTGAACTTGGGGATATTATCTCTGGAAGATTTGTATTGATGCATTCTTTTATTCTCTGTGTATCTCTTAATGTTGTTGTTGCTACTCATTTGCTGTCAGCCAGTCTATATGCCCATTGTTGACGCACTCCCTTCTGGTAACTTCCATGTCTGAACTAAGAAAAGCAAGGAAACAAAATAAAAGCAAAAAAAGAAAAAAACTCCCATTTTGCAGCGTTTTGAAATCTCTTGGGATCTAACAGGAAACTGTTCAGATCTGAGCTTGGTTCGCTGCTCTACAATGCTTTAGGTCACACTTGTTGGCTTTAAAGAAATGATTAAAAGATTAGCCATTTAGAATAGTATATTTGGTATTTTCAAAGCTTACAGTTCAATGAAATAATGATAGTTGTATAGACGCGCGGTTCTACATTTTTCTGTTTTACTCATTCTTGAGCATCACATCATATCCATTGGTTGCTTTTTATCTGTTGCATCATTCTGAGAAACAGAGAAACACATGTACACAAAGAATACACACGTACTGGATAAAATGACTCAGTGTTGGTTAATTATTAAAATTTTATAAATTAACAACCTAAGTTTCTTTATACATTACCCTTAGTCATTTATGAAAAAACAAACAACCAAAAAAAGCTAAGGAAAACTTAAAGGTCCTGAATTCTTATGAAACAGAACTAAACTCTTTAGAAAGGAATGATCGTATGAGATCATAAATTTTAACATAGCCATTGCTTCAGTTCTAGGGACCTTAAACTCTTTGAGTTTATATTTCCTGTTCTAGGCTCAAATGTCCTTTATACCTATTCCTACAGCAAGTCGGGTTCCCACTACATGTAGCGTTTTCACATTTGACCATTTACTTTTCTGTCATTCCCATTCCTTCCTTCCACACTATGGGCCTAAAAACAATCAACAGAAATAAAGAGCTTTTATTTAATATCGCCACTGTGCTGAATACTTTCTGATTATTCTCTTTCTTGAAGGCAGGCTGTGGAGGTGGGGGGTGGGAGAGAGAGAGACAGACAGACAGACAGAGACAGAGAGAGACAGAGACAGAGACAGAGAGAGAAACAAAGACAGGGAGAGAAAGAGTGAGTGAGTGTGTGTGTATAAAGAGAAAGAATTTTCACTTAATTTTTCTTCCATATTCCCCATTAGTTTATATTTACATGGTTACCATAGAATTCATAGTAAACAAAGGATGATCAAAATATCATTAACTACAGCTGTGTTAATAGAAAAAGTACAAGAGATGAACAAGCAACCTACTCAATAATTTACATTAAAAAAAAAACACACTAAACATCAGCTTTTGGAAACTTAACTAACAATCTCAACTTGCTTTGATTTGTACCAAGGATGGTCTTTGAAAAGCTATTTACCTGTATAATTTATTTCTCACTTCTAATGATTTGTATATTCTTCTTAAAAACATTGAAGTCTAAGTGGAAAAACATTAATAATATTTTGTTTATGAAGACAAGTGGGTTGACTGTAATAAAAATATTGATTCATGTCTTGCTTCTCAGTGAGACATGCCACCCATGAAGTCTGCTGGCACTTGTTTTTAGTAA
This sequence comes from Pteropus medius, assembly GCF_902729225.1. Classification (NCBI taxonomy): domain Eukaryota; kingdom Metazoa; phylum Chordata; class Mammalia; order Chiroptera; family Pteropodidae; genus Pteropus; species Pteropus medius. The sequence continues at coordinate 13,960,712 of NW_024349796.1, read as the reverse complement.
TATAATTTCAAGAAAGCAGGAAAAAGTACATACCTTCCTTTATAAAAGTACGAATTACTTATTTTTCTTAACAAAAAATGTTAAGTGCATCAATATTCAACGTAGACTGAAAACAATTTAATGGCAATTTTTTTTGCCTACGCTATGTAAAGTATTAAAAGGGCTTGTAATTTCTTAACATAGATTATGAGACTGTCTATCCCTTTCTATACAGCATAGAGTAAAATTTTAAGACTAAAGAAATTAAAACATTAAAAGATAAATAGTGATCAGCTTTCATTAAGTTACTTTTTTCTTTTATTCCCCCTAAGGAGTAGATTCACATATGCTATATACATTTAAATCTTCATCTTCCCCAGAACAAAAAAGTATCTTATTTATGCAGGTTATTGAGTTTTTTACATCGTGCAGGTGGAGTTGATAGACAAAAAATCATGTTTCATGGTTATTAACATCGTCGAATACACTAACGAGTTCTCTCTCTTGTCACTCTTCTCACGGAATAGTGCTGTTCGGTCACATGGTTAACATCTGGAAGCCACTTGGGGTAATGGCTACCACCAACTTGTTGCTTATTCAGAGAAGACACTAACATAGAAGTAGAGAAGGCAAATTCCTTGTTTCTTTGATACCCGTATAGTCTCGCATCTCATCGTTGTCTATAAGCCATTTCTTGGTCCCATGAACTATCAAAAAATATGTTCTTTGTCTTAAAACGAACTTGCAGAAAACATAAAAATGCACATGAAACCTCTTGATTGTTTCAGTTCCCACAGGATGTTATTTGCATTTTGACCCGTGGCCCTGGCCATAAACACGAGGTGCAAGCATTTTTTTCTTCCCTGCAAGATTTGCTTTGTGCAAAGCAGCAGGCGTCCCTCGTAATGTCATTAAGGCGGCTTGTTCATTTCTGAGTAAAGAATTAAAAAAAGAAGTAAAATATAGAGTGTGATATTAAAAGTTCAGCCATTCTCTTCGTACTCAGTAGCAACCATTTCTTAACCGCATTCCACCATCTCTCAGGCATTTCTAAAAGGGTTAATGCTAGAAGCTTCTCTAGAGATTTCATTTCAAAGATTCATGTGAGCTTAAGAAAGCAGCACACAAATACTGTAAAGAACCAAATAGATATTCTTAGGTAGTGATCTGTATTACATACACATTAGGAAAAAAAAAAAAAGCTTGCTCTTTATATTCAAAGATTATGCTAATCGTGGCAATTATTTGGGCATCTGAAGCTTAAAACGAAGCCCTTTGAAGAGAGGGCTTTCATTTGCCACGGTGGCAGCTATCCTCTGAGGTTGTCATTGTTTGTAATTATTGTCATTTTTGACCTGTGGTTGATGAAATCCTTTCCTCAAAAGATGTCACCGCATTCCGCGTGACTCCATTCCAAGATGTTCTGCTGAACTTTCTTGCCCACCTCTCACGCTGTTTGAAAAAGTGCGTGTGGCATCCCTGAGAGTGTTTCTGGCAGGCCTTGCTGTTTGCAGGTGACCCTTGTAAGCCCCCAAGCCTCGGGTATGTTTTGTGCCTAGCCCAGCAAAGCTGTGTTGCCATGGCCATCATTTGAGTTCGAGTGGCTGAAAAAAATCTCATGGCAAGTGATACAAAATCAGTGATCGTTTATGTGTCTAGATGTCCCATGATAGATGTAAAATTGTCCCGTATTCACCACTCCCCAAATGTGAACAGTCTGAGTCTTTAAAAAGAGAAAACTGTAATAATCTTCTCTTCAGGAGTGAAATCAGAAATCAGTGTTAGCTTCCCGGACATGACGTAGGTAGGTGGTAAGCCGCCTTTACATTCTTAGTCATCCTAGAAGTTTAGTGGGATACCCCAGAGTTAGTAACTATTACCCGGGGATAGAGTAGAGTCTTTCATTAAACTTAACTAAGTTAGTTAAAAGTGTCAACAGCACTGGTCGACTGCCAGCTATATCCTGAGCAATCGTAAGGAAGATAATTGATAAGTCTATATTCTTAAAAAACCTACATTTCCTTTCTGTAGCTCAGAGTAGAACAACAGAGTGATGAGAGATAAGATACAATTTAAAGCTATCTGCTTAATAGCTAGAACCTACTACAAGTAATCAAAATCCTTCCTGTCTACAGTTTTGCTGTACGTAATGGTAAACTGAATCCTGACTCAGCAGAAGTAACATTGAGAGTAATAATAGTGAGAGGGGATAGATTTCTTTCTGGAAATCTTCTGCCATTTGCAGAATTGGCATTAGTTTATGAGGAAAATACTCCAGTGATGCATTTGATTAAATTATGTAAGAGAAAAACGGTAATGCAACTCAGCTCATGTAACCGTAGTCTTCCATCGCGTCCAATAAAATATTCTCAAATACTCTGAAAATTTTGGAAAAGGTCACTTTTTACTGACGTCTTCATGTCATTGCACATTTTAAGAGTTATGATCAGTATTCCCTCATTTCATCCTATCATTTATTAATCGGCACATGGTTTAGACCATCCAAGTGGTACTTCTCCCAAATATTAGCTATGCTTCTTATTTTTCTCAATTAACATTTATAGTTCTGTCTTTATACTACTATAATAAATATAGTCTGATGCTATAAGTATTTGATTACATGTTGGTCGAGTCCACTGAAGTCGTTTATTCAACCAAATGATGGAGACTATCCATAATGCACTCTGCTAAATACTGTTGGTGGGTGAAAGATGTATCAGACTTTGCCCTTAAGGTGTGTATGTTTAGTAGGGAGACAAGAGGTGTACGTATCTATAATATAAGGTAAATATCATTAACTCCTCTAAAAAGGTTACAGATAACATTTTCAGAAGTTTAGAGGCGAGAGATCAGGGAAGGTATATGTAGAAGAGACAGTCACAGTTCTCCACATATGGTAATCAGAAATTTCTAGCCACTGGACTCGGACAGCACTTGTAGGTGTTAGGATAGGACCTCGAGCTACTCCATCTCCCATCTTTTCACCGAAGTCCAATGTGGGGGAAGATGTCGCCTGGCGGTGGACGCTCTCGCCTCTGTTTCCTTGCTTACCTTGCTCTGGCTTCATCGAGTTGATTTCTAGCACCTAGTTAAGAGATTTCTTCTCATGAGAAATCTGTGATATCTTGCTCTAATGGTAAAGTTCTCACGATCAAGTAGGCCTGTGTGACTTGGACACGATAAGCTTGCAATAGGATGTTTGCTGATCGATTGTCAAATGAATGGCTAGTGAGTGAGTGAGTGACTGGCCACGAGGAAACAAACCAGCCCAAGAAAAGCAGCTGGATCCTGATTGTATCATTTAATGAAAATCACACAAGAGCACTTAACACCAGTCTTTGAAACTCTATTATAGTATTCAATAAATATTTGTTGAACGTCATGTTCCTCAAATTCCTCAATTTGTGCATTCATAGTACAGTATTTATATTGTCAGAGAAAGCTCAGTCTCCTTGTAAAAGGCATAATCCTGTTTCACTACTGGATAAATAGATCATTATGCAGTGTTCCCAATAGCTTTCCTAGAAATGACCCCTTTGAGGTTCAAAAAGGAACAAAAAGTGATTAGATTCTATAAACGTTATGCCACTTCTTATTACATATAGTATTCCATAAAAAGAAACTCCCACAAGACAATTCTGTCTGTCTCACGGGTCTAATACCATAAAGTTTCATTCTTACAGCATCTACATTTTGGCGTTTGTTTGTCGAATATGGGGTGGAGGTAAAAGTCTTCGTTTCGCCAGTTTATGTGATGCCATAAAGCAGCATTTTCCATTTTTCAACACTTATTAGCTCAGCTCCCCAGCTGCGTCGCACCACACCCTGGTGTGAAATCGAGAGAGGGAACTCTGACAAGTTTATATTAGCTTAAATTTATACCTTTTCTTTTTGGCGGGGGGAGGGTGTTTTTTTTTTAAAGGACATTATAATTGTGTGATTTCGTATCACGAAACTTTTATAACGAGGAATAATAGCTTATGAGGATAATTATCAGTATATCATGAGCGGCTCTCCCAAACAAATCTCACCAGCTATGCAATAGGACAAAAGCGAAGCAGGAAGATAACTAATTAATTAGTTAAAAAATTAATTGACCCATTTAATCTAAGTGTTTTTGTGTCCTGCAAAATATATCTAGCCCAGTGCCTTGCATGGCAAATATGCTCAAAACTGTGAGCCAACAGAGAAAAATAAAAGCTCAAACTCTACCTAAATAGTTGGATTTCGATGTAATTATTCATATATTGGCTTCAAATTTTTTATTTCCCTTGCTTTGTGGAAAGCAATTTCAAAAAGGCAAAATTAAATTGATTTCACAAAAGGTTTGGGATGGCCAGCAGGAGATGGATTAAAACAATTGCTGTAGCATGACATAGCACATGAAAATGAAATGATTGACTATAAGTTAAAAATTTTAAGATAAACAAACTTAATCCTTGGCTTCTGCTTTCCTGCTTTCTCATACACCCTAACACGTGACAAACGAAGGGGGAGATTCTTAAATCATTATTTAAGACTCAACTTGAGCAAGACAGTTCCAGTAAACTCACTCAGATAATGCTCTTTATATTTACATTCTGTGAAAGGCTTAAAAAATCAACACAAAGTCGGGCTTTCAGTCTTCTACTAAATAATGCTTTACATTGGACGGTAGCATGGAAGAAAAGCCTTTACAAATCCTGAACAAGACTTAAAAAATATGCTCCAACTCTCCCAGCCAGATCCATGCGTTAAGACTTGCAGAATGCCCAGGCTGGCAGACTCTGCCTTCGTGTGCCGTCAGCGTAAACTGGCTTTAATTGGCTCGATGGCTTCGTTTGCACATGTCGAATGCAAAGAAACAACTGTAAATCTTCTAAAATAATCTTGAACATCCAGGGCCATCTTCAATTAAATTCTTTCAATCTTTCTACTCATAACCTTATTGCAGACAAAAAGCCAGGACACGGGACGTTTCAGCAGGCATTTTTAAAAGTCACATTAATCTTTATGACAAGTGAGAAGAGAATAAGCGAGAATCTTCGAGAGACCTCACTGAAGCCTGCGTTGCCTCCTTTAACCATGAGGTACAAGGACATTGTGACCACAGGCAGATGAGTAGCCACTGACACGAGAGGCCGGGTTTGGAGCAGAGGGAACTGCATTTGGATAACGGAAGAAACGGTCTCCCAGATAGCACCTGGTACTTTGAACAATGGAAGAAAATAGCACCCGTCTCTCAAATGAAAACCATACGGGCAAACATTATACACTGGTCTTCTCAACCAGCCTTTATGTACATGCCCGGTTGTAACTTGGGAAAACACAAAAGATGGGCTGGCTTTGACAAACCTATCTCAGATCACAGTTGACTTTTTTTTTTTTAATAAAGGAGTGACATGATTTTGTATGTAACAAGCTAGCTCTGGCAACATAGAAATAACTTTTGGGAAGACATAATGGGTAGATTGAGGGACTCGTTAGAAGTCTTCTTTAGACTAGAGAGAGAGGAATTACCTGAATTTGGGCAGTGGTTTTCAGCATAGGGTAGGGGTCTATTGGAAAGGTGGGTTGGGTTAAGACTTGGAGGTGACATTTGGGAAATAGTCTCAAACGACTATCTCCAAGCGTTCTGGTGAAGATATTAACAAAGATGAAGAATGCAGAGAGAGGAAGGAAGAAAGTGTTGCGTGAAGACAGCGAATTCAGTTTTTCACAGGTTATTCGAGGTGTCAACAGAAGTTTGGTGACTGCTGGAAATATGGATCTAAAGCATAGATTGGGGTTGAAAGTAAATTATGGGAGTCATCAGCATATTGGTATCAGAAAAAAAACATAGGAATTGAAATCATTTTGAGAGAAAATTAGTAGCAGGAGGAAAGAGAATGTATTTTTTAAAAGACCCATATTTAAAGGCTAGGCCAAGGAAGAGAAGTCAGTGGAAAACTCCCAGAATGAATCATGACAGTAAAAGTATGTTACGAAGGCAAAGATGACAGTCATTTTGAGATGTAGGTGAACATCCGTGGGGCGCTACGTGAGGATGAAATGAGGCCATTGGATTCAGCAGCAGGGGAGGTAGGTGGCAGGCAATGCGTTTTTTTTCCTTTCAGTTTTATTGAGGTATAATTGACAACTCTGTATAAGTTTGAGGTGTATCACATAACGAGTTGACTTTCACATATTGCTCAGTGAATACCACAATAAATTTAGTTAACGTCCAACATCTTGTAGAGATACAAAACATTTTTTCCTTGTGATGAGAACTTTACTCTCTTAGCAACTTTCAAATATACCATATAGTAGTAGTAACTATGAGGCATCGAGTTGTACATTACATCCTCGGAAATTATTTATCTAATAACTGGAAATTTCTACCTTTTGATTCCTTTCTTTCAATTCTCTCCCTTCCGATAATGACAAACCTGATCTCTTTTTCTCTGAGTGTGTTTGGTTTTATGTCTCTCACATGTAAGTGACATCATATGGCATTTGTCTTCCTCTTTCTGAGTTATCTCATTTAGCATAACGCCCTCGAGGTCCATCCATGTTGTTGCAAATGGCAGGATTTCCCTTCGTTTTATGGCTAAATAGTATTCTATTATACATGGATATGTTCTCGAGTGCAATTTCTGTAGAACGGTGGGTCCAGGAGTCAGATTACAGTGGCTCTAGGAATCTGGACTCAAAAAGTAAACACAGGAGGTGTAGTCTATTCCTTTAAAAAAGTTTACTTGTAAAGCCAAGGAGGGGGTGACTCAGCATGTCATAAACGGACCAGAGAAGCCAGGGAGAGGGAAAACTAGAACCACGGTTTGAGCAAGAACTCAGAAAAGATGGAAGAGGCAGGGAGCGAGAGCCTTGGAGAGTACGGACACTCTTCCTCCAAGACTAGAAAGAAATGGAGGCAAATCTGAACGCGACGATAGCGAAACTGAGCAAGGTTTCATCATGTAATGGTCATTTGCCAAGAAGTAAAGAAATAAGGAAAAAGGTTAAGGACTTAAGAAGGAAAAGGGAGTTAAGTAAGAATGGAGAAGGATTGCTAAGTAGCTGTCAATGCACATAGAAAATTTAAAGGAGCTAAACTACATTCTCATCCAATTGATACCAGTAGTTAATGAATGGAAACGGAAGAGATAAACAATTCATTGATCTCGTACTGGTGATAGCAAGGCAGAGGGTCAAGGTGAGGTGGGACTGTTGATCACATTGATGAGAATGTAAACCTGTCCGGGCAAAGCAGGGGAAGAATTAAGCCAAGACAGGGCGGGTAGAGCGTAAGGCCTGCAGGTCTCCACCCGGGTCTTTGTGAGAGCCAGGGACTGTGGGAATGAGAGAATGGAAGAACAGGACACGGAGAGTTAATGATTTCAGAGGTGGACGATTCCGTAGACTATAGCAGTGTGAGGACTCCCTGAGGAAGTGGGGCTGAGCAGGATCTTTAAGAATCGATGGTTTTAATGGTGGGGAAGAGGGAGGACATTCTGTGCCCACAGTCAAAAGAAGCTTGGGGGCAGGCTGAAGAGTAATCAGGAGGCCGGGGGAAAGGGGTGGTCCAGAGAGAGAGGAAGCAGAGTGAACACAGGTCTGTCTGGAACAGTAGCTGTACTGGAGTTTCCAAGAAAAAGAAAGATGGAGAGGTAAATCGAGTTTGGGTTTTCAAACCCTCCTACGGTATAAATGGGTTTTCAGATCATCCTGCATTATGGAAGGGTTTGAAAATCCATTATGGGATTAGGGCTTTTATCGAATGGACCATTGGGAACCAAGCGAAATATTAAGCATGGAATGCCATGAAGAAAGTAACGTATTAGGTACATTGACCTGGATGGAGACTGTGGAAGGAAGTTCGGAAGAAGGCTATGCCCCAGGGTGTCATCGAGAAGGCTCAGGGGACAGGGGGTGGGAGATCTGAGAGCTAGAGTAATGCCAGGAACCAGACAGCTTCATTTAAGACATGAAAGAGTTTGATGACAAATTAGATGCCAGGACCATTGAGGAGGAAGACCTGTGTGTTTAGTCCAACGGCTCCAAAGTTTTCAGGCCAGGACACCAGAAAATAATCCTGTGACAGAGGGATGTGGGAAAACGGGAGCACGTGGGTAGAGCGGAGAGAGGCATGTGTATTCCCCCTGAGAAGGTCCACCTCAATGCTGTAAAAAAATAAAATCCATTTCTTACGAAGCCACGGGATGTCAAAAGCTCATAAACAGAATTATTATCGTGTTCTTTTCTTGATTAAAAGTGACATGCGACAGAGCACACACGCGCTGCCGAGCGATGTCAGCAGCAGCCATCGACCTGGCACGAAGAAGTCAGGAGGTGGGTGGCTCTTTTCGTCCCTTGGAGCAGAGACTTCTGGTGAACAGGCTCTGTTAACGATGGCTGCGTTCCAATTAAAAAAAACCTTTAAGGGAGGATGATATGAAAAAGACCGTTTAATCACACCTTGACTTTTTTCGGGCACAGCTGCACATGGGTAGCAGGCACCATGCTGGGAGCACTACCTTTGATTGCAAAGCATAAAATTTTTATAGGCTTTTTTCCCCCCTAATAAGTTAAAATTTGGGGGTCTCTTCTATGTTTCACTTGGGTAGTAATCCATGACAGAATAGTCAAAAGTATGTAAGTGGACCCAGGTAAAATATATTTTTTTTAAAAAATGATCTTTGATGGTCCCCAGTTATTTAGGTTGTGGAAAAAAATGTGGATTAATGAATATTTTAAATGAACTTAACTGTGTAATAGATTTGAAACCGGGCTAGATAAATCAGTAGGAACCAAGAGTAACGAAAATATTTCTTGAAATGCTTGTTGATGGCAGAAATATGACAATATTTTATGATATTTTCGGAATTTGTTTTTTTAAAAAATATTTCCTTTAAGTTTATTTTTGCAGCACGTGTCTTTTAAGAGCATGCTGTTTTAAAATTATGTGGAAGTATGCCACACGAGGGAAAACGTCTCTCGACTGTAAGCAGATTTTGTGCTCATTATTAGACCATCGAAAGTGAAAATAAAGGCTGCTAGTAATGACTTGTGTTTTCTCAGTGTGAAGTGTGATTAACAGAATTTTTTCCCCATATAGAGTGTGATTTACAGAACTTTTTATTTCATTCTGTATTTAGAAGCTCCGATTCTTCAGCGGATTCTAAAGCCACTGAAATACCTTTTCTAATTCCTTTTAGAATGAGCCATAGGAATGGTGTGTTGGTTCCTTAGGGCCAGCGTCATAAATAGCACAAAGAGCACTGCTTGCTCAAAAAGACAAGTTTATTCTCCTCCAGTTCTGATGGACAGAGTCTGAAATCAAAGCGTCGGTGGGGCCACCGTCTCCCCTAAGCTTCTGGGGGAGCATCATCTTTGCTTCTTCCAGCTTCTGGTGGTTCCCGGCAGAGCTGGGTCTCTCTCAGTTTGTTCTGCATCGCTCCATCCTCTGCTCTGTGTTCACACGACATTCTTTTCTGCATCTCTGTCCCCTCTGTGCCTGGACATCTCTGTGCCTAATCCTTCCTCTCCTGTCTTTTATAAGGACCCCAGTCATTGGATTTAGTGCCCACCCTAAACCCAGGATGATTCCGTCTCAAAAGCCTTAACGGATGACATCTGCAAAAACCCTATTTGCAAACAAAGTAACATTGGGAAGTTCCGGAGAGATGTGAATTTTGGGGGACACAATTTTCAACCCTCCTGCTTGCGTTATTTCACACACCCTAATAGCCGTCAGCCAGACCAGCAGTAGAGGGCCGGGCCTGTTGGGATGAGTGGCCTCAGGATGTAGCACAGGAAGTGATCTGGCGGTGGAGCCATCTCGGGCCTGCGTGTTCCGTATGGACCCGCAGCAGGGCCGATGGCCTCGCCTCAGTCTTCCGAGTTCTCCTGACTCTTCTGTACATGGGAACATGATCAGCAAGTGCCACTCTGCTGTCTAAAACTAATTCACCACGTACTAGACTGGAGTGGAACAAACCAGTCTCGCCGGCTCTTCGAGGCCATCATTTGTGTCTTAGCGAATATCGTTAATGGCCCATGTTTCCTCACTGAGCCTGACTTACAGCGGTGAGGTAGGTGGGCTTCAGAGACTCGTGAAGGAACATGTTACTTACCAGTGGGTTGTGTTCCGTGAGCTTGTGTTTGGTCCTGGGCTCTGGCTCGAAACCAGAAGCACAATGATCTGCTGGCTCTTCCTTGCCCGGTGCTGTTAATGATATCATACGTCTTATGCCACAGTGGCCGTGAAGTCGGGCTTCTGGGGCTAGAATTCCGGTTCTTCCGTTACTTCTCCGAGCCTCAGAGATTTCATGAGTAAAATGGTAATAATAATAATAATAATAACTCCTCATAGACTGCTACTAAAGATTAAATCAGTTTAGACGGGTTAAGCGTTAGAACAGCATGAGCGTGATATGTTCGGTTGTTACTAACGCTTAGATACAAGGTCCTTTAGTTGAACAAGTGTGTATAGACTCTCACCTCAGGGCGTGATGATGATTATTGATACTCACATATTTGCACGGTGCTTATAATTTGTATGAAACTTCATATAATCGTTTTAAAAGCGCACCAATTTAGTCCATATAGCACTGGCCAGACAGATAGACTTGAGAGAAGCGAGGTGCCTTGTTGACAGAGCAGGTGGCAGACCGGGGCACTCAAGGCTAGGTGATCGGGAGGCCACACCTTAAAGAGCAAAAGAGAGAGAAAAAAAGTTGGTGGATGTTCAGTAACTCTATCCCAGGCTTTAGTGATATGGAAAACTGAGAAGCATGCTGTGTAATGGAAAATATAGTGATTTAAAAGTAAAAACAACTTGCATTTTAGCCTGTTCTCTGCCATTGGAGTTGGAAAAATAGTATCCATGCAAAAAGCACACTACGATTGATGAGATGGCGCCTCGCTCCTCCAGTTCACGTGACACATTTCAAGCGGTAGAGCTCGGAGTTGGAACGTGCAGATCACGTCCTCATTTGCTGAGTCTGTACTTTCTGGAAAACTACAGCGTCTGGCTCATGGAGCAGACTTGTTTGGGTAACGCGTTGGTTGCCATGTGTTTGGGAGATGGTCCCATGTGCTGTTGTCGATGCCACAGGAATGGAGCTTTTAAATGTTGATACTACGAAAATGTCATGTGAATGGACTTGGACAGGTGCCTGCACCAGACCACCCGTCAGATTTATTTTGCTGCCAGACAGGTCAAATAAATTCAGTTGAAGGGCTTTGAACTTCCTTGATAATGAATAATTCACATTTCATTTTAAATGTGTGATGCGTTATACTGAAGTATTCATGCCGAAGTGTACTTTTTGGTGCATATTTTTTCAAAGACCTTTCCCCTTTGTCGATTTTATGTTTAGAATTTGCTTTTAAAAAGTTATCCTACCTTGTATGAGGGAAAGATAATCCCTTTTTTTTTTTTTTTGAAAACCTTACCATGGGACTTTAATCAATGTTCAAGGTCATCCCTCAGAAAAATGATCTTTATGTCCTTTCCTGTGTTTGCTGACCAGATCTAGTGACTGGGATCTCTGTTGCTCCTGTTAGATGCCCTTCCATGTGACTTGCAGGAAATTCTCCCCCAAGACTAGCGTCATGCCTAGAACAGAGCAGGCGTTCAAAAATTGCTTGGTGACTTGAAGTGTGTGTCCGTCTGCACAGCGCAGGTAATTCTGGGTCTTAGATCCTTTCTAAACTGACCCGTTTCCTCTGACTACTGAGATTAGAGTCCCTCGTGTCTTACTTCGAACAAGCAGAGCATCAGGAAGCTGCCTCAGAAGGATGCATTTGACATTATATTTCTCTTGTCGATGGCAATTGGATTTCACAACTAGCGTGGTCTTGCCTTATAATCTGAGAAAAAAGTGAACAGATCTCAGTCCTGCCTCTCCAGAGAGGGCTACAGTGTCAGGAGCGTGTCAACCCCTCTCTGGCTGTACAATTACCCTAAACCTATGAGAGCCACCTTTCCCACCCCCTAGGAAACTGCGTTCTCCACCCCTGTTACTTCAGGCCGGTGACAATGACCTGGCCTGGACTCTGTATTTCCATATTCTTTCCATTTCGATAAATCTCATATAACTTGGGCTGGCATCATGGCAAATAAGAAATTCCTTGCTCCTGCTTTCTAGTGTATCCACAGTGAAGAATATGTAAATTTATGTTTCCCTAAAATTATATTCTTATTTATGATATATAGAGAATCTTCAGTGCCACTTAGATAGCCATTCCTTTGTCTAAGCGTCCCTCTAACTCTTGGACCGCCCCCACGCTGAGAACCCAAGTCCCCTTGATGGCAACTCATGCTAAGATCAACCAGAGCCATCAACTCTAAGAATGACATCTGTGCCGGGGGCGTACGGGGTATGAGAGCAGCGAAGCAACTGTCGTTCAGGAAACGGTCTTCGATGGCTTTTAATAACTCAGACACAGAACGCACGTCATTAACGTTTTTCTCCATGAGAAGCCTTCTTCACATGGCAGATCAACGATCTCTTTCTTCCTCGAACTCCTTGGAACTCTGTTCTTTGCAGTGTAGCCCGTTCTTGACAGGTTAAGCGTGTGGTTTGAGAATCGCATTGCCTGGGTGTGAACTGAGGCTCTACCATTTCCTGACTGTAAGACCGTGGGCAGGTTACCCTGTTCTGTGCCTCGATTTTCTCATCAGTAAAATGGACCTGATCATAGAGCCTAATAATTAGGGATACATTTGAAGGTTAATTAAATAAATGTATATAAGGCACGCTTGAAATAAAACCTGGCATGCTGTAAATACTCAATACATTTTAGCCATTACTACTTACTACTTTCAACTGGCCCCTAACCCCACACCAATATGATACTGTCAAATTACCCCAAATGCAGCCTTGGGATTCACATGGGATTCCAAACAAAACCAGCTCGGGAGCAAAAGGGAACGTCTCAAACAATTTTAGAATAGAAGCCATCCTTCACGTCCCTGCCTGTCTCTGGAAATAAAAGGGGGGAAGGACGTTGACATTTCTCCTGGTCAGTGGTTCCAACTTTTCACGCTTTGCATCTCTTGGTAAGCTTATTAATATATGAGCGATTCAGTAGGCTTGAAGTGGGCCCCAACAAAGCTTCGAAAGAGTGAATGATGCACGTGTTCTACAGATTGCCTTTTGGGAAAGCCCCCCACCCCACCCCCGATTTTGGTGAGGTACCGTCTCCTCTTGCTCGTTCATTCACTCATTCATTATGTGTTCTGAGCACCTTCTCTCTGCAAAAAAAAAGACACGTGCTTGGTACTTTGGAGTATCCAAAATGATTTGAACGCTGTTTTAGTTTTTCAAGAAATCAAAAAGCTAGTAAGGAAGATAGGTCACATAAAGAATTTTTAATTCTGAGAGAAAACGAATGAAATATAGTCCATATTATTTATAGCTGACAAGTGTAATTCTAGGATAGAATTCAATCAGTTGGGTGAACGTAAGAACCGACACTCTGAACTCACAAAGGATATGGCCGAGAATCTTAATTTAAGAAAATGAATAAGATTTTAAGAAAGTGGTCCTTGATTAAACCATAAAATCCAAAGAGAGTTCTCTGTGGCAGAAATGCGAGGCTGTTGCTAGGGGCGGTTTTGAGGGACACCTGTCGAAGCTGGCTGTCAGTTACACTAACTGTTTTCTTTCTTCATCTTGAACAATCGAGTCTTTATTTGCTCCCCATCTATAACCATTAAGAACTTTCCTCCCCCATGTGTATAAACTGAGCCCCTAAACCGACCAGCAGGAAAATCCTGAGAAGTAGGCTGTGTTATATGCAGCATGTAACTGTCTCGTAGAGCAGAATGAAGCCGTTCCTGGTGGCCTCCTTAGAAAGACTAGAAGAGAATCAGCTTTTCATTTTCTACTGCTGGCAGACTCCCAGCTCCTTGACGACAGTCTTATTCACCCTTACAACCTGTTCAGTTGGAAGTCACTGTGAATGTCAGGTGAGGTTTTACCAAGCACATGGGTAAGGCACAACTGGCATTTTTGCCAATAGGGGCCTCAGGCCATATCTAATTTAACCTTGGAATCTGAGATGGAGACTCGAGACCTCAGTGAGCTGTCCAGAGAGCAGCTGAGTGTGACAGGTCAGGGGCTGTGCCTCAGACCCACGACCACCAGGCCAGGATCCGTTTTGATAGGTCAGTGGCCTCCAAACATTTTTAATTATGCATTCCTATTAGTAAAACAAAACTAAGGTCATCTTGAGCCTGTTCTTTCCAATATCTGTGTATTTATCTGTAAGATTTATGCATGTACTACCCAATGTATTGTTCACATTATACAATATATTTTAAAAAGAAAACGTTAAAGGATAAGGTTTAAGAATAAATAATATATGGAAATCCCAGGAATTATTTTCCCTCTCCACTTTGGAGTGAGGCCATTTGGACTTTAATCTTAATAGGGCAGAATGATTTATGTAAACAGGGAAATAAAAAGTCCTTAATGATTATAAATGAGGGGTGACACACTTCCATCCCTGGTGCCTTATTTTCCATAACACCTCGGTCCAGGAATGTTTATTAAATGAGTGGTTCAGGACCCACTTCTGCACAGATTTCTTTCTCTGTATTTTTTTTTTTTCTGATAAGTTAGACCACTCCAGTCTGATAAAAGAAAGCGATCAGGCTCCTCGTTCATGAAACTCAGAAGGTAGATTTCATGCTCCGTATCGAAAAGCACATATGTGTGGTATTTTTTACTGCAAATACCGTGCATATCTGTTTCATCTCCCTTTAATTCCATGGAGAGTTGATGAAAGAGCTGTTTTTTTTCTCTTAAGGAATTTCCTTCAGATTATTCTTATTTCAGTATACTAATCCTCTGTTTTGGGGTTTCTTCTGCAGAAATAACATCTATCTCAAAGCCAGAAGATTTTTATTTCTGATTTGCAGTGAGTAACAGAAGGAGAGGAAAACTTTTGGAAGTAACAGGGAAGGCGTGGGGGAGTACAATACACACCAGCAGAGCCAATCATCTCTAGTGTTTCACAGAGCGCGAAGGGTCTTTATAAGTCCAAACCTCAGGGGAATGGGCATCTGACAGCTTTTGGAGGAACGCCTTCAAAGAAAGACGGAGGGACAGGAGGCGTGGTGGTTGGTAAAAATTCAGCTGAGAAAAATAAAACCCCACGGTATGACAGACTAATGGCAGAGAGCGGCAGGCCAGCATGTTGGGACTACACATCTCAGTAGAGCTTTAGTGTGTGCTTTTCCAAGCTGGGACAGAAAGGAGACGGGTGTGTCCCCAAGCTTTCTGAAAGATGCGGGGTTAGACTAGAAACCTGGGGAATGATGAACTCGATGGAAATAATCTCGAAATGGATGATTTCGTACTTGTTCACGCACATCCTAGAGAGAGTCGGGTGAAAATTTCTGTCTCTTTCTCTCCCTTTGTAAATAAGTTATAGTGGGTGGGTCACGGGGGACGATGACATTAGGCTGCTTGACCCTCTTCTTTCCCTACCTGGAGAGAGGAAAGCTGTCCTTTCAGAGTCATACTCCCGAGACAGTTACAGCGCCTACCTAGGTCTGTGTAAACAAACAGAGCTGATGGGGTGTCGTCTAGTCCTGACTCAGACAAGTTCTGCCCCATCAGAGGCTTATAGTCTCTAAAACAAAAGTGACAAGAAATGGAGTGAACTATCAAAATAATTCCTCCCAGCTGTAAGATTTGGAGCGAGGCACTGTCAAAGGCAGAGTGTGCCTGATCCACTTAAGAACACTCTCGTTCTTTATGGAATTTGAGTTTTAAATGAAGCCCCAAGATTTCTGGGTTCAGGTTCCAGTTGTTTACTAACTAAAATAAAGGATCCCACAAAAACCGTTCATGGGACTCTGTGCTTCAAATTATTTTTACCAAACATGTTGATGAGTTAAGTATAAATGAATCAGAAACGCATGGTTCACATTTCTGTGGAAATCCACAGGGTATATTAAGGGAATTAAAGGGAAATGTGTTAGGCCAAACATATTTAAGAATTTAACAAAACCAAAATCCACCAAAATAGTTTAACATTTTCTGGTGGGTCTATTCCAGTTTATTCTCTTTTAATAGTGTATTTTCTTGATTGTTTTCAACTTACATTTTTATGTGATGTGGCAGAGTCATAAATAAATATATTACAATGAGTTTGCCAGTCAATTTCTTATATCAACCCCAAGTAATGAAGTTTATCTCAGCTAATGATGCCATAGTTCGACATAATTCAAATATATTAAAAACTCTAGGGAATTTGAACCAATTACAAAGAAGCTAAATTGTGAAATGTGGAAGTTGAAGTTGTATAATATATTGAATCCTTTCCAGTATGTGAATTATTTTCATTCATTCATCAGTATTTAGTATTGTTTAAGGTACTGTCACTAGGTGTTTGGGGGCGAGGGAGATTTTAAAAAATAAATAAAACAGACATGGATCATTCTCTCTAGGAATATATGAGACTTTAACTTAGCTTATGTTAAATTTTCATAAACTCAGAGGTATGGTATTCTTCCTCACTACACAGCTTAAAGCAATTTTATAGGATTTCTTTGTATAGTGACTCTTATAAAGTGGGGAAGAGTCTATTACCCAGAGTGACATAAGCTCATAGAGTTAATACTCATAATTTAGCACATGCCACAAAATAATCATTTCTCACTTTAAAATAGGCGTAAATTATCCTCTATTTGAAATTCTTAAAGATAATCTGACCTTTTTTTTTTCATTGATAGCACCTACGTGAATGAAAAATTGGGTTAATTGGATTTTGTTGTTGTCATTGGCATTTTTGGGCCCTCCAGTGAATGTCTAATTTCACTGAAGACTATTACGTAGAAGTCACATGCATCATGAAGAGAGGGCAGCTTAACTTCTTGCTTATTTTTTAATATCCATGTAGAAAACACTAAGAAGCATAGTTTATGCAAATGAAAAGTCAGAAGAGGAAGCCTGGACTTTAGATTTCAGAAATGAATACAAGATAACTCAAAAAGGATCTTATCGAGTTGTCCTACTGCTTTAAACGGAAGAAGGTATACATACCGAGAAACTTACCTCTGTGTAAAAATGCAGTTGTCATGTTCGTTTATTATTTCCAGGCTCTCCAGGTGTCTTGGAGAGACCAAAGCTTCTTACCTCATTTTTCTTGGAGAAAGCAACACCCTAAGCTGACAGTATCCATCAGCCAGTGGCCCTTGATACAGGCGACTCGCTGAATCTGAGTCTCCCTGGGGGCTGTGGTAATTTAGGACCCCTGCCATTACTTGGTGTCTGGGCAGTTATATGCTCCGATAGAGTCCAATCCCGTTGGAGAGGTGGCTGTGTCATGGCATCCCTGTGGTCCTAGCTGCCAGCTTGAAGCCTGCATGTATTAGGAAGGTCTGGGGACATTAGAGTTCTGTGGGCAGCTCTGCAGAGTGGAGCCCCAGAACTCACGGGCAGGCAGGGAATCGGGCCGGACGTTGTAGGGTTTTTAAAAAATTTTTATTTTATATCAGTATGTGTTCAGCTACAAAGTGTATCATTTGAGGGCTTTCTGGAACTAAAGTTTGGAGGCAGAGGGGGCCCTTAACTGTGTAGCAAACATTGTGGCTCCCTAAAGGGCAGCACTAACTGATTCTGGCTTGTCTGGCATTGGTGCCTGGCGTCCTATCAGTGGGTACGAGTAAGTGCAGCCGCCGAATGAATCTTCAAGGAGCTTTGGTTCTTGACGAGGGTTCTTTGGGTGTTGTCAGTTTGAGAGACCTTGGCAAATCATCCCAAGCAAAAGGGTCATTATGGTGGGGTAGGGTGGGGGTGGTGACAATAGCGGTGGGAAGTAAGAGGCGCAATCATGGTTTCAAATTAAGGTCCACTTTCATTCCAGAAAAATGTCGAGGAATTCAAATGGGAGGAGAACAGGAGTAGAGTATTGAGACCTTAGTGAAAAGTGAAATCTGGTCTGTCCCCAAACTAATTTTCTCATTCTGTCTCTGTTTGTTTGGGACGCCAGTTACGCACCAGAACATGAAACACTAACTCTTAGAGGAAATTCTCAGGCATTTCAAAAAATCTGTTTCATCGAGAATATGTAAAGAAAAGTGACCTCAAGGAAACTAATAGAAATATTTACAAATTAATAGCCTGCTCTGTCTTAGTCATATGGAGTTACTTCATTATATGGTCGCCAATATTTATATTCTTGTTTCACTAAAGTTTCTGTTAGAAAATAGACTATATTGTGGTATTTTTTTTAAAAAAGGCTCAAATAATTTAAAAACGAGTAGTTAAAACAGACACGCCAATGAAAACAGAGCTGTGTTCCATTGGAAGATGGAAACTTTGTAAGGCCGGATTCCACACGCAGGATGTAAAAATCCCAATGTGTTGAATTTTCTGTCCCTACACAGTTTAGACTGACCAATCGATTGAATCAAATATTTTATCTATTTTTCTTTTTTGCTAAGATCGCAACACTGGACATTTAAAAGGATCAGTCAGTCCCGTTAGCAAACCTGATGACATTTAGTCTACCTCCAGCATACCTAACTGATTGTAATCTCTTCAAGTTAAATATGAAAGGAATATGTAAGGAATAAATAAGTTAATACACACATCTATATGCATATATATGTGTATATATATATATATAGTATTTTCTCTTATGCATGTTGTATCCACAGAATTTAATATCTTATATTTGTATAATATGTGTTTGTTGTATAATTTATTCGGTACAAATATTGCTGAAAATCTTCAACTACACACCTATGCTTCTTATGCTGTATTCATAAAGCACAAAGAGGAAACTTGGCAATGCATAGTTAATATAGAAAGATCATTTTAATAGTACAAGTTAAAAAAAAAGATTTGGAGGCTATCCATGTTAAACAAATTAACCAGAAAATTGCCAGATCTTCAGTACATACTGCCCGGGCTCTTCCTTTGATTTTAAATTCCCAACCTTTTGAAAAATAATGTTCAGTTCTGTTTTGCATTTTTCCTAATCGAACCTGGCAAAAGAGACCTAAGCAAGCTTCAATCTTAACTAATTTTTTCTTCATTTCCTCTAAAACATATGGAATATGTTTACTTCATTATTTTAAAGAGTTGTTTTATTGATCCTTTTATATGATTCCCTTACTACAAAAGGTTTTGATACGGTGCAGCAGTATGCTATTAATCCAGTAATAATAATGATACATTATCAAGACCTGGTGTATATTTCGCCTTATCAGTTTCTAGCCCTTTCGCTGCTGTTGGAGTTTCTACCATCTCGCTTTGGAACACATTCCCAGCTAATCCGGGAAACGGGTTCCCAGTGCTGGCCAGTTACTTCGCCTTCTCTTGGTGCTCTTCAAGAAGGTGGCAGTCACTGGGGTTGGTACTCACGGCGTTTCTTCTCCCCGTCTTTAATTTCTCATTAGTACGTTGTCAGGAGAACAGCTTTCGCCTTTGCTCCTTTATTCTGAAAATATATTTCAAGAGGCCGTCATTTCCCGCTGAAACGCTTTCCGGTGGTTTGGCGTAGAAACCTCTCACTCAGAGCTAAAGCTAAAATCTCTTGTTTCGCTTCTGCTCGCTTTTGCACATGGCTCCTCCAAGCGCCTTATACTAGATTTCTAGATTTTTTGAAGGTTTTCTGCATATAAAAGTTTTATATTCCTTTTTCCACTTTACCGTAGTGGCCTGTATTATTCTTACTCTGGTGAGTTTTAACTTGAAACATTTTTGATTGCTGGATCTTTAGCAGTTCTTCATAAATATATTTTATCGTCTTACAGTACGGTTCCCAGGAGTCTTCAGAAAACCAGATCCGGGTGCTTTTGTCTTCCTTTCAAAGTCAGTTCTCTAATGATTCCTATCATATTCTGAGCTAGCTCTCGAACTCATATTTAGTCATCTTACATATATTTTCCAAAAGCCGGTTAAAATACATTAATGTTTTTTTCCCTTTTCCTTATGGTCTTTTGGCCTCAGGTTCTTTCTACGTTATATAAAAGTGGGCCTCCGAAGCCAAGAATCTTGCATTTTCTCGGTCTAGTTGTCACCATGGCTTTCTGAAATGCTTTTATATTAAACAGAAATATGTGGGTTTATGTCTTATCCCTGAGATATTTTAAAATGGAAAAAAAAAAAAGTATCTCATGCTAAAATCAAGGACTATTTTTCTGAAAGGGAATTGGGAGGATAGTGACCGCAGAAAAATTCCCAAATAATAAGAAGGATCAGATTAAGGATAAGAAAAACAGAAAGTCAAAAAAGAGTATAATTAAAGAACTTAAAACTGTAGAAAATATTCTTAGACTTCACTAAAGAGATCTCCAAAGTCAAAAAACACACAAAGCATCCAAAAAACCCCTTTGTTTCTTTCAGAAACAAATTCCATCCTGGTTTTTCATTGAGCCTGGAGGTTGCTCTGTGATGACCTCATGTTCATTCCTACAGAAGCCACGTGGTGTAAATTCTCCTCCCCTTCCTCCTCCGCTGCCATTTTAGTATCTAATACGTATAGGCACCTGATGCGCATTATTTAATCATCTCTATAATCTTCGGATTAGACATTATTACCCCATTTTTCAAATGAGGAAATCGAGGCTTCGAAGATTCATTTCTCAAACCGATTCAGCTAGAAAGCGGGACAAATCCTAACACGAAAAATATCCGCAGGTATCCTCTGTCCTCAACGGCTTCAATAACAGCAAGATTTTAAGGATAGAATTCGGCAGAACGTCCAGCCGTGTTAGTCCTGGCTGGAGTGTGGCATTATCGGGCCTTCTCAATGAGCCACGGTGTGGCACCTAAGGGGTTCCTGTTTTTTTTTGAGCCTCTCTGAACGATGACACACGTATTAGTGTAAAAAAGGGTATCAGGTGTGGTGAGAGGTCCCAGGCACTGATCCCTCAGGTGCAAGGAACTGCAGCCCAGAGATTTGTGCCCTCTGGTTTAGCACATTATCGGATGCTCCCCGGTAGGAACTTAATTAAAGTCGAATGAATTCACGAGTGAATGAGATAAAGTGAATGAAAGAACTAGTTAGTGATTGTCGTGGAACGAGCTAGTGATTGTCGTGGAATCTCAGGGGTGCTGAGAACCCCCTGCGGGTCCAGTACCTGGAACGTTAGTGTGCTTAGTCGAATGAGTCCATGAGCTCGCTAGACTTCTGAAAGGGCATCCACACACCAGGCAGTGACTTTTTTGGCCCCTGGAGTGGGGATTCAGCAGTCTACAGCAGCTCCTTCAGTTCCTCTGAGGTTTCCACTGCTTTTGAGGGGACCTCAGGGGAGGCAGGGATTCCGACAGTATGAAAGCTGGTCCTAATTCTACTGTCCCAGCTCCATGGGGCACACTTGTGACCGCCGGGCCCTGGGAGCAGAGGTCTCCAGGCTCCTTCCCTGCAGTGGACGAGTGCTGTTCTCACTCAAGAAAAACCCAGCAGAGAAAAGCCCGCAGCTGTTTGCCAGGCCGGGAGACACGCACGTCACTGTCGCAGGCTCTGCTGCGAGGCAGTTGGGACGGAAGAGTTACGAGCAGGGGGCCCTGCAGCCAGACCGCCTGGCCTCGAGTACCTCCTTGTGAGCGGTGACCTTGGGCAAGTTACTTAATGGTCCTTCTGTTCCCTCATCTATAAAAGGCGGCCAATAATAGTGTCTATTACATAGTGCTTGAATGGGGATCAAATGAGCTAATATATATATATGTATATATATATATATATTAGTGGCTAAAACAGTGCCTGGCACTTATTAAGCCCTGATGCGTTGGCTATTATTATTATTACCATAAGGCAGCTATTTGCATGTCGGAGAGAAGAAACCATTGGGACTTAAGGTACAAAGCCTGTACGAGACAGGAAGGAGGTGGTGGACGGGGGAGCGTAATGCGGCCGATGTGTAAAGGCACCTTCGTTCCTCTGTGTCGTCACTTTGTGTGCGTCCCAGCGTGGTGCCGGGCGGGGGAGCACACAGCCTGTGCCGGAGGGACGATGGGGAAGGAGAGAAACGCAGGGAGAGAGAAGGGGCATCGCTCAGAATCCTCGCCTGGCGCTGACTCTCTACATCGGCCTACCCGGCGGCCAGATTAGAAAGAGGGCGGTGATTTTCCAGGTGTGGGTCAGGGAGAGGAGGAAGGAAAGGAATGACCTAGCAACCCGATTGATGTCAGGATCACGGCAGGGACACGAACTGCGACGGAACCGCAGGAACCCACGGACTCCGAGCAGACGGTCCGCACCGTTTGTCCTCCACGTGGACTGCAAACCACACTTCTGTTCAGACGAGTCCTTGGGAGAAGAGGCTGAGGATGAAAACATGGGAAGCTCCAGAGCCAGTGTAATCCTGTTACTGGTTCTCAAAGCTGCCTGTCAACAGTGGAGCTCTATCTGCGGAGCAGAAACGGGGAGACATTTTGCCATTACCTGGTTTGCTTGATCGATTCAGACAGCCAAACTGGATTCCTCATTTTTGGAAGATTAGTTGATCCAAAAAATGCACTCGAAGACTTGAATTATCTAGTTTAGCTGTCCAAATTGATCAGATTAATCAACTTGCAATGAAGTTTTTGGTTTGAATTTCATCCAGTTCTGATTTTTATATTCAATTATAATCTCAGATAATTCGGCGATGATCCCCAAGCATTTTTATCTATATTCAGCTCTTTCTTCCAAAAAAATAAATCAGTGATCACATTTGACATAGACACAGTCTGTCTGTCCCCTAGACGCACGGGGCTCATCAAATCCATCTATCAATCAAGTCGGAAATCTTGCTCGGCCATATTCTCGCACGCCTCAATCGGGTGTTCGCTGCGGGGACCGTGAGCGTCACAGAGCAGCGGCCGGGGCAATTGCTTGTGACACCGTTAAAATATTTCCCGTGCTCATGTGTCTTCTTGAACCTTTTCTTTCCTTTCTCCCTCCTCTGTGTACTCTTTATCTCTGGGTTTCTTCAGTTCTCTCTCTCTCTCTTTATCCCCCTTCTCTGATTTGGGAAGTGACTTCGTAGACCTCGCTCTGCTCTCCCAGGGGCATTAAGTTGGGCTTAGATGTGGGTCCTGACGGCCAAGGACGGTGGAAAACTCCGGAGCACGCTCTCGCACAGGCCTGGGAAAAACCGCAGAGGCCAGTTTCTGTCTGAAGCGCCCCTACGTCTCCGCATCTTTCTTTTCCTTCTAGATGCTCCGTTTCGTCTGTTCTAGGCAGCCTGGAACTTTCTCTTTTCACCTTGCATCCGCATTTCCTCCTAACTGCCCCCCATCCAAACCCATCTTCCCCCAGAGGTACCCTGCTCACCGCATTCAGCTACTTACCCCTCAGCGTGCACACGCCAGCTAAGAGGAAAGAAACGGCTTTAAGAAAACACTCGCCATCTGCTTTCGAAGCACGCCCACGTCCCTGCGTGTCCTTCACCCCGACAGCGCATGGCTGCGGCGACTTCCTAACTGGTCTCCCGTTCTCTACGCGGCTACCAGAGCGATTTTCTAAAACGGAAGTCAGATTTGTCATTCTTTCACTCAAAATCCTTCGAGGCTCCTCTGTTCCTGCAGAATAAAAGCCGACACCCTGAACTAAAATGGCCAGAGCGCAGGCTGCCCGTCCGCGTGGCTACGGTGCTGTCACCACACCCTCCTCCTTCTCTGAGGACACGCCAGCTGGGTCCTGGTGACCCACTGCGTCCTTTCTCGAACGCTTTTCCTCAGCTGTCCGCGTGGCTCCCTCCCTCCCATCTTTTGAGTGTTTTCTCAAATATCTTCCCAATGAGACTTTCCCCAAACCTCAGTTAAAAATGGCACCCTCCTCAGTACTTTCTGTCCCCGGCTTCGTGTCTCTGCGCTGGCTTCACCGCCCCCGGCCGCCCTGGTTTATCTACTTACGCGTGGCCTTTGGAGTCTGTCTCTTCTTACTGGAATGGAAGCTCCTGAGGGCAGGGGTTTTGTCTTCGCCTTCCCGACTGGCCCCCAATATCCCCCCAGTACCTTGGCACATCCTAGGTACGTAATAAATATTTGTTGAATATTTATGTAGTTATATAATTAAAGTAAGTTACAAATGCCCTGGCAGGTAAACAACTGAGCCTAGAGGGATTTTGAAAGAGGTGCCTATTCACATTTTGAGGATACATTTTCTTCTACACATGCTTAATAATAAGCATCCTCTTATGCTAATAACTATGCATCGAATGAAAGGATGAATGGCCGTTTCTTTTTCTGAATTTCACGCACCTTCTTCCTGCTCTGCCTGGGCCTGTCAGGGGAAAGGGTGATGGTTTGCTCTCTGAGTCCTAAACAATTAGCCGTTCTGCTCTGCGTCTTGTAGTGATGGTCAGTCTGATCGCGGTCTGTATTTTATAGCTATATTCTTATATTTTGAATCTCTTATAGACATACGCCTACCGTGGATCAATATTGACCTTTTCAGGAAAAAAAATTAAATTACCGAATAAATAATGTGTAGACCTGGTACCCGCTACGTAACTCAGGCATCTGTACATATCCGTCAATTAAAATGTCACCTAGGTTCTTGACCATCACATCTGCCCATCTGAGGAAGTGCGTGCTGGCCTAGCTTGAAGCGTTTCGCACCTTTCAAGTTAAGTGCTGGCACCTCACAGGGTATAAGCTGTGCCTAGTTAAATCATGAGAGCGGAAATTCTTATTTTCTGCCCTTTAAAGTTAAAACTTATTTAAGGTTATCTTTTCTTGTTTCGTATTGTTTCATCAAAGCAAAACACTCAGATCCTGAAGCAAGGTGGTTAGGGCAGTGGATTAAAAAAAAAGCAAAATAACGCGGCAACATTTTCCGGGGGCTCTGTAATGGCAAAGTCAAACGAAGCTGCCATCTGCCTAGATTTCTGTCTTAAACTTCGAAAGGAAGAGCCGAGCCCTCGGGAAGCCCGCTCGGCCAGGGAACTTCCTCAGAGAGGGGAGCAGAGGGAGCTCTTCCCACTCGCCTAGTTTTGCCCCAGTGTGAAGAGGCCGACAGGAGGGGCTGTGTTTTATGGATGTTGTGTTGTTTGCGACCAGTACCTCCGTGGGAGTTTCTGGTGCCCCCCTCCCCCAAACTTCCTGCCCCCATCTGTAGTCTGTGTATAGTCTGATTCTCTTCATCAATTCTCTAGACTTATTTCGCACTCGTTCCAGCCCAGGGCCTCTGTTCTGTCGTAATGGCCTTATCTCTCCAGCCCAGTCCATCCCCTGCTGTCTCTGTGCCTGGTTTAAGTTGTCCCCCAGCCCATCGTCACCTCTGTTGGTTTGTTGGGTTGTCTTCCCCCCTGCAGTTTTAGCAAGTCTTAAGATACGTTTTAAGTTTCACCTCCTCTGAGATCCCTTCCCTGGAGAAACCAATCCACATCATCTCTCTCTTCTGCTTTCTTTATTATTCATTCGTTAGTTCATTCACACTATAATTAACAGCTACCCTTGTACCATATCCGGCTGAGAGTAATGGGGAATAAAACAGTGAGCGACAATCAGGCAACTCACAGTCAGCGATGAACAAGGATGGGAACTAACAGAGGATGCTCTGGCCGTGCTCCAGCAAGGTCAAGGCCTCTCCGTGTACACTTTACCCAGATTCACCAGTGTTAACCGTGGGTCACTCTTGCTTTCTTCCTTTCTCTCTCTTCCTCACTACTTTTTCTGGACCGCTCGTGGGCAGACTGCATACAGCATGCCCTCTGCATATGACCTACGAACAAAGACATTTCTCACACTAAAATGATCGAATTTAGGAAACGTGCAATCGACACGGTCCGTGCCCTTCCGCTTTGCTTTTCTCCTTTAATATATTCCGGG
This sequence comes from Pteropus medius, assembly GCF_902729225.1. Classification (NCBI taxonomy): domain Eukaryota; kingdom Metazoa; phylum Chordata; class Mammalia; order Chiroptera; family Pteropodidae; genus Pteropus; species Pteropus medius. The sequence goes on along the minus strand of NW_024349796.1, from coordinate 13,934,985 downwards.
GCTAATTCCCTATCGCTTCACCGAGTCTTCCCCATCCTCTTTCGGCGATTACATAATACTACGCTGGTGCCCTGTGTACGTGCAACATAGTATATTCAACCCGTCTCCTGTGTTTGAAAACTTAGGTAGTTTCCAATGCTTTGTAATTACAAATAATGAGGCAATAAATGACCTCTCGCATATATTTTTATATTGTTCAGGGTAAATTCCAGGAAGTGGAATTGCATCGAAAGACATATGTGTGTATATATATGCATAAATACATACATACACGGTTTTGTTAAATATTGTCAAATCCACCACCCTCTCCAAGAGTTGTGACAATTTGCCTTCCCGTCAACAAGGTATGAGTAAGTCTCGCCAACAATTTATTATAAGCTTTCGAGGTTTTCGCTAATACGATGGATGAGTTATTCTGGTGAGTTTTTCGTGGACATTTCTCTTCCAATGAGTAAAATGAAATGTCTTTTCGACATTTCAGGGCCATTTCTTGGTAATCTTCGTGGGCTTGTACACGTGGTGGGTTAAACCAAGATCCACCAGTTGCTGGTCTGAAGGCAGCGAGACTAGTTATGCTCCCCAAAGGCGTAATGGCTCCTACAGGATCAACTCCGAACTTGGGCAAGACTAAGACTTTGGAGTGAAAAGTCTTCAGGACCCATGATTGAAGAGGGGCTGAATAGGCTGTTATTACAGTAATCAAAGGGTTCGCTATGTCGTCATGAGAAATCTAGGCTTTCTCCTTTGGGTAACTGGGAATCTTTGAAGAATTTTGGGAAGAGACCAAACATAGTATTTATTTTTGGAAGATGACTCTGGTGTTGAAATGGAGAGCCTGAAAACTTGAAATCTCATCGGGAGGCGTTTTGCCTGTTGGCTATGTAGTAGGATTTGAATCGAGTCAGTAACTTTGGGGAGAGATGGAAATGGGGAATACCAATGTATTCCTTTGTGAATTACTTGTTCTTAAAAAGACGTGGCTTAAGACTTTTTGAAAAGGCAATTGCATGACGTGTTCTTTTACAGATACGTTCAATTGCACATGTAAATGGAGAGATGGATTCTTTATATGTGTATCCGTCTTTCTCTTAAACCTACGTTTAAATCCTTCTACTTATTGGGTGATCCCCTTGACTACCATTAGAGTCTTTTTTTTTTCTTTTAAATCTAAGACTTGGCTCTGTTAGCTCCTAGAAGGATATTGAACCATAAGCTATGGGTCATCTTTTTCTCAGCATGAATGAAATCAGGTAATACTTTGGGAATGAAGGATAAGGTAGATGATAAAAATCCTGGCCCCCAAGATGAAAGCAAGGAGGCTAGTTATACTCCGGTCAGGGAGATTAAGATTTTTGGCTACCTCAAAATCTTGATCAGGTGATACAATAAGGAAAGAAAAACCTTTCACCAAAAATGAAGTTTGAACAGATTGGGTTTCATGAGATGATTTGGAAAGTTTTCATAAAGTGCGCAGGCTGAGATTCCAATAACAAGTGATAATAGACTTCTAAAAGCTCTTCATATGCATTGTATTTGTACTGGATAATTCACACAAGAGAGAGGCAATGAGCTAAGCCCAGTATTAATTTCAAACCACCTCCCTTTTTGTTTAAAGGAAACCCATGCTGATTCATGTAGTTGTCAGATTTGGCCGAACTTTGTCTACTTCTTTAATTGGCACCCATCCCAAATGTCAGGTAGCTTTGTCTAAACTGAGGCAAACTGTTCCTCCCTCTCTTCCTCCATCCTTCCCTCCTCTCTTCCTCCCTCCCTTTTATCCTTCCTTCCTTCCTTCCTTCCTTCCTTCCAATATAATGGATAGAACTTGTGTGCTGGTGAATGTGGGGCAGTGTTGGTAAGTCACATATGTGCCATAGATATACATTGTTAAATTAAAGGACATTGGTTCCTCTATTTCCGGCACACACTGTAGACAAGTTTTCTGTCTCCTGCTTCCTCCCAAGGGATTTTAATATACTCTCCATTCATAAAGTGAGATGAAATTTCTATTTATCCTCGAAAGTTATATATCAGCCTAAAGTATATCTGTGTGGAACCGCTTAATTAAGTATACTTAATTTATACTTAATTTATACTTAAACACTTCCATCAAAATCTGTCGTTACCTGTATTAAACCAAAAAATAAATACATCTCCAGGGGGGCGATAAATAGTCCCGGTGCAACTTTTCAAAAAATCTTCAGCAATCATCGATTTTGAAGCAGCTGTAATGCTTAGAGGAACTCCTAGAGGTTTTTATTTTCCATTTCAGGATACTTGACAAAAAGCAAAAAGGATTTAAGAGTGTTTCAGGATGCAAAACATCGATCATTGTCATGATTTACAGGACATCAGCTACCCCACAACTTTGGACATGTGTAGAGTTCCCTACAGAGTAATTCCCACTTTCCAAAGTGGAACCTCTTCCAGCTGGAGACAGACATTTAATTTGATTTCCAGAAATTGGATGCACCTGAGGAAGCCTTTAGTTTGGAACTGAATTCTGCAGAGAAAGCTAATGGACACGATGCCTCCATTTTTCCAGGCGGAAGGTGGCAAGGCTGTCCATCACGGCTTCCTGCATCTCCAGTGTCCTTACTTAGGCAGAAGCATCGGCTTCACGGGTGGGCCAGGAGGACGTGAGATTCTGGGAGTCGTTCCTGGAACTTAGCCTAACGTCTGTTTCCTTGGCCTCTCGATGATGCCGCGAGCCACCCAAATCTCGTAATAAAACCCTTTCTTCTTAAGTAAAATGGATTCTGTTATCACAACCAAGCATATTAATATATCTGATAATTGCTCTTGTAGGGTTGACAACACTGGCAGCCAGTTTCGACTGGGACCAAACCAAATCATATGATAACAAGAATATAAGCATGAAAGGGAATGTTTTTGAAAGAGAGGGAGCTCTAACTAGTTCGACTGCGTTAATTTAATCTTGTGTGACCCACGATATGATTCGAGCATCTGAACGATGATCTCTTCTCTTTATTTTATGTAAAATAAAGCCACTAACGTGATTCAGGATATTTATCTTGAAAATGCTTCACCATAGATATTCTGAGATTAGTCTAGTATTTAATAGTGATATCTTATTTTTTTTTCAAATGATGATCTCTGACATTGATTCTCTAATGTATTGATTAGTGCCTGAGATAATATACATGTGTATAGACAATAAAACATTTTAGGGGCATAGGAAAAAAAAATACTATCCACATAAATGCCTTTGTTCCAGCCTAGGCCCCTGAATGTGAAATTCCGGGACTAATACCCAGGACCCTGCATTTTTAACAAAGTTACAAAGTTCATTTTTAAGCCTACGAAAATATTAAAACCAATGTTTTAGAATGTTGAGAGAATATTAGTTGTACAGAACGCTAATAAATTTATTTTAAAATTGTTAAAATGTATTAATAAATTTACCACTTGGTTTTCAGTTCAGTAACTTTTACCCTAAAAGTTAAACACTACATATCAAAAAGATGTTCTTCTCTCAGAGATGAAATTTTAATAATCTTTCAAACTCTCAAAAGTCACAACTAATAGTTTAAATTTTCAAAACAAACAAAAAATATTGTTTTACTTTGAGCCAGTCATCTTTCCCTACCCACTTTTTGAGGCTTTTCCTGGTCCATAATGGAGGAAATATCATCTGGAGGGATCTGGAGAAATTTACAGTTCCCTTCCATTTAATTTAACATTTATTGACTGCTTATGTACTAGTTTGTATGCTAGGCTTGAGACACGAAATGAGATGGCATAAATAAAGGAGGAGGTGACAGTCCAGGAGGGGTAATGGCACCACGGACAGACGGATTCGATATCGTGTGTGAAGGGCTGTGAAAAGGCTCACTTCATGCCATGTGGGAAGCACAGACCAGTGGTTCTCATGGCTGCTCACTGGAATCATTTGAGATGCTTTAAAAGACACTGATGCCCAGCTCCTGCTTCCAGAATTTCTAGTATATTGTTCTGAGATGGGTGGCCTGGGCATCAGAATTTTAAAAAGCCTCTCCCCCCGCCTTGTTGATTCTCATGTGCAGCTATGTTGAGAATCGAGGTTCACAGTCGGTTCTCGGAGGAGGTGATACCTTGAGACAAGCCTCAAAGTAGATAAAGCCGGTGTCACAATCAGTCGGTCGATCTACATGACAGTCTGGCAAGCCGTTCATTCAATTTCTTGTTTTCTAGATTAACAAAACTAAATAAAGCCATTTGAAAGTTGGAGGGGCTGTTTTCAGACCATGACATTGAAACTGCTTTGCACGCGAGGGATTTCTGCCTACATTTCACCGTGCAAGAGTGGGCTTTTTTCCAGCAGCTGTTCTTATTCTTGGGATAAGTCAAGAAATTCAAGTTAAAATACTTTGGACCCGAATCAAAAAACAAAAAAAAAAACAAAAAAACTGGAGACATCTGGAGAAAAGGATGATGCAAGGCTGTATCCTTGGGTGGAGGTCAAAGGAAAGGCACGGGGTTCGGTGGCCAAAACGCAAGCGAAGGGGCTCGATGGGCCGTGCTACCACGAGTCCTCGGGAAGAGCGAGCCCTTGGGACAATCGGCAGGTCACGCCGAGTGCCACGCATTCTGAGAAATGATGACAGAGTCATTTATTTGTGGCTTGGATTTAACTCGTAAAAAAAACGAACAAAGGAGGCTGCCGAAGGGAATCGTGCTATGGGAAGAACACCGAGGAAATGCAGACTCAGGCTCTGCTCGTCCAAGGGCTCGCTCGCTCTTCGTTTAAAGATCAGTAAAAAAATCTGAAATCCGGCTGTCGGTGCACACGCCGTGCGCAAGTAATTAACCTTTTTGTTCATGGGTAGGAAATATATTTGTTGCTTAATAGGGCATGGCTCAGCTTTGTTTAGTATAAGTTATTTGGGTCATAAAATAATCAGGTTCCTTTAAAAAAATATTAGGCTGAGGAGGCATGCTAAGTCATTTATTTATCCAGGGAGAGCCCGAATTAGCTAATTAGAAACAGATTGTGCAGGGTGGTGCCATGAATGCACATTTAGCTGCAAGCCCTCCTGGGTTCGCATGGAGACGAATGGAATATTAAAATTGGGCCAAACTTATATGTCAAGAAAACGAAATAATTTGGGGTAGAAAATAATCATTTTTCTGTAATTCTCTCTGCTGCCTCTTTGGAGAGAGGGAGACAGAAGCTACGATTTCCTTCCTTCTTCTTTGTCCTGATAATTGGGTTAAGAAGGGTCTCTCTTCTGGAACCCTCTGTCTCTCACTTGCCCTTCTCTATGACGGCAGAGTTTGGGGACTCTCTCGTATGTCCCCTCGGGCCCCTGGGCTTGATGCACTTATGTTTAACTCTCTAAACCGTGATCGTGTTCATATCTCCTCAGCAATCGAAAGTATCCTCTATAATTTATACCAAGGATAATTTAATAATTATTAAATCGATAGTTTAGAGTCTGCTTCTCCTATTAGAAAGCTAAGTGTAGTTTCCAGGAAGGCAGAGCGACTGTTTATCTAGTTTACCATATAGCCCTGTGCTTTGTCTGATCCTGCACAAAATAGACACTTAAAACAAGTTTGGTGGAGAGAAAAATGAATGAATGAATGAATGAATGAATGGGTGAATATAGATAAGCTATTTGGGGACAGAGATTGGGTTTTTTTTCTCTCCATTTCCAGCATTTAATGATCTCCCTGGTTAGGAACTGAGCAGATAACGCTCTCAAGGGCCAGGCAGGTAACATACATGTGAGAAGCTGCACCTGTCTGCGGGCTACATTTGTCTCTGGTCCTTCAGTTTTACTCCTTTTTATAGGCTTTTACTAAATATTGGTTGAAACAGTAAATGTTTTGGCAATTCCCATTTGTATTCTTTGCTTAAACCGTTCTTTCTCTATGCAACACTCTTTCTTCTTAACCGTCATTATTCCCTTTTATCACTTCTTTTGGACCGTGCTTATTCTGCATATCATTGCTGAAATCCATCAAAAATGCCGCATCCCTCTGAAAGCTTTCTTTCAGCATTTATCAGCCATGGAGGAACTGGACAGCTAATCAATCTTTCTGCACTTCCGTTCGCCCTTCTGAAATGGGGATACTTATAGTTTCTTTCATAATATCGTGATGAGAATTAAGTGAGTAAATTTTTATAAAGCATCTAGAACAGTACTTGGCACAGGCGAAGTGCTCTATAAATCTTTGTTAAATAAGTTTTTGTAATGTAAAATCAATTCGAATGGAGCCGGCCTCCTATTTTCTTCTACGTATGACTTCTGTGAAATGCCTTTTTATGGCCCCTTCTGTGTGTGTTGATCACATCACTTCCAAGATGCAATCTAATTAGAGCCAGTCAACTGGGTGGGAGTGAAAACAATGCAAAGAGGTGAATTTAGAGAAAATTTGATGGTTTCAGGAAAAATGATTCTGCTCTATTTTTTTCTTTTGCACTTATTACCATAACAGTACGTATTTATTTCTTTATGTGCTATCAAGCTCACTCCACTAACCTGTGAGCTCCATGAAAGCAGGCAATTTGTTTTGTTCACTGATACATCCCCATTGCTATCTTGGGTGACGGACAAATCTTTCTTGATTAAATAATGAACTGAAAAGGGCATCCATCATATGCTTAGCTGAGTTTTAATGGATATTGGATAGCTTGGAGTTTGAGGTTATCTTCTTTGACCAATAACTGGAATGGAGTTCCTTTTCTCTTTCTTATAATTACTATTTTTTAACGACATAACTCAAGCATAATAAAAATATAATAAACCAATGAGGTTGAAACTGTACAGTTTTATAAGGTTTGGTATATGTGTACACCTATGAAATCATCGCTATAAACGAGAGAGAGAATACAACATGTCCATCATCCCCAAATGTCCTTGTGCCCCTTTGTAATCCCGTCCCACCCTCCCCAGGCAACCACCTCTGCTGTCACTACAGATTAGTTTGCGTTTCTCTTTCTTGATCCATATTATCAGAAGTCTGTTTATTTTATTAATTATTTCAAACAACTAACTTTTGTTTCGTTGTTACTCCCTATTATATTGGGTTTCTATTCATTGATTGCTATGAGTATGTTTATTCTACCATTCTTTTCTTAACTTCTTAACTGAGAAGTTACCTCACTGGTTTTCAGACTTCATTTCTTTCTGAATATAAGCATTATAAGGCTACAAATTTCCCTCAAAATACCAGTTTTGCTGCATCCTATATTTTGATATTTTTATTCTCATCCATTTTCCAGTATTTCATAATTTCTATTATGATTTTTTTGACTGAATCAATTCAAACACACTTTAAAATTTGTTACTGATATATGTATGAGGTTTAAAAAATTTATCCTTTATCTACTGAGTTCTAATTTAATGGAATTGGAATCGTGGTCAGAGAATGCATTCCGTTTGATGTTGATTCTTTGAAATTTATTGAAATTTGCTTTATATCGTGTGCCCCATATCTCATTCTATTCCTATTTGGAGGATTTATAGGGTGAGAAGACAGGCCCTGTCTCTCGCTGTAGAAACACAAGAGGTCCCTGGTTACCTTCTGGACCGTAGAATATGGGTACCCATCTTCAGCTTAGCCAGTAAGATTCCCTTGCCTGTGGCTTTGGACAAATGCAAGAGTGGGATCAGTTAGAGAGTTTTCCCAGCCGGTGTGGAGGAGCTGAGAGGCCCACGTGTGGCAGCAAGAATCCAGCAGCAGCCGTAGCATCGGTTTCCGTGTCCTAAGCAGACTATGCGCTTATGACCAGCTGCCCTTGGTTTTCTGCCAGAGCCTCATTCTCTACTCTTTCAGTTGGTTCTCTAAGTTTCTGACATCTTGCCAGTTCATTCCTTTTCCATTCGATTTAACCAATCAGTTACCATCACTTAAAACCGAGAACACTGACGGTGTAAAAAGGTAATATTTTTGAGGGAATTACATTATGTTTATTTTTATTTTATTTCACTTGATCTTACAACTCTTTCCTCAGTAGGCATTATTTATTTTATTAATGGAACAGATAAAGAAACCGAGGCTTCAGCAGTTTAAATAGTTTGTGTCCCGCGTCCTACAGATTACAAATGGTGGAGCCAGGGTCAAGTCTGATTTGTGAGCTCCCTTCCTTATGTTCAATAGGTAATTTTTAAGCTTTTTTCCTAACTCCAATATTCTATAAATTGAAAGGATTGATACAAATCGCCAAGTATAATTACAGGATAGCTCAGGTACTGAGAGGCTAAAGACTAGATGCCACAAATGTTTATACCTTTTCAAAATTTTGTTGGGAAAAAGTATTTTGCTCAGGCTTTTAATTGAATACATGCTGTGAGTTAAACTTCGAGACACTGATCTTCTCTTACCCACACACCCCCCCAACTTTTCAAATTTACACACGTGCCTTGGCAGCATAAACAGGCATCGCACAGAGGGACTAGTGACTTGACATACTTCATCATCTCCCTTGCCTAACAGAGGGGTCCTTTGAGGTCATGGGCCACTTTTTCTCCTGTAGGTTTATTGACAGTCTGCATGTTCATGCTCATGAAGTAACTTCTAGCAACTTTGGCTAAATAAATTGGTAAAAGGCTGAACTCAGAGTCAGCATTGCTTCATAACGTACACACGCAGAGCTCATAATATATGTGGCAGTTGACTCGCTTAAATCACCCAATTAGTTTTTTGTAGTCTTGTATAAATATAATAAAGTAGCTATAGAGATGAAAGATGTTTTCAAGTTAAATTTGACTCCACCAAACTCATAGAATCAGAGTTAACTTACATTCCATTTTAGGTGATTTTACAGAAAGTTGTTTAAAGGCAAAATATTCTTAAAAGTTTGAAGTTGTTTCTCCCCCGACTTCTCTTACTTGCTGTCATGAAAAGCCTACTGATTTTATAATCTATTAACTTGCAGAGGAAAAACTGTACTCTTTTGTTACTCGACCAATAATACACATATCTATTTATAAATTCTTAACCTCATCTGAAACATGTTTGCTTTCAAATCACATTTTACTGGCATTTTGAGTTATTTTTTGGCTTTTCCCACTAGCAGAGTACTTCGGTGCCTTAAGTGGCGCATTCAGGCGTAAGTGAAATAGAGCCGTGAGGACATTTGACAAGGAGTAATTCACATAAGTGCTATTTGTTGATATTCGTCTCCCTCTGGTCAATAGAGATAATGATGGGGCCACAGCAGTGCAGACTCCATCAGGAGAGAGAAACAAGGGTTCCCCAAAATGGTAGTCGGGTGCACAAATCAAATGTAATGTGCGTCTGTCGACAGAGATTTGTTTTTTGAGAGAAGTAAAATGAGAATATGGAGTTAAGGGAGAAGCGTTCATTTTAGCTGTCATGTGCCAGTTGAATTATTCCGGTAAAAATACCAGTATTTTCCACGTGACTTAAAGAGCCAGGAAAATTAGGCGCACAAAATATAAATCTGTACAGAGATGGGGAGAAGTCTCACCAGAATGACCTAGGGAAAACCATTTTGGGATGAAAACCAAGAATTCCTCTATAAGGACAATTCTACACCTATAGATGCATGGAACACACAAAGGAAAACATAAATTGCCTGCAGAAGATTCTTTCTCTCTCTCTCTCTCTCTCTCTCTCTCTCTCTCTGTGTATGTGTGTATATATACACATGTATGTATGTATGTATGTATATATGTATATGTGTATATATATGTGTATGGATAAATAATTTTTTTACAAAGACAATTTTTGTAGTGAGTCCACAGAGGCAAGCAAACAATCTCCCACTGAAAGTGATATAAATTTTTTATACAAAGAAGGTAATTTTGAGGGAGAGGTAGCAGAAGCAGGCATGAATATGAGATACTAAGAAACAATGACAATAGAACAATTTGAAAGATATTAATAAGTATGCTTATAGTTCTTTAACTAAATATAAAATTGTTAAAATAGTCGAAGAAGAAATAGTAACCTAATGTAAGGACAGGTCATAAATGCTAAAGAATTATGAATCTTTGAAAAATAATGAAACTACTAGAAATAAAAATATAGTCATTGCAAAGAGAAAACTCTCCATGGATACATAAAATTGAATCTAACTGAAGAAAGCATTAATTACCATAGTTCTGAGGAAATCACTTGGAATGTAGCATAGATACGAATAAATTTAAATTATGGAAGAGTCAAGAGACATGGGAAATAGCTTGATAAGGTTCAAGGTACTTTTTATTAGGAAAGAATTCCAGGGAGCAGAGATAAAGAGAATTTGATGAATGATGATATTCAAGAAGTAGAAACTGAAGTATTTAGAATTGAAGAAGGACTTGAATTTTCAGATTGCAGAAACATACTATTCCCAAAGAGAAAGATGCAATACAAGAAGCAGTGCTGAGTTTAAAAGTCTATAAACATGTGGATGACTTGTTTATAAAAGGCTAACTATACAACGCTTAAATTTATAATGATTATTTTGAGCAGGTTTTAAAAACAAGTAGGAAAATCTTGACAAAATTCGACACCCTTTCATGATAAAAACTTTCAACAAACAAGTTGCAGAACTGAACTTCCTCAATTTGATAAAAAGATTTCAGTGAAAAACCCCAAACTGACATTATTTTTAGCGGGAAAACTCTTAAAGCTTTTCCCCAGAGATCAGGGACAAGACAAGGATGTCCACTGTCATCATCTGGAGGTTCTAGCCATGGTGATTAGAAAAGAAAAAGAAAGAAAGCACATCCAGATGGGAAGAAAAGAAGTAAAACTATCTACCTGCAGATGATATCGTCTTATACATACAAAACATCCCCCCAAATCCAGAAAATACAGCCAGGCTGCAGAGTTCAAGATCAACATACAAAAATCAGCAGCAATTAACAACCCAAAAATGAAATTACGAAAAATATTTCAATTGCAGTAGAATCAAAAAGAATAAAAGAAGAATAAAACGAACAAAAGAAGTGTAAAGCTTATACTCAGAAAACTACAAAACATTGTTAGAAGAAGTCAAGAGACTACTACATAAATGATAAGACATCCGTTCATGGATTGGAACACTATATTGTTAAGAGAACAATACTTTCAAAATGATCTACATCTAGATTTGATGAAGTTCCTATCAAACTCCCATCTGGCTTCTTTACAAAAGCTGGCATACTGGCCCTCAAATTCGTGTGGATATTCAAGGGATGGAGACTAATCAAAACCATCTTGAAAAAGAACATAACAGGAGGACTCGCACTTCCCGATTTCGAAACTTACTATGAAGCAATGTTAGGAGAGTGTGGTACTAACATAAGGTTAGACGTATAGATCCATGGAATTAAATGGAGAACTAAATAAAACCATGTGTTTATGGTCAGCTGAGTTCCCGCTAGGGTGTCAAGCCATTCCATGAGGACAGAATAATCTTTTCAACGAATAGTGATGGGATAACTGGACAGCTACATGCAATAGAATGAGTTTGGACCCTTACCTCACACTATATGTAAAAACTCATTCAAAATGCATCAAACATCTAAATCTAGGGGATAAAAGTATAAAATTCATGGAAGAAAATATAGGGATAAATCCTGTCCTCATATTTGACAATGGGCTCATATATGACACAAAAGCACAAGCAAAATAAAAAACAGATGAATCAGATATCATCAAAATTAAAAACTTTTGTTGTTTCAAGGACACTTCCAAGAAAGTGATAAATCAACCTCCAGTATGGGAGAAGATATTTACAAAGCATATATCTAGTGGACTTGTGTCAAGAATTGAAAAAGAACCCTTCCAACTTAATCATAGAAAGAAAAATAACTCAATTAACAATGGGCAAAAGATCTGCATAGAGATTTCTCCAGAGAAGATATACAAATGACTGATAAGTCCACGAAAAAATGCTCAAAATTATTAGTTATCTGGGAAATGCAAATCAAAACCAGAATGAGATACTACTTCACACTCGCTAAGAAGACTGTATTCAAAAAGACAGATAATTTCAAACGTTAAAGAGGATGTGGTAGGAATGTAACCTGTTAGTGAGAATGTCAAATGATTTGACTGCTTTTGAGAATAGCCTGTCACTTCCTCAAATGGCTAAACATGGAGTTATTGGCGACCTGGCAATTTCACTCCTATCTACATGTATATCTAAGAGAAATGAAAACATATGTCCACACAAAAACTTGAACGCAAATGGTCATAGCAGCATTCTTCATAATCGCCCCAAATCAGAAATGACATAAATGACCATCGACTGATGAATAGTAAATAAAATGTGGTCTATCCATACAATGGAATATTAGTCAGCAAAAAAAGAAATCAAGTTCTAATATATGCAGCAACATGGACAAACCTCGAAACATGTTAAGTGAAAGTTAGACGCATGATGTGTGCTTTCGTTTACGTGAAATGTTCAGAGTAGGCAAATCTATAGAGACAGACATTACATGAGTGGTTTCCTCGGACTGAGGCTTGGGAGGATGGTGGACTTATGTCTAAAGGATGTGGGATATCTTTTGGGGGGTGATGAAAATGTGCTAAAATTTATTGTGCTGATGGCTGCTGAGCTCTGTGAATTTATTAAAAGCCCTTGAATTGTATACTTTAAATGGGTGGATTGTATGATATGTGAGTTATTTTTCAACAAATCTTTGAAAAAAGTCATTAAAAACTAGAGGTAAATGGAAGATTTGAGGGGAAAATTTTCATGAGAAGAATTTTATGTTCTTTATATTGTTTAGGAGAATTAATACTAATTTTTGACCGTTAATTTAAGCATGCATGCAAAAATTTTGAGAGCAACGACTAAAGAATAAAAACAATATTTAACATAGTTAAGTAGAAGGAAAGATAGAAAATGACTAGGAATGAATTAATAGAAGGTAAAAAGGAAGGAAAAAAAAGAAATGCATCATAAATCCAAATATATAAGTAATCACAAAACGTCTAAATCGTCTAAATTTGCCTTTTTAAACAACAGAAATTCTAGTTTGAATAAATAGCAAAAACTGTTTTCTAGAAGAGAGCTTTTGAAAGCCTCGTAGTGCAGAAAGCTGGTGGGAAAAGGATGGAGAAAATGTCTCAGGCGAATGCTGAGCGAAAGAGAGCTGATGTAGCAATACTAACATCAGGCAACAGAGACAGACTTCGGGGCTGAACGCATTCTCGTAGATAAAGGCTTTCATCACGTAGTAATAATAGCAATATTTCTCTAGGAAAACGTCCACATGCCTAGAAAGTAGTCTCGAAAATAGAAATAAATCATAGGTAAGGCCATTAAATGAATGTCGGTAGGAGATTCTTTTCTCTCTCAGAAACCGATAGTGGAAGCAAACAAAAATTAGTAAAATCAGCAGGATTCGAACAGCGTAGTTAGCAAGTTCGACCTGCTGAACACATATAGAACCATTTGGCAATACAGAGTCTTTAAAAGCACACCTGGAACATTAAAATAAACATAAAAATAGACGCACACTGTAAGCACGTGTTGGAACACAAGGGAAGACTCCACAAATGAAATAAAAATAGAAATCAATAAAAATATATAGCTCTGCCCCCTCCCCCTGTGTTTAAACACCAAAAGATACAAGTCTAAATAATTTGCGGATGAAAATAAATCACAATGGCAGCCGAGGACAGTATTTAATGCTGAATGGCAGGGAAAACGCTACATACCAAAACTTGTGAGACGTTGCAACGGCAACGTATCGCTGACCCTTTATAAACTTAGGTGTTTATGTTAGAAACGAAAATATGTTGAAAAGAAGCTAAGATTAATTTCGAATTTAAGCAACAAAAATGTAAACAGTCAATTCTCAAGAAAATAAAAGGAAAGTGGAATAACTGTATTTGATTAGCTTATCAACATCAATAGCCCGTCAGATAATTTAGGAGACAGGATATATAAACAGACCTTGGTTATTCGCCACCCCTCCTCGGGTTTTTAATCACCTACAGGAGGAAAAAATCATACTTTATTACTGATATTACATGTGAAAAAAATAAAAGAGGAATGAAATATCCAAATTATTACCCAAAGTCAAGAAGGTAACACCAGAAATTGATATTACTGCTATTTGTACCATTGAAGTTACTTGTCTTTAAAAATTGGGCTTAATATCAATAAATTGATATTTAAAGATAAGATCCTTAATGCATCCTAATGAACGATATTTGAAATAGTATAAATGATAACTGCATTAAGAAAAACCAAACATCATAGTATGGGAGACAGGATACTAAACTGCTTGTAATGAACTTTGTTTAGCATTATAAAATCTATGACACTTTTTACATAGGGTAAATAAAATGGTTTGAATGATTGATTATTTCAATATTTAACTTTGGTCATCATAAAGCAATACTGAAGACCTGGTACAAATCATTCTTGCTATACTGTATTCATTTACCGAACCAAACCCACCATGCTTATCAGTAATAAAACTGCCTTAAAATACCACAATATGGACATTTTTTTTCCTAATTGAAATGTACTTTCTCACCAACACACTTTGCGACATATCAATGAGAATTTGCCATGCTATAGAAAAAATCTTAGCTTTGAAAATAAATAGAACATTATATCACTTATCTGAAATATCGCTGATGTATTTTTTTTAATTATTTAGCTATTTCCTGTATGTCATATTGTACTAAGGGTCATGGATTTGGGTTCAGAGACTGGCATTCTAGCTCAAACACTTACTAGCTCTGTTTCCAAGAAAGAAAAAAAATGTGAATTGTTATTTCTGATCCGTAAAACAGGATGCGTACCTCACAATATTGTAATGAGTATGAAATTAGATAATATACATGAAGGTCACCTCTGAACTGTCAGGTAGTATGTAAGGCTGTCACCATTATCTGGATAATTTATAGACTTACTGTGTTTTTATCTGCATATTTTCTGAGTAAAGACAGCATTTTATTGTCACTAGCTCTAAAAGCCAAAAGGATGTGGAAATCCATGACAGAAAATGAAACAGCCTAACTTGGAGTTTTGCTTCCCTAACGTAATTCTGTAATTCCCAAGATGATTTGAAGGAAAAGGCCAGAAACAGATTCTTAAACTGCCCGGGAGACATACTATAAACACCAGGCTTATGTCAGAGCAGGTGATCGAAAAATGAGAGGAGTGTAGGATGGAAAGTCTGCAACCCCAGATGGTCTTCATCTCAGGAGCATGGCGCACAGGGTGATCAGTGACTTGGGGAAACCTATGACCCACATGTGCAAGTCATCTCTGAAAACCGAGGACATACAGGTGGCTGGCTCTGGACTGAACGCCACACCTGTCTTTGTAATAACACTCACGGCTCTGCGTGCTTTCATCAGGGCTTCTAGACAAGCTTTGCAGACACACTGCTGCAGCTTTTCGAGATGTTAAACCCATTTCGGAGAGAGAAACCTTAGAATCTTGTGATGAAGTAAACATTTGAGGGGCACACAGTGGGCAGGAAAAGAACAAAGACACCCCAAGAGTTTAATACGGCAGATGGCTTGGTTTTTTTTTGTTTTTTTGTTTTTTTGTTTTTTTTTTTAATGAAAGTCGATCTCTGTTTAAACTTGGCTGAGAAACTAAAGTTTTAACAGCACTTACTATGTGTGGGACAATATGCGAGGCATGAGGAATCTACAGAAATGAGTACAAACTAGTCCCTGAATAAGAGGAATTTGTATGTAAGGGCTAGAAAGGCATCCATTCATAACTTGCCAAAAATGTAAGCATCGTTATAGTGGTGTAAATAAATGGTAAGTGGGCATAGGAGAGGAAATCATTCCGGTGGAAGAATTGTGGAAGGCTTCATGGAGGAGATGGCAGTAGAATTGCTCACTGGATTTTTATAGCAGAATAAGAAGGAAGAAAGCAGAACAGACAGATGGAGTAGCTTAAGTGAGTGTCAGTGTTTGCGAAAGTTTATGATAAATTTATAAACTGGCAAATGGTCCGGGATTAGCACGTAGGCTGGATTGCCTAGATTAGCAAGCATTTGTGTATATGGCTGTGTGGACGAGAGTAAAGACAGAAACAAGAAAGATGGTGGGAAGTAAGTAAGGTTGGAAGGTAGGCCAGGGGGCAGAGTGTGAAGACTTTGAAACTGGAAAGGAATTTGTTTTCTCTTCTATGGAAAATGGGGCGGAGATGGGGGACAGGTGATGAATGCGAGCATGATCATTCTGATAGACGGGTGGTCAGTGGTTTAGGGAGAGAGGGCCAGGCAGGGCAGTTGAGGGGTTATGATAATGAATCAACCGAATGATGGGGTTCGAAAGAAGATGAAGTCAGATATTTCAGACATAGGCTATATCTTATCTCTGATTGAATCCTGAGCGTTAGGGAAGAGGAAAGTTCATACCGACATCAAGACCTTTAGCTGGTGACTGAGTGGATGATGATGCTATTAACTAAGAAAGGACACAAACCTGGACAAGCAGATATAAGATGAGCAGGAAGATGTTAACTTAGCATTTGATGTTCTAAGTCGGAGGTGTACTTTTAAAAAGAAGTTGATATGAAGTCAGAAATTAATTTTGACTTACATAGACTCATGTCTTTCCCTAAGATTTGTAGGTCTTCAGATAAGGGTAAAAATAGAGGACCACATACCATATGTTAAATATTTAAGTTATAAATCAAGCCACAAACTGTTAAATAAAATATATTCTAACCTCCTGTAATGACAAAATTGCCTTCATATCAACCTTGAAGGCCAGGTTTGAATTAGAATTCTGTACTAAAATGCAGTGGCAACAGATTACGTAGAGTCTCCCGCCCCCATTTCTGCCCACCCTGGCCCTATGGCATAGGCCTCGGTGCACTCTGGGAAGTCCCAGGGTGCAGGCTAGAGCCCAGCCCACACCCCCACTGCCTGCAGCCCCCATTCTCACAAGCAACCAGTCCTTGGCCACCTTTAGGACCTTGGGGTACACGTACACATCAAGAGTGTGGTCCCAAATTTAAGAAGAGAACACTCAGGCCTCGGAAGCAGACTCAGCAAAATTCACATGAGGAATTCTGAGGTCCTGGGTACGAGGAGCGTAGTTTAAGTGGATGGAAAGATGTAGGCTCCAGGCGAGCCCGTGCCGTGGGGAGTGCGGACTCCCCCCTCCCCACCCTGTAGAGGGCAGGGCAGGTGACTAAAGCCAGAAGAGGGCTTCTTGTACCCCGATCTAAAGGCAGGGATGAGAAGACACACCTAGAAACATAGCTTTGAGAGTCTAGCACGTTCAAGAGAGCAAACGAAATACAATGTATAGAGGAAGAAGAGAGATGGAGAAATAGAACCTCCATGGAAAAGGTAAAGAATACAGAACCTGAAGATGGAGCTCAGGGAGGAGGAAGTAGAGCAGCACGTGCAGGACGCCCTCTCAGGAAGTTTATCAGAGGAACGGAGCAGTCGGGGGACGAGCTAACGATGAAGAATTGAGGAAAGTTCGAAATTATGTTTTAAAAATTTAGAAACATCTTTTGACAGTAGAAGTCAGCTTTTCTTGTTCAAGTGTCTCGTTGCAATTGTGCAGCGATCCGCCAGATGAGATGTAAGGGCCAGAAACAGAGAGGCACTTAGAACCAGGAGTTTAACCGATCGATATTAGATTTGTAAACACGAATGAGGGTAAAAATATAAATGAGGTCAGAAACATTCATTTTTTTTTTTTTAATGGCAACATCTGTACTGACTACCATGTACGTCAAGTTTAATGAGTAAAGTTTAGAAATAGAGAGTTTCTATGAAGGGTAGAGTTTATGACATTTCAGTCAATACCCTCATGTTGATCTTTTTAATGTTGTTTTGCTTAACTTCATATATGAATCAAGAATGTCTGTGTTTCTGGGAACACAGTACACGTAGAACAAGTGTACTGTCTGAAGCTAGGACTCTGCTGAGAGAACAGAGGTGTATAAATTACACCTTGGCACGGTGCCCCTGCAGCCTCTCTCGGCGTACCGGACAGGACCCAAACGTGTACATGACCAGACACCACAGAATCATCAATAGGAGATTGTATTTTAGCGCTACAGAAAATCCACCGGCGTCTCCGAGGTGCAAATCTAACGATCCTAGGGTTTTAGCCTCGTTTTCCTCCTAGACCGTCTGTAAACCAGGACACGATCTTCTACCGGCAGCCTTCAGTTCTTCATTTATCGTGTCAGGGTGTAAAATTTCCCTCCCCCGAAGCTCTGGAATCTACTGTTCGTGCAGTTTCTTTCTCCAAGAAAGAAAGGTAAAATGATTAGAACGATGAAAGCAATGCTGGACGAAAGACGGGGAGACCCCGGGATTCTGTGGCATACTTGTACCCTCTTTCCCATCTCTGACTCTCTTTCAAAAGGCTCCTAAGTGTCTCTCTGTTGCACAGTTGGAAAATATTTGAACTAGATAATGGCAAAACTCCCTGCCAAGAATAAAGTCCTGTGCCTCTGCTAAGGGCAGGTAGGTACAACTTGAACTTGAGTGGGCCTTTGAAGCTGGGCCATGAATTTGGATTAGTGGGTAGGAAGAGTGAAGATATTAAAACAGGAAGAGGTGTGTAATAAAAGAAATAGGAAAGGGAATAATACTGGTTTCCTTGGCAGAGGATGCATGGAATAATAAAGAGACCTTTCTAGCTAAACGGTAGGGATCGTAGGTAGAGCGGTGGGAAATAAAATTTAAGTACAGGGCACTTGCTTTTCATAGGAGAGAAATGTTATTCCTGGAGACTCTGTATAACTTAAACTCAAATAATTCAAAACGAGTTTTCCCACCAATGGAATGTGTTTTTGGAATTTATACCTTTATAATCATTTTAGTGTATATTTGCCTTGAAGTTACTCTTCGTATTTTCTTTATTATTTTGCTGAGGGCTCTTTTCTAAATTAATGTTGGCGATTGTTTGCTCTCCCGTAGTGCTTTGTCCCATCTTATTCCTATTCCAAAGGTATTGATTTTGGATTTGTTTTCAGCACTAACTTCAGCAGCGCCCTTCGATGAACTTGGATAACATCATGTAAAGGTACAAAAAAAAAAAAATGAGATTTGAAACAGTAATAACAGTGCCTGCTCAGGTTATAAAACCGAAAGTCACTTTCAGAAATTCTGATGCAGGGACTCAAGAGAGAGTCTCATAATCCTGACAAAGAGATGCTTGTGCCGCTTTTCGCTACGTTGTGGGCGACGGCAGCCGCATAAACACAGTTTGCAATTAACTCTATTTTTGAATTATGCAACGCTGCAAGAATTAAATCAAGTGGATTTCTCATCGGTTTAAAGTTGGCGCAAACATTTACGTAATCCCACCGAGCTGAGTTTTTCATAATTGAGAACCGCATTTGTATGTATCATGAAGCAGCTGGTCTGAGGGCAGGACAGTCGTGGCGTTTATTATGTTTGTCAGCCCCGAGGGTCTCCGCAGTATGCCTTCAGGAAATAGACATTCGAGGCAGCATCGGCTAAAGGAAATCGGATTGTTTTTCATTTGGCGCACGCTCGGAGAAGATACGATTATAGAGTGGAAGTTCATACCTTAGGTGCCCAAGACACGTGGACCGATGCTTATTGGTGGCTGGATTGAGGCAGTAGGCATTTATGTTCATAACGGTCTTACTCATCGCTAACTCCTGTAAAGCCATCAGGGAGTAATGAGACACACAGTGACTGGTGCCTGAGCAGGGTTCAAGGGAGGAGTATGTCTTGGACAGGGCGCAGCAAGGTAAGGCTTGGTGCTTAGTTAGGTTGGGATGACATAGGGGAAAAAAAACGTGTGGAGGCCAGGATAAGTATGGCCAACAAGAAAGGTGAAGCAGTGTGAAGCCCAGCGTGATATAGCTCTGTTGGCCAAAGGCAAAAAGTCCAAGCGAAGAGTGGGAAAATCCAATCATCGGGATGACTCAAAACATCCAGATGTGTGTTGTCATCGGTGACATCACGACGGGGCACGTGAGGTTCGGGCAGATTTGCCTTCCCACACTCCCCGCAGATATGTTTCTGAGTCGAAATCATACTGCAATGGAGGTTTGGGTAGAGATAAGTTATGAAAGAACTCTGGACATTCCGCTGGTGAGGAGCTGGTGTGCAGGCGAGACGTCCAGGTGAGGTGTCGTTAGCTGTCCTTCTCAGCGGCCCTGACAGCAGTGATGGGGGCTTCGGCTTGTTAGAGTCTAGTGATAGATTGTATATTAGAAATGATCGAATAATTAATTTTCGAAAACAAATTTCATCGAGTTCTTTTAATCCTACTGTCTGAAAGACAATCAGAAGTATTCTGCCTAATACATTTTGGCAGCAGAAATATAGGAAGGTAGCGATAAATGAATCGAATGATTTGGAATAACTCAGCACAGGCCTGTGTATGTGATATTTAAAAATAAATTCTGAGATCAAACTTAGGGCAAAACAAACATGCCATCAGAAATGAGGCCACAGAGTCATCTTTTCCTTTTTGAAAGAGCATCTCTGTGACAAGTTTAACTTCTCGAGGCCAAAGGCTGTGACTTACATAACCCTTATAATGTATAATGGGATGTTTTGTTTGGCTGAAATATGATTTCGAATGCACAGTAGTAGAAATGGGAAAGACCTTTGATCTTTTGCTTTGGCCATGAGAACACTAGCAATCAGAATTTATTCCCAGGTCAGACCTTAGATTCCCATGCCAAACTATCAAGCAAATAGTTCAACTGGGAATAAGGGTTAGGTTTTTAGACTGGGTTTAGAAACACTTGAAGGGATCATCGAATGAAACAGATACAGAAAGCAGAAGATGAAGGCGGGAACACTGACATTTGGAGCATGTAGGGCCAGGGATGCATAAGAGCTCAATTTCGAAGTCCCCAGGGATACAGGCAAGTCACCATCAGAAAGAGGAGGGCTCGGGAGGACTCAACATTCTTCAAATATTGGATAAGTCTACCGTTTTTATTTTTCCCATCATCCAACGAAGGAAAAAAAGCACTCCAATTTTTCTCACTCAACAAAAGTTTCTTTCCTGCCTACCTCACTCTGTGCCAAAACCAACTTCTCAGTTCATGAGGCTTATATTCCAGAGGGAAGATAGTCAATAAAAAACAAGCAAAACGAATAGATGCACGATTTGTCTCATTTTTATAAATCTTCTGAAGCATAATCAAGGAGAGCGATGGGGTGTGTCCTCAGAAAAGCAACCATCGAATTTAGAAAAGGTGGTTGAGGACATTAGTATATCCCATTCAGATTGTTTTCTAGAACCTCCTGTTCAGAACAGATAGTCAGTCTGACTCCTCAGGCATATGAGACGTTCTAGACACAGCGCGATAGAAGGAAGTCACTTAATTAAAACCCTGTTTTGCATTAAATCAGGGTTGGAAGACAGGGGAATTTCTACTTTGGTTTAGTACATTAAAACATAGGAATGGCAAATTTTTCTTTAATATTTAAAGAAATTAATATTAAAACTATTATTCACATACCGTAAAATCATCCTTTAAAAGTGAGTATTTCAGCATATTTATGCACGTATTCATAAGATGGTACATTCATCACTGCTGTCTAATTCTAGAATGTTTTATTACCCCCAAAGAAATAGTGAACCTATTAGCAATCACACCCCCTGATCTCCTCCTTTCAGCCCCTGGCAACTACTAATCTGCTTTCCGTCTCTATGATTTACCTGTCTGGACATTTCATATAAATGTAACATGCACTATGTGGCCTTCTGCGTATGATTTCTTTCATTTAGTGTGTTTTCAAGCTCATCCATGTTGTAGCATGTATTAGTGCTTTTCTTTTTTGTGGATTTTATTCCATTGCATGGACGTACCACATTTTGTTTACCCATTCATCCGTTGATGGACATTTGTGTTGTTTCTACTTTTTGACACTATGAATAATGTTGCTGTGAAAATTCGTGTACAAGTTTTTGTTGGGCACGTTTTCCATTCTCTTCGTCATGTACCTAGAAGTGGAATCGCTGGGAGATTGGTAACTCTATATTTAACTTTTCGAAGAACTGCCGAGTGGTTTTTCAAAGCAGCTGCAACATTTGTGTTTCCACAAGCAAGGTGGGAGAGTTGAAATCTCTCTGCATCCTCCTCGACACGTGCTATTGTACATCTTTTGATTAAAGCCTTCCTAGTGGGTACAGAGTGACATCTCAGTGTGGGTTTGGTTTGCATTTCCTTTCGGAACGACTAACGACAGTGAGTATCTTTTCAAGTACTTATTTGTCATTTGTGTATCTTTGGAGAAATGTCTATTCGAATTCTTTGCCAATTTTTGAGTTAGGGTCATTGTCTTTTTATTGTTGAGTTGTAAGATTTCTTTATATATTTAGACACTAGACTCTTTCTTATCAGAAATGACTTGAAATATGTTCTTCTGTTGTGGGTGCTGCCAGTCCATTTCGATGAGTTTTCAGGTTGGAGATCTTTGTGACCTATTGGATCCTCAGTGATCCATCCTGACTAACTGTCTATGGGTAGGTTTATTCTTAGCTTATTCTTCCACTCAGTATCGGATGGATATATCTTGTATATGTACCTCTGGGCCCTGGAGCTGAGATTCGTGAAATCCTATTTATGTATATATTATTAATAACCTTGTGCCGGTCATAGGTATGAGGAACCTTTGGGAGCCACCAAATTTAAATAAGAATGGTGACATTACTCAGTAGAGTCCCTCAAGAGGCTACGTGGAGCTCGGAAGAGCTAAGGAGAGGGGAAGGGCCCAGGGAAGGGAGAAAGGAGCAGCAATAAAGACAAACACATTTTCTTCACAGTTTTATTTAGGATCCAGCTCTGACCTCTCCTTGACCATAGATGCAATGCACTATTCACCATTTTTATGCAAGAGTACTTTCATGCCACACTTACAATATATGGTAGTGACTGCTAGATGTGTCTTTTTTTTAGAGAGAAAAAACTAAAAGATGTAATAATTTATTTAGCTTCTGGAGAAAACTTTTTCCTGTAGGTTCAAAGAGAGCCGTTTCTCCAATTAATTTTCTTATTTTCAGATTAATGAAGGAGAGTGTGTATATCCAAAGTAAAGAAAGCTATTATATCTATAATTAAACCTATTAAGGGTAGTCATTGGGTTCTTTAAGACAACTGTGTCTATGATGTCATAATTAAAAACAAAACACAACAAAAATGGGGAAAAATACGTTTGTTGATTATTTCTAAAGTGCTTAGGGTGTGTCTGTATTATAAATGTGACTCTGACACTCCAGTTTAATCTGTATTCGAATATTGTCAAACGCATCACCACCTCGGTCCACTGAATAAGTCAAGCTGGTACTTAACTTTGTGCAAATAATACAGCTTCTGGTTGACCAAATCATACAATTTTTAAACCAAGTAATTCTTAAGAGATAATTGTATCCATAATAAGTACTCAAAAAAATGTTGCTAACAGGTCATATGCTGCTTTAAGGAAATGTTATTATTGAAAAAAGGTCTACAGTCAGAATTGTCTTTTTTAAGGGTAATGACAAGACTATAGATGAAAAAATCAGGGTGCAGAATGAAGGTTCTGTCGTACTGACTCAACACAAGAGGGATCGAGGACAACTTCGGTCTGATCATGTCCCAGAGCCAAGTACACGTATCTGAAATGAACACATTTTTAGCCAGATTTTTAAAAATACAAACCTTGGCACTTGGTGAAACTTGTGGGACGTCAGGATGGCTTTACTCTTGTGGCCGGGTCCAGTGGCCCAGCTCGGAATTGGAAAGTGTTTGCTTCCAGACTGTTGGCCGTCTAGCTGGAGAGCCCCAGAAAGGGGGGCTTCGTCATCATCCTGCCCTGTTCTGAGCCGAGCACGGTGTCGGCTGTCTCTGAATCTGTGAGTGATGACTGGCCACACAGCGGAGAGAAAGTCGCCATCTTCTCAGCTGTAACATGTCATCGCTTTCGTGACCTACCTCTAGCACGCGCTAACCATGGGGTGGGGGGTCTTGAATGAAAGTGCACTTGGACTCGTCCAGCTGTTTACACGAATAAATATAGGTTTTTGGAGGAAATCCCTTTCCCATCTCACGGAAGAATAATACAGAGACAAGAGTGCTACAGTTATTTATTCAACTTGGATTTTCAATCAATCCCAAGGCGCAATAATGCCTTCTCTTTGTTGTTTTTTGTTTTTTTTTTCTCTCTCTAACATTAACAGTACTTCATTATTGCCACAGGGGGAACTGTTGGCCTAATTTTGCTTTGGAAACGCTGCTGCTGAAATTATTAAGCTAATGATTTATGCCCCCTGTGATACAGCAATCTCTTGTGCTTAAAATGGTTACTATGTTTTGTTTACTGTTTATAACTACCAGCAGTTATGCCTCGAGAAACCCCTGCCAGCTTGTAGGGTTTATTTATCCCTGTGGATTTTTAGAAGCCACTGATTAATATAGAAAAAATTTGAAAGGTTGATATTTTTAAAATAAATCTCATAAGCTGTGAATTAAACCACTGTGCTCTGTTAAACAGGAGGGAAAGTCCAGGGAGAATGACAATGGGTGTCACAACGTGCTGCCTCTCGTATTTGTTCCTGGCTTTATCAAAGTGGCAAGTAGGAGAGCTTTTCAGGAACACAGTGCTGTGACTCTACCGGTTTGGGGGCTCGGAGGTCACCAGCCTTACCCTCCCCCCACCCCCCTCCGGGTGCTGCACTATTTACCACATTCAGGAACCGATTTGCTGGGGGCAACATTGCACATGTTAAAGGCTGTTGAGTTTGATGGCTGGCAGAACTCCCCCGAGGCGGGACCTCGGTGAAAGAAACCGCTACAGCCAGCCTGAGTTTTGGTGTCTGGAGCATTTAACCAAAGGATTACACCGGGCAGACGAACCGTGGGGCACAGAGCGACATGCTGTGCCAGTGTGGATTTGTCTAGAATGGCAAAAGGGTTTTTGCACGACGTCTCAGTCTTGACCCTGTGGCCCGCCCAAGAGAAATAAAGACAAGGTCACTCGTTTCCGGCAGCTTCGGCCCAGTGCCACGTCTTCAGTCTTAGGCATCACTCGCTTGTACTTTGTCACACCTTCCTGCCGCCTCCCGAACCCCATCAGTCTGTTTGCCTTTATTTCCGCCGCCAAAGGGTCCTTAGCCAGAGTCTCGGACGGCCCCCCATCTCTGCTCCTCCCCAGATGGGCCACTTCTGCTTCTTCACTGGCTGTTCCCGTGTGGTCGATTGTCGTCCATTCAGACAGTGAGTGCTTTCCCTGAGTGGACCCCAGGCGTCCCACGCACCAAGCCAGGCCAGGGAACAAGACGGGTCCAGCATCTGTGCACCAGGGATGTGTGCAGTGACAAAATAGTTCTCAGTGCGGAGTCTATAAATGCGACAGATGTGGACAACCCCGCCCAAAAGGAGCTTTGCAGGTCGGAAAGTGAGGACGAGGCCCTGAGGATGAGAACAAAACTAGTTACAATGTGAACATCTGGATGTAGCTTTGGCATCAGATACGCCCCTGACCCAGAGCTTTCTATACCAAAACTTAAGAGGAAGAGATAAGTAGGTCATCGAAACATCAGAATAGGGAGTAATGAGATCTGTTTTATTCCTCCTTGTAACTCATTATTTTTCTTCACGAAGATGTACACTTTGGGCATAAAAATATTTACAATATTATAACATGTGTGACTATGGAAAACATATTCTCCAAGTACCAGTTTTCATTGCAAACACCTAATTTCCTAGGTAAATGTTTTCATTTAGTACATATTTTCAGTTAGTCTTGGAATCACCCTCCTTCTTGTATTAGAAAAGAAAAATCAGAGAAGTAGAAATCCTCATGACTATACTCTGAAGCTTTTTTGATGAATTTCCTGTTCGATTTTCATTTTAACGCTATGTTTAAGATACCGAATCCTATATCGCTCTTCTTATATATCTACTGATTATTTTTTTAAACTCAAAATATGATTTAATTACAAATTATTTTTAGATCTAAGAAAGTCAAACACCAGTACAATAAGTGATTGGAAATTTTACACAAGCGCAAATCATATTAAATATGATGTTTAGTAAGCATGACAAGAAAAATATCTGTAATATGTAGGATTTTCTGGCATGAAAAATTCTAGGGTTTAGGAGATAAGTGTGGAGATAGGGTTTATCGGAGTGATCAGTGTTATATGTTCTGTGAAAATAATGGCCTTCAGCTGTCTTTGGGAGGCACGTCCTATAAATGTCACTTTGGTCAAGTTGTTTGATAGTAATGTTCAAATTTTCTGTATGTTTACTGATTCGATGTCTATTCTTTCTGTCGATTACTGAGGAAAATAGTGTTAAAATTTGCAATTACAGTGGAGTTGCCTGCTTTTACTTTTCACTTTATTTATTTTTAAGTTCTAGTCATATATATGTATACATATGCACACATGTATGTACACACACATTTAGAATCATTATACACTTATTGAATTGACTCATTTTTCATTCGAAATACCCCTCTTTCTTTGCTCTTGTAATGGACGTGTTCGGATAAATTCCATTTAACATAATTATTGAAATGATGACGTTTTTATCTGCCATCCTGATTTTTGTTTTCTATTTATTGTATCTATTTGTTTCTTTTTACCTCTTTTCCTGTCTTCTTTTAGAATAACTGAGTTTTTTTTTTTAAAACTAAATGTTACCTTTACTTTTGACTTATTGGCTATGACTTTTTAGTGGTTGCTCTAGGATTTGCAATATAAATCTTTAAATTATCACAGTCTGTCTTCGAACAATATTACACTACTTCGTGTAAAGTGAAACTTCCAACAAAACTTTCCATTTGATTTTTTTCTCCCTTGTCTAGTGCGCTATTTTTGTTATATATTTTATTTCTACATATTTTAAAAGCCACAATTCTTTTTATTATTTTTGCATTAAATACTTATAATTTAAAGAGATTAGAACATGAGAAAAATATTTTCTGCATTTACTCAAATATTTATCATTTCCAGTGCTCGTTTCCTTTGTGTGGATTGAAAATTATCATCTGTTATTATTTCCTTTCACTCAAAGAACGTCATTGATATTTTATGTACTGCAGATCTGCTTTTTCATGCCTGAAAAATTCTTTATTTCATCCTTAGTTTAGAAAGTATTTCCTGGATATGGAATTCTGGGTTGACATTTTTATTCTTAATACCTTTTTCTGGCTTGCATTGTTTATGAGAAGGCTGCTACTTTCCTTAACTTCATTCTTCAGTACAGTGTTATCTTATTTCTCTGGCAGCTCTTTATATTTACTGTTTATCGCTGTTTTTCAGTTTGATCATGATATTCTGTGTGTGTGTATGTGGGTGTGTGTGTGTGTGTAATTTTTTTTTTTTTTTTTTTTTAATGCTTCTTATTCATTGAGCTTCTTAGGTCTGTGGGTTTATAATTATTTGGGGGAAAATACTAGCCGTTCCAGTAAGGTGCTGGATTTTGTTGTTTTACCTTAAATAGTCTTGGACTGGTTCTACATAAAATTAATTTAGCTAAACTCAGTTTGCTCTTTTTGAGGCTTGCTTTTTGATTCTGTTAACGAGAGTTCAGAGCAGTCATCAGTCCAGGCCTAATTTAGCGTCATTGCTCCTAGAGAGATACCCTTCTGAAGACTCTCTTTGATGCTTCGTGAATTACATCTTTTCTCTCTGGCTGGTGAGACAGAACTATTTCTAGCACTGAACGATCCTCACAAGGTGTGTGGCTTACTGTTTTCTAGTTGTTCTTTTCCTGGTCTGTAATAATTTACTCTCGCACATGTACAAACGAGTCCTCAGCCAGAGGCTTGAGGGGACCTGTCTACCAACCTCCAGAGTTTTCTTTCTGTGTAGTTGAGCTCTCTGCAGTCCCCTGCTTCAAAATTCTAACTGTTCTGGCCATCCCGAAGTCTGATCTCTGTCTCACTAACTCAGCGAGCTTGTGGATCTCCGCTCCGATTCCTCAACATGTGCTGCTACCTGGGAACTACCTCCAGGTGGTACACTGGGGAGGTTGCAGGACTGTCTCCTCTGATTTAATATAAGCCTAATGCTGTTCCTACTGGAGCTCTTAGTTGTTTTGCCTTCATGGGATGGATAGGCCCCCTTCTCTCCCAGGCATGAAATAATAATGTTACCATCTTCCTACGCCCACCGACTCCCACCATGGCATCGCCCGATGTTATTATGGCCCCACTCCTGAACGAAGCATAGAATCATAGAAATGTGAGATTCAGGTGTTTGCTTTGAGGTTATCTGGTTCTCTTCCTCTTGTAATAGACATTAAAACAAAGGATAGAAAGATTCGAAATTTAAAATCTGTCAAGAAATTCCGTTGTATGGAAATATAATGTAATTGCTATAACAAGTTTAGTTTACCCCAATTTCTTCATTTTTTTTTGTTAGCAGAAACAATAAATACTATTAAAATGTATTTTTAAAGGTAATTTATACACTCGTGTATAACTCAGTCTCTTCGAGGTAGCAGAAAGACTTTGGGTTAGTACTGAACCCTTTAAGATCCCTCATCCCTGCATCTCTTTTTTGGGGAGGGCTTGGTAGTGGGTGACAGACTAGTTTTCCTTGTCCCATGATGGTGTCTTGTCTAATTTGATAAAATAAGCCAATTTGAGTCTTTGAGTGTTGTGTGCTATCATTACTGAGAGCTGTTGGTGATCCTTTGGGGGTATTTCAAAATTTGCTGCTATTGCTGTTTGCTGAAATGGCTTCATGCAATCTCATCCAAAACACTGTCACAGAAACATTCAGAATAACGTTTGACCAAAAATCTGGGCACTCGGTGGCCCAGCCAATTTGACACGTATGGTTAACCATCACGGTGCCTAAGCAAACTTCAGGATAAATTTCTTTTCCAGAGTCACACATAGAAGACAAATCGAATGTGAAATGAATTCCCGATTCTGCAGAGGATGTTTTGATAGTCGTCCCCTGCCCCATCTGCAGCTTCACTTCCTGTAGGTTTGGTTATCCACGGTCAATCACCGTTCGAAAAAAAATTAAAGGGAACATTCCAGAAATAATTCATAAGTTTTAAATTGCATGCCGTTCTGACGAGGGTGATGACATCTGTCACCGTCCCACTCCATCTGTCCAGGATGTGAATCATCCCTTTGTCCAGCATCTCTACGCCATGCACACTGCCCTCTTGTTAAGTCACTTAGTAGCTGTCTCGGTTAGCGGATTGCCCATTGCAGTATCGCAGTGCATGTGTTCTAGTAACTCTTATTTTACTTAATAATGGCACGTTCACGTAACTTATTACAGTGCATTGTTATAATTGTTCTACCTTATTATTAGCTATTGTTGTTAATCTCTTACCGTGCATACTTTATAAATAAAACTTTATCTCACGTATGTACATATAGGAAAAAACATAGTGCGTACAGGGTTTAATGCTATCCGCGGTTTCAGACATCCACTGGGGGTCTTGAAGTCTATTCCTCATCTTAAGGGGGTCTACTGTATAGACTGTTCTTCTGGGAGATTACCAAGAATAAGGAATTCCTAACAGAGAGAACTCAGTAGTGAAGTATACTTCATGAGAAAGTCACAGTGCTTAGAATACCCCCAAAGAGCTATAATTTACTGTAACTTGCATCCTCAGAGGTAAAATGAAAAGACGGCATATCAGCAGGTAAACTAGATAATTCATTCCAGCCACGAAAATTCTTTGCTCCTACGTTTTATGGCAGCTCACCACACAAATATCTCGTCTAGGTGACAGCTCTACAATTCATTTTACAAAGGTATTTTAAAACTATGTTAGATAAAATCATTTTAATATTTTAGGTGAAAACGATTATGATAAAGATGAAATTATCTGTGCAGTCACTCAATTCCTTAACTTCATGTTGCTAATATATTTCTCATAGTCTTTTACCAAAGCAAATTTAGCCTAAAAGCAAACAAGCAACAATCCCTTTTATCCATTTTTAAATGGTTATTGTTATTCAGGTAGAAAAGGACTATAAAAATTCTCTAGTGACATATTTTTCCAACTTCTGTCAAGTATCATGAACACTGAAGAGATCAGCATAGAGCAATATTTTTTATCATTCAAATGCGTTACTCTTTTAAAGTATATTTTGTCCTTTCATTTTATTTCTGTTTATAAAAGCCACAATTTTTATGAATAATGATGACCGTCCCTTGGGCTTGTCACTAAAACATCAGAGGTGAGGGCTCTTAGCGGCCTGTGTCTATCGTAGTGTATATATTACTTTGTAAATATGGCTTGTAAAACTTTTAATTGACTCATGTTTTAATTGACACCTTTGCAATGGAGATTCATTTTAGAAACCTTGATCCTGAGCTCCAAAAACACCTTCTCCAACAAGGTTTTCAGGGTAATTCCTTTAATATTCTTCCTTTCCTAAGAGTTCCTGGGCTTTAAAGCACAAGACCCTTACAGACCCCAAGGCGAATCTCTGACCTATGGCTGTCCGCCCTTAAAAACCTCGGAACAGACCAATGGACCTTCCCGGCCTCATGACAGCTCTATTCCTTGACTTCTCTTCTCCCAGCCCTGCTCCATCACTTTCTTTTTCTTTAAATATGTGCTCAGCACTTTGGGAAGAGCGGGGCAGACCTTTGGTCTTCCGAGATAATTTCATATTTGTATTTTATCCCCACTTTTCAGGGCTCAGAAGAGCAAGACGGCCTTCAGGAACTTTTCAGACTAAGTGAACAGTTCCGCTTTGTCGCAGTGAATCCATCTCTTCACTAAATATACATCCACTAGCGACTCATATAAACCTATGAAATGAGAGGATGTTATCTTGCCTAATGATTACAAAAGGGGGAACTACTGGGATAAATGTTAACCCACGAGGCGACACTCTGGCGGGGAGAGGGGTGCAAGCGCCAGGCTGTGGACTTCTCGTTTCTACCTGAACATAGCTAGTGTCTGAACAGATCGTTTCGTGTTCTGCATCCTCCAGCAAGAGGAATCAGCAGAAATTCACTAAGTGTATTTATATGTAAATGTTGAGCTACCGAAAACAGCCCAGGGTTAAGGCCATACTAAAACATGTCCCTCAGGTTTGAAATAACGCCAAATCGGATATTAAATGACAGTGCTATGGATCAGATTGGCCGCTGTGCCAGGCTGGGAAATTAAGAAGAGGAAGGGGTGTTGAATGTTCTTTCATTGAGATCACAGATTTCAATGGACATTATTAAGAGATTGGAATTATATGTGTGTGTGTGTGTGTGTGTGTGTGTGTGTGTGTGTGTGTGTGTGTGTGTGTGTTTAATTCCTTTCCGAAGGGGCTATGCATCATTTCGATCACTGTAGTAATGACAATTTTGCTAGACTTTGTGACAGTAACAAACAAACTGTAAATTCTTGGTGGCTTCACGCGGGTTTCTTTCTCATTCATGAAAAGTCTGATGCATGTCGGGATGCTGTTTTTTATCTGGCAACTTTGTCTTCTGGAGAGTGCGTGCCTCCGACGGCGCTGTGGCTTAGGCACAGAGAGCGGGAATGTCTGTGGGTCGTCCTGGGCTGAGAAGCTTCCATCACTTTCCCCCGTGCACTGGCCAGAGCATAGTAGCTACGTGGTCCCAGTTGACTGCAAGGGAGGCTGGCAAATGTGGGGAATGCGTTGGTCTACTGCGTGGACTACTTCGTGAGGCCTGAATGTCTCTGCCACAACCACAGGCCGGAATTCGACAAAAGGATCGTGTGCTTTGTTCACATGGGCACAGGCAAAGCAGATTTAGTCGTGGTGCATTTATTACTATTTATTCCCCAACCATGGATATGGTATTAGGTAATTATAATAGTAACCATGACTTACTGCCGAGTGACTGAATCGCAGATACCATTTGAAGCACTATAGCTGTATTTTCTCATTGAATCCTCATCAATACCATTATGGGAGGCATTACTTCATCACCTCTATCGCACAGGGGAGAAAACTGTGGCAAAAGGTGGGAAATGACTTGCCTAAGGTCACGTGGTGACTGAGTGAGAGAGCCATTTCTGAACCCAGGAAGTCTGGCTCTAGAACTAGGTGCTCTGCTTTTCATGTTTGAAGATGAAGAGCAACGTAGAGCCGTCAAAAAAGCAAATGAAAAGCTTGCGTTTCTACAGTTAACAGCATCTCACGGAAAGAGCAACAATCAGTGGACAGGTTCGTTTGGGTGGTGACTAGATAGGTATTGATGACGATTAAAGATGTTTCTGCCTTTAACCACCACCTTTGTAAGTAAGAGTATGGATTCTATGGACAACCAAAAATCAAATTTTTTACCAGGATAAACCATGTCCTTTGATACTTTACCTCTACGCTTTGCACCTTAAATCACTGCTAACGTCACAAAGAATGGAAAATTCAGCCTTGAAAATTGCATCTCGACACTCTCAAAGTTATTCTTGACTAGAAGAAACGAAAAATAAAATTAAAAATCTCTCCCCTTTGTTTTCTGAATTTCGCTCTTTACGAACTTATCTTTTACTTTTTTTGAACTCTTCATTTCTTCAGACACCCTATTTCCTATCTACTTGCCAAATTTTATTCCATTTTAATAGTCTAGTCCTGGTTACGCGTAGTTTCTAACTTTTAAAATTAAACATTTAATCCTATTTTTTAACTAGTAAATTTTCTATGATGAATTTCTATAATCAGGTTTCTTCAAAGGGAATAAAAGCATAAGATTACTATTATCTGTTAAGAATTAAAAACTTCCTTTTAAAAGCGACGGATTTCCATCATCATATTACTTTGACATAAATACTTTCTAAGACAATATATTTTCTCCAACGCACTGTAAGAAAGTCTGTTAGATAATAATAGTAAATATAACTTTGCTATGAAAATTTCTGCTTTTGCTCTGGACCATTTAAGCCTATGCTGTGATTTGAACCACGCTTCACATGCATCGCTTTGTCCAATCTGTAATGTTTACATTTAGTATCTCGCTACATCATGTTTAAATGTAAACAATTGAGATTTGTTTCCCTCTGTTGGAATTCCTAAATAACAGTTCTGCATATTACAACTTTAAAGATGTGTCGTGGCAGCTGCAAATAACTTTTAAAAAGAAACTGTGTGCAGCAAACTATCGTATTTCATCTACACTCTGGCAAATGCTGCTTGCTTTTTGGCTCCAGTTCAGCCTTCATTTTGCAAACCAACTTCCTGCGGCATGAGAATATATATTTTCCTGGGCCAAATATTCTGGAGTGGACACCAATTTGGGACTCCTAGCATATTCTAGCAATCTAGCTTGTGGACATACGAGCGTTAAAAATGCCAGATTTCTACTTTTCATGCCAAACATGTAGGCTTTGGAGGCTGAAAAGTCTCAGTTTTAACATATAATGCCAGAAGCAAGCTGTCCTTTTGAAACAGTTATTCTCTGGCAATGGGTCAGCTCAGGCATCACCTTTTAGGCGATCTCTATGTCATCTTCTCAACACCCCCAGAATAGTCAGTCACATCCAGATCTGGAAAGGAAACTGGAGAATATGAAAGGAGGTGGGGAGTGTGGACATGGCAGCATGGCTATTGGATAGAAGGGAAGCTAACATTCTTGATTTTTTGGTCTCTTCTTCAGCTAATGTATAATTTCCTTTTTCTACGTCTTCATCTTTGTGGGGGTGAGGAACTTGTTGCTCTGCCATTCTGCCATCCTACTCATTCTAAGTGCTTTAAAATATACCAGTGTAATGGAATAGAGAGTAATTTTAGGGTTTGGGGGGCAAGTTCAGGGAGAGTAATCAAAGAGAGTCTCTTTGAGGGGATGCCATCCAAAACGAGAACTGGATCACAGAAAGGAAGCAGTCATGAGAAGTTATGGGAGGGAACAGCGTTCCTGGCAATGAGAATAACTCATGCAAAGGCCTTCAAGGAAGGATTAGCTTGGTGTGTTCATGGAATAAGCGGAGGACCAGCTTGTGAGATGATATTGTTTGGCTCGCCCCTGCCTATTTCCAATATAGGAGGCTGAGTGTTAGATTATAGCTTTCTCAACGGTTCTTATTGCCAGGCCTGGTCATTAACCTACTTTGAAGCAATGAGACTTACAAAGAAGTCTGTTTGTGGGTAATGAGACATAAGGGGAAATTTGGGGAAAGCTTTTACTTTCCCAATAAAAAGACAGATACAGCTTCTCTCCCTTTCCCCTTCTCGCATAAAATACAGATGTGAAAAATGATGTGATAGCAGCCACATTGTAACCACGAGAGAATAAGCACAGACCTAAAATCCAGCTTGCTAAGGATGGCGGAATAGAAACTTAATTAGCCTGGGTCCTCGATCACATTGTCTTTGGCTAATTCTGAGTTCACCTATTTCTGGGCTTTTGGGTAAGTAAATTATAAATGTCCTATGTTTTAAGCCATCGTTTGTCAGATATTCTGCTGCTCACAAGTAAAAGCATCCCTGACCATGTCTAACAATAGAGCTAGTATAGATAGCGAATGAACAGGAAGGAGCCAGAGCTTGTAAGACTTTGTAGATTACGGTAACAATTTGAATTTTATTCTGATAGGAGACTTTAAGCAGAAAATCATGTTACCAGAATTACGTGTTTTTTTTTTTTCAAAAAGTTTGCTCTGACTGATAGACAAAGGATGGGTCATAGGGAGACAGAAGAAGAAGCAGGGAGGCAAGTTGGGAAGCCGTCAAGAGAAAAGATGTCAGTGAATGTGACGGTGACGATGGCAGTGGAGACGGGAGAATCTGCGTTCAGTGTATATGGTGCAGGTAGAACTGAGCGGGTTTTCTCTGGCACGGCAGTGGGAGGTGAGGAAAGGAGGGTGATGATCAAGGTTGTCTCCTAGATTATTTGCCTGAGAGATCTGGTCCTCAAGACTGAGAGGGAGGATACAGGGAGAGGAGGAAGTGGGGGGCGAGGGGGCACAGCAAGGGAAATCGAAAGTTATGTTTGGTACATTAACTTGGAAATACTTAGTGTATATCAGAGTGGAGATGGAGAGGTTATGGGTAGATATATAAATTTGGGAATTTGTGATTTCTTTCTTTTCAATAGAAAAATCTGAAAACCAGTTTCTAAATGTTTTTATGACTACCGTAGATCTTCGATAAATTCCTTAACCATATTGGAAAGAGAAAGGTGGTATTTTCCTAGGATTTCCTAACCTTTCGGCAATTGTTTTTTTCTTAGCAAGTTTTTGGTGATTGCATTGTGATATTGGGGTGAGGGGTGCTTTCTTTTAGGGTTGCTGTCCATTTGCTCTGGTTCTTGAGTTGTCAAGTAGAATAATCTGACATAATTTCTTATTTGATAGAGGTATTTATATCAAATCTTCTTGTTTGCCATTTTGGTTTATTTTTTCTTCTCCTATGATTTCTTTAACTTTCTCACGATCCTGTACTTTTGGATATTCTAGAATGTTCTCCACAATAGTAAAACTGTTGGGAGAAGTTTTCCCTTTTCTACAGCCTAAGCTATATTAAACTTCAGATTGTTTACTTCTTTGCCTAAGGTAAAAACTGGCAAGATTTATCATTTTCTCTGGATTAGGAAATACATAGTTTTATATACCACCAAACAGAAAATCTGTCTTTTCCTCTGAGACCAATATTACAGTAGTATTTTCTCTACTAACCTCTGTTGAAAATAAGGATCGGAAGTATCTGCAGTTAGAATCTGGTCTGTTCATTTTGAAGAGGAGAAGCTTTAGGTGGGGACAGGTGAGGCGATTTCTCCACGATCGCACACCCAGTCATCCTCTTCCTGCTTTGTCCATAGCGACAGCCATTATATTTTGATGATTTTCTCTGGCGGGGAGATGGGGGAATGCATTTTATTTAAAAGTTAAAATGGAATTATTTCCTAAATATTAAATTACAAGAATTTCTTTTCTCCACGGTCCATGATTATTTATAATTTTTATGTTTCGGAGCCATAGCTCCGAAGGCAAAGATCCCAGGGACAAGAGGATGAGCACGTGGAGACGGGACAGCAGTTCAGAGACTGTTACTGTCCTCTGATGACTTGCTTCGGCTGTAGCCATGGAGCTGTAGACAGGTAGAAAGGAGAAAATTCCATCCGTAACTAAGGCTCCGATCAGTCTTTCTACCACCGTGTGTAGCAGAGGGTCTAGTGCAAAGCCACCTCTCGGTATATAGCGTTGCATGGAAAAGCCAATTCGATGTGGAAAGAACAGGAAAAGGAGACACCTAAAAGGTATCTGGCTTGGATCACTGAGTGGCTATTTGTGCCCTAATAAGAGAAATGCAGTCTACGGCCACGCCACCCTCAACAAACCCGATCCCGTCTGATCTCGGAAGCGAAGCAGGGTTGGGCCTGGTTAGTACTTGGATGGGAGACCGCCCAGGAAGACCAGATGCTGTAGGCATAAAAAAATAAAAAATAAATAAATAAAAACCAGAGACTGGCAAGCTGAAGCAAGGTCTTACAATCTGTGAGTCAGCAGGGTTGTATTAAAAACAAAAACAAAAAAGAGAGAGAGAGAGAAATGCAGAAGACTGTGTGTTTTAGAGGGAAGAAACATTCTATTTGGGGGCATGTTGAGTTTGAAAGGCTCATAAGACCTTCAGGTTGAGATGTCCAGCAGAAGTTAGAGATGTGGATGTGGCGCTCAAAACAGAAACTCAGATTTGGGAGTGATGAACATATTGATCCCTTAGTCCATGGGCATGGACAATGTGTTGAGTGAGAAGAAAAGCAGGATGGAGGCCCACCAGGCACATGCCCGTCTCCCAGCTTTCTCAGATGCTCTTCCCTGCTCCTGGAGTGGCCTTCCTCCAGGCAGCACGCGAGCACACCCTCACCTCCTCAGGCCTTTGTTCAAGGGTCACCTTCTCGGTGACATCTACCATGACACCTCCTATTTCTACTCCACCTCCCCCCAGGACTTTCCCTTATCCTTCTGCTTTATTTTCCCCTATACTACTTGGAACCATCTAATGTAGTCTAGACGACGATGATGATGACGATGACAATGACGATGATGATGATCGCTCATCCTTTACCCCCATGAGAGTTTCATTCCCTGAGAACAAGATTTCCACCCCCTGCTCTGTTTCCTGCTATAAACCCAGTACATATAACAGTGTGAGCCACATAGAAAGTGCTCAAGGTATATTTATCATGTGAATTCAGAGCCTGGGCAATCCCAGACAATGAAGGGGTGTCTAGATGAGGCAAAGGTCAGCGCAGAAACTGGAGCCCCAACAGCAGCTAAGGCCCTGAGGGATTGGATACTAAGAAAGGCAAGAACTGAATTTTCCAGGGGATGAAGGCAATAACCAATTTTGATTTGAATGGGAGAGAAGGTCCCCAGGCATCGTGCATTCAGACTTCTGGGGCTGCGTGTCGGAATTTCTGTGGAAATCTCCTCACAATGAAACAGGAAGTGAGGGAAAGCTACAAGAGCATCTGTTCTCAAGAGATTTGCAGACTTGAATCACAAACTAAAGGAAGTTTGGATAGTTTGGATAAAGTTCAGATACTGATCTGAACTTTCGGGGTGATTATTTAAACCAAACTGGACACAATATACTGCAGTTCATCTCTTAAAGACTTAAAATTCACTCGAGAACGTTGGCCAAAATGATATTCACGGCAAACATTTAGTTACTAACCTTTCATATTTGCTCTACATAATAATGTTGGAATGGAGAAAATACATAGGTTTTCTGCTATCACTATATTTGTCAGAGATGAAATTAAATAATATGGTTGAACTGTGATTGCCCGCTGTTGAATAAATCAATATGTTTATGTACATCTTAGTTTTATGGTAATATTCCAGTGAAACTTGAAAGTGAGGTCGGAGGCATTAAAACAACATTCAGAATAACTTTAAATCTTTCCCAGGTACAGATCAAAGAGTGTTTTGATTATAATATGAAACAATGGTTCACAAATGATTTTACTTAAAAAATATTTGTTTTTGACCTACATCAAAAAATAAGGCAGATGATATGGAGTAGAAATTAAATGTTGGGTAGTGTTTCAGTTTAATGCAGGAGAACAGAATAATTCCCTTCTGTTTATATAATGTTTTGCCGAACTTGGTCTATATTTTAAAGTAATCAACAGACAAGCACACTCTGGGAAGCAACTCAATGGGAAGTGGGCTTAAATATGTGGTATAAATCAGAATTGGGTGAATTTAACTACATTTTTGGTTTGGCTAACACCTTAAACCAGTTTCCAAATATCTAGATTGAGCAAAATTTGAAAGACATATTGTACAGTCCAATTCTTTCCTCCGTTTTAAACTGATGTGCATTTAATAGGAAATAGAATCTGTAAAGCCTTATGCTTTTATGGCTTACTCATCATCATACCTCATAAAATCTATGCAACGTCCAGAAAGTCAACGGGTCCAATTTTCTTAAAAAGCAGCTTTTATAAGGAACACCCAAAACTGAAAACTTAAGCTCTAAATTTATGAAATATTCAAACCCAAATCGATTAGGTTTTAAAGAACATTCTTTTATCTTGCATCGAATTATATTATAAAAAGAAGAGACCTCTGGCAGAAACCCAAACCTAGAAGAGATGTCCTTTCAAGCAGGTCTAATCTGTTTTCTTGACTGGTCCCTGGGAAGCTTTTTATCCTGGGTCTCGAAGGGCTGGCCTCCCAGAAAATGTTGTTACAGACATGTGAAGCAAGTAGGGTTGCAGGCAACGATGTTATTCTATTCTAAAGGAAGAGAAGAACCATCAGCACAATCTAGTTTGTCTCTGAGGTCGGGAAGGGCTGATGCTCCGCTTCCTCACTCCTCTGGGGAACGGTCCATTTCACAGGTTTTTCGGGAAAGATGGTGCCATAGGAAAGGTTAAGGGAAGGCATGGCAAAGAAGAGGCTTGCAGAGAGGAGGCTGTGTAAGGCAGCTAAGACAAGAAAGCCAGGCCGGGGATTCTTCTAATTAATTCTTCTAACTTCTAGGATTCTCTTTTTAAGTACTTATTAGAGAGTGAGGGTTAAAAACGTGTGGGAGCTTTAGAGATTCAGTAAAGGGATTTAGGACATTACAAATAATTAATTGTAACCTTTCGTGTTAAGGTTTTACAATATCTTTGAGTGATGACAAGAAGATTGTTGTTAAACCTGCATTTGGGGTAGTTATACAGCTGTATTTAATCAGGACCTTGTTCTGTGATTTTACTGAGCAAGCTGCTCTGAGGATTAAGGATTAGGACTGTCACTAATGTAAGTGGAGTAAAGAACCTTAGGGCTAGCTGAAGGCTGGGGCTTCATGTTTCTCCCAAGGTGTTCAAACTCTTCCGATCGCTGTTTTGTAACTAGGTAGTCCTGTCCCAACAGCCAGAGTTAGCTGTTACTGGTACTCACAAGAAATATTTAAATATGACTATCATATACTCCCAACTCTACCTTGAAATAACCCTAATCAATTTCATTGTTCTTTCTGTGATGTGGTCTGTCACATCCGACTGGGAAAAGTCCTCCAGAAAACTACAAAGGACTAAAGAGAGTACATAGGAAGAATGAAGAGAATCAAATAACATATGGAGAGGACTTTGATCTAAGTTTTGAGAAAAAAGATGTTAAGAGAATAAGTGATAGAAAATTAGGTGGTATAAAAATTTTAAGGAGACCAATAGGGATCACTGAAAGGAGAGAGAATAGTTTAGATAAGAGTTGAAACAGCTCAAGAAACGAAAACTACTTATTGATATTTGAATTTCCTCACGAGGACTCAGGTCACTTTTCAATTCAATTCTGAAAAATTCTCAAAAGATATCTTGTTTTATCTTTCAGTTGTGGTTAGTTAGTACTATTATGTGTGGATATTTTACTGTTTTCTTTCTTTGTTTTTAAAGTTATTTTTTATCAATTATATACTTACATAGTATAAAGGATCAAATAGTTTGACCAGGTTTATTTAAAAAAAAAACAGTTACCCAAACCCACACTCCTTGCCCTATTTTTCTCTTTCCAAAAATAAACACTTTCACATCTCGTTTTCTTGATTTTTAAATTATTTAATTATAATCTACTCTGTTCTCATGATGAAAAAAGTTAAAAGTCAAGGGGGTGGATCTGGGTGACTTTTTTTTAAATCAGGCTTTGCTACAATAATGCTGCATAACCAAGAAGCCCCAAATTTCAGTTATTATAAAATCAAATGTTTATTTCTCAGCTGTGAGTCCACAGTTTGTCTCAGGTAGCCATGCCTCGGGATGTGGGGTTCGATTCAGGTCTGTTCCATGGGTCCTTCGGGGACCAGTCACTACTCAGGGAATGCCTTTCTCAGGCGGAGATACATGTAAGAGGCTGAAATAAGCCACATGGGCGCATACGTAGCCTCTGCTCACGTCACTGCACAGATTCCATTGGCTAAAGTACATCGCGTGGCCAAGCGCACACTGCGTGGCCAAGTGCACACCAGTGGGCCAGAAGACGAGAAGAGTGACTGTTTGCAAAGCCTTAATATAATCTACCACCAAGGCCCTCCCCACCGAAGCGCATGCGCGCGCGTGCGCGCACACACGGACCTGGCCATATGCTCTTCCAATCTCCCCATCCTCCGGTTATCATTATACCTACCTCATAATGTTGGCAAAATAAATATTGTTATGTAAACGTGTTTCTATGCAAATGTAAATAGGCTCTGTAAATGTGTTTTACAGCTACAGCATTCAGTAGACTCTGAGTACTGTTTTCTGCGCAACTTTTTTTTCTATAATGAATAATTACCTTATTTTTTCGTGTGCTCATTTTTCTTAAATTGCAAAATCATCCTTATGCCAGTTGTCTAACTCTCTCCGCAGTGCGTTCAGAAAATTCAGTGATTCCGCTTATGTCATCTTTCTTCAGAAACCTTTGTTGGAGGTTTCTGATCTGCCCCAATATGGACTGTCTATCCCGGTACACCACGGTCACAGTCACCTTTGATCTTTAGTGCTCCCCTGAGATTTCCTACATTTGATCTCCCATTTTCTGCATCCATGTATTCCTTCTTCTCAAGAAAGTATCATTTTAGTAGATAACATTCTCTGGTAGGGTCTTGAGAGAAGGTGCAATGGATATTTACTTTTGAGACCCTACTTGTTTTGAAATGTCTTTATTTAACCATCACACTTAATTTTTAGCTAAACTAGTTCTAGAATTCTAGGTTAGAAATTATCTTCCTTTAGCATTTTGAAAACCTTGCTCAATCATCTCTAGTTTTTAGTAATGTTGATCAAAAGTAAAAAAAAAAAATCAGATTCCTAATATTTTTCCAACTGCAATATCGTTCATCTCCTACACAGAACCTCATAAGACCTACTCTTTGCTCCCAACGTACTGAAAAATAATGATACTATATCTAGGTGTGGACCTTATTACTTGAAATCTCTGTCCCTCCATTCTAAAAATGTTCTGGAATCCATTGACAGTGAAGTTTTCTCTTATTTTTTTTTCTTTTATTTTCAATCTCTGTCTTATGCTTCACTTTCTGTGAGTATCTTCACCTATATACCTTACTTCTGTTTTATGTTTTCCAGATATTCTGTATCCTTATGACTTTCTGTCTAGCTGTTGACCCATTATCGAAAGTGGGCTGTTGAAGTCACCAAGTACTATTGTCGAATTGTCTCTGTTCCTTCTATTCTGCTTCATGTTTTGGGGGGCTCTGCTGTTAGGTTTATAACTGTTACATCTTCTTGATGGAATAACCCTTTTTTTTTCATCATGAAATGTCCTTCTTTGTCTCCGTTAACAATTTGTCTTAAAGTCTTGTGTTTTGTCTGATATAGTATAACCACTTCAGCTCTCTTTTGGTTACTAATGACATGGCATATATTTTTTTCATCTTTTTATTTTCAACTTCTTACATCTTTGAATTTAAAGTGTCGACAGCGTCTAGTTGGATCACTGTCTTAATTATTCCGGTAATCTCTGACTTTTCATTGGAGTGTTCAATTGACATTGAATGCAATTACTATTAAGGTAGGATTTACATCTGCCATTTTGCTATTTGCTTTCTACATACCATGTCTCTTCTGTTCTTTAATTCCTCTATTACTGAGTTTTTCATCTCTCTGAGTTTTTAGGGTTTTAGCTTGCTGATTTATTTCTTATTTGGGGTGTCTCGTATTCTTTCTCTCTCTGAACGTTCAATCTAGCAACTTCGTGGTGACCTCTCAGCTCCTCGTGCTCCAAGTTTAAACTAGGTAATATAAAAGCCGCTCAGGATTCCTTATCATTTGTGATAAAATTTTAGTTCTCCAGCCAGGGAAGCACTGTTTGGGTCCTGGCCAGGATGTTTTGTCTGTCCTCTCGGCTCTTGGATATGCAACTTATTTTACAAAAGCTGTAGCTTCGAGCAGTGGTCAGCACCCTTTGTTCTGGTCCTCTTCATGTTACGGGGGAAGCATCACTCCGTTCCTTGGTACAAGTAGCGAGCCTCGCTCTGGGGTCCTGCCTCACCCGCAGCCTTTCCGATGAGTCTCCTCCACTCCACTGAGCCAGATTGCCAGTCATCACTTCCAGCCTGCAGACCAGGAGTCCACCGGTGACGTGGCCCCATCCGGTCTCGCTAACAGCGCTGGTCCAAGAGATGTTTATCTTTTCTTTCAGCCACCCTATCTTTTTATTTCCTCCTACTTCCTTTTCTGTTTCATTAACTATTGTTTCGTACTTAGAATAAAGAAGTGAGTCAAAACGTGAATTCAATACACCGTCTTTACAAGGCATCCTTTGACTAGCTGTTAACAAATTCTTTTAACACTTAACCCCTAGCTCATCATGTGCCTCCACATATTTTTAATGGGTTTTGATTACTAGAACATGTCAAGCTCTTTCGCACCTCATGGTCTGAATAAACAGTTTCCTCTACCTAATACACTCTTGTCTAAGCTCTGCATATGGCTGACATTTCATATTTCCAGGGCTTTTAGGCAACTCATCAAAGAGGTAATCTCTGATCACTTAATATAAGCGAGTCTTTCTCCTCTTTCCAATGATTTCTTTTACCTCAGACTCCTGTTAGGTTCCTCGGAGCGTTTCTTAATTTGTATAATTACTTAATTTATTGGTATATTGGCTGGTTATATGACCCTGACCCCCTTCAGAAGGTAAACCCCATACAGGACATCTCTGTCAAAGACATGTGGTTTAGCCGCTGGCTGGCATCTGTCGAATGAATGTCCAAATGTTGTCTTTTTTATAAATGATGTATACCACTGCTAAACAAGAATCCACTGTACATACGCAAAATTTATAAGAGCCTAGATTGTGAACACATTCCTTTTTTTCTCCTTGTGAATATAATAGATGAACTAAATTCTTAATCAGTAAAATCTATAGATAGCATGAGATAAAGAGATCTACATCCAAAGGTAGTTAGTCCCTGGAGTTTTTAACGTTGTAGTTCTCTGCATTTGCTTTAGGTTTTCAGAAACACCTTTATTTTCTCAACTCGAAGACATAAATTTCGAGATCTGATGATGGAATATTAGAGTAAGAGTTTGGAAGCAAAATTTTAGA
The DNA here is from genome assembly GCF_902729225.1 of Pteropus medius. Lineage (NCBI taxonomy): Eukaryota > Metazoa > Chordata > Mammalia > Chiroptera > Pteropodidae > Pteropus > Pteropus medius. The sequence continues at coordinate 13,891,661 of NW_024349796.1, read as the reverse complement.
TACTTGCTCAAGACTTATTCACTGAAGCATAGTACCTTGATATAATAAATAATGTTTGACGCAATAAACCAATAAATTACTTAAAAGCTCTAGTAGTAATTCCACATGAATTTTCTAAGTCATTCTCTTACTCTGGAAATATTTTGGAACCTCTTAAAGGTGTCGACTGAGACAACAATGACAAGTAATTACTTAGAACATTTGTTTCTAAGCCCTTCAGTAAAAATGAGTTCGATTTTCCGATTCAGATAACTGAATACTTAATTGTTATTCAATAGCATCTTTTCTTGTTGACCAATATAATTGATGAAAATATGCTCGTAGATCACACGGTCTATTTTCTTACCAAAATATGTGAATTATAGTTGGATTTCTGTGTTTTGGAACAACCATAAGCTTGAATTAGGAAATTAAATTAAATGTAGAACAGTAGGGAAATTGTGCAAAAGGAGGTAAAGAGAATCCAGACTCTTAGGCTCTTGTAGTGTGTGCAGCGTTTACTAAAACCTACCAAATTTTGAATCCCTGTATACTATGTGACAAAGTACAATATGAAAAGCCAGCTTCTGTCTTAGTCATCTATTCATGTATACTCTATTAGCTTGGGACATTAAAGAAATATTTTAGTAACACCGCAAGAATTGCAGCCAACAATCTTTTCCGGGTTATGAGCAAAGTAAACAGTGACTAGGAAGAAAACTTTCTCAGCTAAGAGAACTTTAAAATTTTATAACTATAACTTTTGGTATAGGGAGAGGAAATGAAATTAAATTGCTGGGCTGCTAATGAATTCTGGTTTTGTTTCGGTATAGTGTCTTTTCACCAAGAGGATATGTTGCATATCTGTTAGCATGATAAAATAAAGGTTATTTTAATTTGGGCACAAATATTCAAAGAACTATTTGTGAATTGGAAAGTGTAACAGTTTCAAACCAAGAGAGGGAGTCTTTTGAAGACAAAGAGGTTTCAACTTTTTTCATCTCTGAAGAGGAACCAATGGATCGATTTCACACCAGGAGATATTGCAGTAGAAGAACTGGGCTTTTCAATCGTCAATATTGTTTTGTTCATATTTTTCCAAGGTCACTGTATGCCTTTGTGCCCTCTCATTGTTTATCTGTGTCATTTCAGGCAGAGCAAATAGAAGCCTCATTCGATTCTCTTTTTAAAGCACCTAGCGTTGTTGCCAATTACATAATGAATCCTTTTCAAAATATTCAAAAATGTAAGAGGCTCATTGGCCCATATAATATTATTAATATTACTATCTTTAATTTTTAAAAAAATGTTACTTACAGTTCCTCCTCCGATTAACAAAGATCAGCCTTGCAAAGAGTGTTCTTTGTGACTTATTGTTCCTCCAACTAGTACCTAATTTCTTTGAGTGCTACAAGAATAGCTGAATTTACTCATACCTTAAAAATATTTTTTGAAGTCAAAGCATGAACATAATTATAGGAAACTAGAAATGAAATCAGTGTAGCCAGTTGTACTCAGTTCAACCAAATAAGTGACAAAATCCCAGGTGCAAGAATAATAACCCTTATCCAGAGACCTCGGATATCGTTTTTGCCATTATTGGCAGCTGTCCTCAGTCCAAAGGTATAAGAGGTAGTTTTCAAGCTGTGTGCCTTAGTCTGATAATCCTCATGCTACATTCCTTTTCTTGCAGTGTGTTCCACCGTAATTGCATTCACAAAACAAACAAAGCCAGATCCTTTTCTTTAAGCAATGGGAAAATATAGTCAATACTAGAGAAAAACGCCGATTTAGAAAATTTTTTCATTTAGGTTTAATTTTCCTTCTCGTTGATGAACGTACACAATTGGATCAGTGTGTATTTTTCCCATTCGGTGATCAGAATTTTAATGTTTCAGTTAGTTAGATTTAAGAGAAGAATAATGTGCCCTGACGTTTTATTTATTTTTGATGTGTGGTTGTTGACGAGAGTGCTTAACCTGGGATTCTGAGGTCATAGGCTAAGCACCTTCTTAAAATTAGCTTTACCGCTTCATTTTAGGTTCTATAGAAAGATATTTCGTGTTTCAGTGATTTTGACCCAAGAGTGATTAGCATCTCAGTTTGTGTTCAGAGCAGCCTTGACTAAGTTCGGCAAGGGTCATAGTATTCTAATTTCATAGATATAATATCCAAGACCCAATGTAGTGACCCCAAATCCCTCCTCCTCAGGGTTTTCCTCACTAGCCTGAGAGAAAAAGGTATCAGTTTGTACTTAGCCAAGTTGTCAGAACCATCAGGGCCAGGCCCCTGTCCGGCCTCGGTGGACAAAAACGGTGTCAGAGAGGCGGATACCGGCCAAATACCACCGACCTTGACCTCTTTGGACTCTTACCCATGTTCTGCACCAGACAAAAACGTTTGCTTTTGCCTGAAGATACTATTCAGAGCTAAAAGAGAAAATTCATGAGTATATAGTCACCTGGCCAGCAGCCTCTTAACGGAAACTCCCCCAAATTCCCATTAAATATTTATCAGTGAAAAATATGAAGATTCCTCACCATCGAACACTTTCATTGACCATCCATTTATTTCTAGGACCTGAGAGGAACATCTACCTCCCAGAAGAATCTTTTTGTGCTTTTTTTTGCTAGGGACAGTTTTAATTGCCAGCATGAAAGGTTTCAGAAAGGGATGTTTTCTCTCTCTAAGCATCTTCCTGAGGGTGTCTTATTTTCTCCCGATGGAATTTCTTTTCCTCTTTCAAGATATCACATCTTCTTTAATCCTATTGATAATGGTGAACATTAAAAAAAAAAAAATGTTTCTTCTTTTTCCTAATAAACAATGTTCACGTATATTCTTATAAGGTTCTGATATGATATTCTGTTTTTTTCATTTATTTTTCATTTTTTATGATTTTTCCACAAAGGGCCGAAGGTCTGCACTAGCAGAAAACTGGGGTGCAGTTGCTCTTTTCAGACCCCAGTTCTTCAGCCGGTTGGAGCTCCGTCTCTCCGCCTCCTCTGCCTCAGGACTCACGGGTCAGAGAACAACTGGGAAGACGCTAATTTGAGCTTATCCCACAGCACGGACCCCACAGGTTAGGCGCTCAGTCACATAAGACTGTCCCCATTTGAGATGCCGAGTACAAGTCCCAGGTCCTCAGGCTGCTTGCAGCTCTGACCAGCTGTCTTGACAGCAGACTCAGGGGATTCTATGCCCCTTCTTCCTCTCTGCTAAGTCTCTGGACCCACTCACGGAGCTCACTGCAAGCGCTGTGTGTAACAGTATAGTTTTGTCACAAAGGACACAGCCAAGTGGAAAGTGGGTCAGGGTACAGAACGCCCCTGTCCTCACCAGATGTGCCACCCTCCCAGCACCCTGCAAGCTACACGAGCCTTGTCAGAGTTTTTATCTGGGGGTTCATTCCATAGGCACAGTTGATTAAATCGCTAATTAAACAATAATGATTAAATAAGATCTCCAGTTCCTTTCCTCTCTCTGGAGGTCAGGGAGTGAGGCTGTGAGTTCCAATGTCTAACCAGGTACCTGGTATAATTTCTGGAGTAGCCAGCCCCTCCCTGGAAACTGACAGACCACCACGAGTGAGTCACCTGGGCAGCGTAAACTCAGGTATGGTAGCGGGGGCTCATTATGAATTACAAAAGACACTTGGGAAAGTCTCTTGGGGAGTTCCAAAGGTCTTAGGGGCTCTGTGCCAAGAACTGGGGACAAAGACCAAATATGTATTTTTATTATACTCCAGGAAGCACCCTCTGTACTGCCTAGTTTTGTATTATGCTCAGCACCCGTAGTAGGTGTACGATAATTATATATTAAATCAGTGAACATAAGAGAGAATGAGCTGTATTCGTGCCAATGAGTAAGGCTGTGGTTTATTTCCGGAAGGAAACTTGAACTAGCCCTTGCCCATGATATTCGATAATGCTAACTCATTGGATTCCCCTGAGGGCCTCCCCAAAGTGTAGGTTATTTTAAAGCCCTGCCATCCACAGCTCTGAAATCCCGACTGAAGAATCACCAATGTGAGTTTTTGGATCAAAGCTTTTATCGTAACTTATCGAGTCTACAGTCGCATGAAAGCATGACACCTGTATTGACTCAAGAGGGAAACGTCTGGGATGAGGGCCAAATGTCAGTTTTCTTTATTGCTTTTTTATGACACAGGTATATTTTGAGAGCTCTTAATTGTAGTTTTTTCTAAAGATTTTAAAGTTTGGATAAAAATGCGTTTGCGTGCAATCTCATATATTCTGATGGAAAAGGTTCTCGTGTGCAGATAGGGTCGCGTGGGTATAGGAACCAATCCAGTATGACGGGCATACCTGGTACTCAGGTACTCCTCAATACTTGAATCACCTGGATTTTGTAATTCTGTTGTGTTTCATAGGAAAAGCAACTGTGTTATGTGAGCGATGAAGCTTTGCAGTTTTGCTCATGTTTTAGTTTTTCGAGTCTGTCTGAGAATTTTTTCAGCTGGATGACTAACACAGAGGGATTTTTCTCTTCCATTCCTATCATCCCTTATGTGAATTATTAATATATGTTTTTATTTATAATCTATTACCTTTGAAAAAGAGTCACAGATGATCAAGATCCAGCTGCATTTGGGCTCATCAAATGTCCCTCACTATTTTTCGAAGTTCGAGCGTGTTCCCAAATATGTTTCCATGAACATTTTCCCTTTATTTACGTCCCTTGTGAGTTTAAGGGAAATGTAAGCCTTATGTTTCTTTTCCATTTATACTTAACTCATCAAAACATTTTGTGAAGCAATTTAAATGTCTAAGAAGATTTTTATTACTGATTTTCTTAGAAATAGAAAATCCTACTTTCCAATAGTAAAAAGGAAAAAAAAAACCATATAAACCCAATGACTAAAGTTTGGTTCACAACTTGAAACCAACAAAGTTTGAGTGAGTTCTAAACTTAGCCAATCCTGCCCTAAATCATTTATAGGACATCTTCATTTGCTAACTACAAATAGGCAGTTTCGTGTGTGAATTGGTCATTACAAGCCTTACTGCCTGATTTGCTTATGTTCATATCTAACTGTGGGCCAAACTCTAGTATTCCAGAAAATATAAAATAGAGGTATAAATCATGTGGGCATGTTAAAGAATGGATTTATCAGCTAGCCTGGGATGACTAAGATTTATATTCCAGTCTGTGAAGAAGAATAAAGAAACTGAATTTTTCTGTCTTTATAGAGTTTCTCATACGAATTAATTAATAGCTTTGAGGTGAGTTGGAGATGTTTCACTTACTTAAATGCCTTTCACATCTTTTAGCAGCCTTTATAGAGGCAATCGATATAACAATTCATGTTAATCTAGGTCACGCATTAAAGCAAGCCGGTTAAGGCTTCATTTTGACAATGCTAACAGATCGAAAGACTACACTGGGCAGTAAAATAGAGATGGAGCCTGAGCTTCAGGGAAAAAAAAAAAAAATGATACTATTCATGAAACACTATTGATATACCCTCTAGTCTCTCCATATTAGTAAAATTGATTTTGATTGTTAAACAAATAGTGAGATATAATCTTTCATAAATTTTGAGGTTTGGGGTCGTGCTAAGGCCAGGACTTGTGACCTCATAGAAGAAAGTTCCATCAATCTGCTTTCACATCCTAGCTCGTCTGCGTAACCACACCGGACTGATTTTTCCATCTCGAAGTAGAAGAAAATCACCTTTGCAGGGCTGCTGTGTGGAGGGCCTAGCATTACACCTGAAAACAAGCAGGCGCTTCTACATGCAAGCTCTCTGACAGCTCACGAGCTCCCAGTGACAGGTGGTGCTCCAGTCTCGGTGAGGCCATTACCTGGTGGACATATTGTGAAGGTGGCTTCAGTGACCACTGGGTCCCTGGACTCAATGATCTCAAGACTCCTTCCAACACCAGTTTCTTTCCTTCTGATTTCTCTCCACCCCAGGGCGTGTCCATGACTGCTTTTAAGTAAGTGAACCCTAGACTCAAACAGCAGTGTTCTGACATATGGTCTATAATCTAACCAGCCCCCTGAACAGCTACTAAAATCGATTGAGAGTCTGCATTGTGAGTTTGATGGTGGTTAGCGCTGTGAGCGGAGGGGACCCTATTTTAATGAGACCTGAAAGGAACCCAGGAGGGGGCTTAGTGAAGTTTGTTCCTCTCTCAGAAAGCACTCGAAGGGCACATTTGAGCACTGATAGGAGAGAGGGCGACAGCTCAGTGAGAAACTTTTGTTTGTTTAAAGGATTTTTTAAAGCGTGCGTTCATCAAAAATAAAACGAAACAACTTTCTTTATAAAACCATTGAAGTAGAATGGATCCTCAGAGGAGCCAGTGACGGGATGTCCATTCTGCTCACATGTCACCCCCTTACCTCGCACCCCGAGGGCAGACTACAGGTCAGTTCACCACACACCCTCTTACCACCAAACTCTTGCTTGGCCTCCGAGTACTTTACAGTAAAAACCTCATTCCATGAACTCACTACAAATCCACAAACACTCTCAAGTCGACTGTTGTTTTTAATCTAGGCTATTCTTTCACTCGTGATTTATTCTAAGTCACATATTTATCAACTTCATCCCCAGCATTATTAGGAAAGTAAATATAGGTCACTAGCCCTCTTTATTATAAATAATTCTCAAAGGGGAAATTCTACAAAGAAATTTATCTTTGGTAATTGGCATAGGTTACTCAAATTGGCTGCCATGACTAGTATATATATCATGAAAATAGTAACGCGATCAGAGAAATCCTGGATGGGTCTTGGCAAGGATCCCCACACTAATAAAAACGTATACATTCTCATTTGTATTAAAACGAGAATTTCTTTATTGTTATAGTTGTTACATGAGATACAAATCAGCATGGTACTGATTTGTTATTTCGACTATTTCTGACAAGTGGTTCAGAAAGAGTGAAGAAGATCATTTATCTACACATTAAACATGAAAACTATGAAGAAACCATGAAGGAAGAAATGGAAAGTTTTAACTACCTGAACATTTAAAACTCAGTACCTCAAAAAGACGAAAATCGAAAAGACAGAAAGCACTAAAAGAAATATTTATACCATTTAATTCAAAAATAGAAATATGCTTGCTAAATAAATCTCATTTAACCAATCAGTAAGATAAAATTTAAAGATCCCAAAGAAAAAATGGGCAAAAAAAAAAAAAAAGGATTATGAAATAAACAATAATGACTTTAAAGCGATCTAAAATGCTCAGCTTCTTTAAAATAACTAAAATAATTTCCAATTGAATTAATAGATGGGTTCATTTCTTTTTTCACATATCCAATCAATAAAAAAAAAATTAAAAATCTGGTAGTAACCAGTGTGGGTGAGTGTGTTCTTAACCAGAGACTACCACACCCTGCCTTACAACTTTTGAGAGCCACTTAGGGACTGTTTGTCAAGAAGCTCAATCCTTTTGACTCAGTATTTCAAAATCTAAATGTGTCCCCTTAGAAATAATCAGCGATAATGACAAATGGAATTCCCAACAGTGCTATTTGTAAGAATGAGACACTGAAAACTATCTAATTGCCCAATAATGAAGAACTTTTTCAACATCGTACCCCCATGTCATATTACATCACACAGCTATTGAAAATGAGGTTTTTGACACTTTTCGGTCACAGCAACAGTGATAATGATATAAGCTTAAATGGAAAAAAAATCAAGTTAAAAAGATTTACTCTAGCCGATGAGTAGTTATTCCATGCCAGATACTTATTTATCTCATTGAATCTCCAAAATTACCTCGTGAGGTAGGTGCTGTTTTCATCACTGTTTTGAAGATGAGGAAACTGAGGCTCAAAAAGGTTAAGTGACTTGTCCCGAGCCACACAAGTAGAAAGAAAGAGGCCGGGTGCCATCCCAGGCAAACTGACTAGAATGTCTGCATGGTGTTCTCTTCTCAGACCTGTCTCTTCTCGATTTTCTAACCATCAACAAAACGTTATGTTACGTTTACTAAAAATAAATGTAAATATAAAGGAAAGCGCGAAAGGCAACACACAGGACCATTAATAATGCTTATCTCTTGCGGCGAGATTTTTAACTTCTTTCTGTGTCTTTTATATTTTTCCAACATTCTCGTATAAAGAGGCATTACTTTTGCATTTAAGAAAAACTAATATTAAATATAAAGAGAAAAATGTAGTTCCATATTTGGATATCTGTGCAATTCTGAACACCGCGTGCTCCTGCGTACACTTTAATTTTAGGAGGGAGAAGGGACAGTTTTTCCATTTTCCGGAGCAGAATTGAGTCAAGCTGACAGAGGTTGTGGCAGTGGGCAAACGAAGGCGAGGCGGGCAGGGTTTTAAGACGCTGGTATCTGTTTGTCATTAGGAATTGTTTTTCTTTCCTCCTAAGACCTAAATGCCTTTTAATTATAGGTCAACTGATTCTGTAACTGAAAAGTTGAGTAGGGGATTAAGTAGAGCCTGCTGTCGCTGTAATGAGGAATGATTAGGATCCGAGGCAGTTTTCTCTCTGACGTGGACAGAAAGCACCAATTAGTATTAATAAACCACTGCTTGTTGAGGCGGCCAGCTTTCTAGTTTTCCCAAAACATGAGAACGACTTAATTTTGGCCAAGATATTCGATTTCCTTCTTCTTCTTATTACTTTATTTGTGTTATTTGTAACGAAATCTTTGTATATAAAAAGTACCTGAAATTTTTAGGGATATTCTTTAGAAAGGATGTTAAAAATGGGTTTAACGTCTCGTATTGAATACAAGTGTACCGAGGCTGAAAACGAAGAGGTTTTTTGTTGTTGTTGTTGGGTTTCATTTTTATTTTTTGGTTATATATCTGAAATGACCTGGGTACTTTTATTTTGCTAGCTTGGTTGAAGGTAAATTTTGTCTTAATTGAAAGAGAGAAAGGTACTGTTTGTTGGGGAGTGTTGAAATAGTCGTGCTTGCTCATTTGTGGTGTGTGATATAAATTGCATAAGCCTTTTCGAAGATAATTTGTCATATTTGTCGAAAAAAACTTTAAAATGTTTATATGCTTTATGCGATAAAAGCATTTGTAGAACTATGTCCTTAGGAAATAACTATAAATGCAGAGATTCATAGTTACAGTGTGGAAAGATGGAAACAATCTAAAATGTACAATTAGAGATTTTTTTTTTTTACCAGAAGTAGGATTTTTTTTCTGTCTTTGTTCACTGTAATATAGCAAGTGCCAAGAAGAGTGCCTGTCACATAATAGATGCTCAATAAACATTTGTTGGATGACCGAATAAATCCATGCAATTAGTAAAAGTGATCTTTTTTGAAAATATTTAAGAGAAATTGAAAAGCTAAGTGAAAAGTGAAGAAAAGTTGTATGTACAGTACAATCGTAAGTATATCGAAAAGTGAACATGGTTGTACAATTTTCAAGCTTCTCTATGGAATAAAATATTTTTAGAAGGGTAAGAAAATAGGGATCAAATCAATCCGAGAAGCATCCCGAGAATGCACAAGAAAAAGGAATGGAAACGATGAAAGGGAATATGAAAGGTATGAAGGACAGATAACAGGCAACTCGCATGAGGATTATGGGTTTTCCAAGACAAGAAATCAAAATAATTGGAACAGAAGAAATAACATAATTAAAGAAAATTTTCTGGAGCTAAAAAACGTTTCCTTATGAAATTCAAAAGCCTCAAAACGTTCTTGGCAAAATTAATAAAGAAAAATAATTTGCATGTTATTTGAGTAAAAATATAGCACGAAGAAACAAAAAAAAATCAGTCTGGCTTTTAACTTTTCTGCCGTATTTTCAATTTTGGAGGGGAAAATTTTGTACGGAAACGTTTTATTCACAATTAGTCTTTTACATGCGAAAGCAAAAGAAAAACATCAGATACACAAGGATTCAGAAAATAAATTGCTCATGAACGTTTTTCTAAAGATAGTGTTCATCTTAACTATGCCGTGAGTGAAAATGAACGCTCAAAATAAGGTTAGTAATATTACCAAAAGACTGATGGATCAACCTACAAGACTGTCACCAGCCATGATGTGCCATCATCACAGGAGTTATGATCATGGTTTGTACCTCAGCATCCCAGATGACTGAACTGACCACCAAAATGAATCTGTAAGAAAGTGCACAGTGTGGTGACGCCTTTCATCATGTACCTCGATAAAGATTTAAGTGAATTCATTTCCACTGCACGTTTTTTTGCCTCATTATGGAAATAAACGGGCGATTGACACATCTATCCCTGGCAGAATGTATCTCTACAGATTTACAGTTTTAATTAAGTATATTACAACTATTTTTAATATGCTGTGTCAGAGACTGTATTGCTTCCCGAAGCTACGTTATTTTATTATTTTATTTTACTCATACAGCGAGACTACAGTCTCAGGCACCCAGGCATAGGGACAGCCCCAGGACTGGGTTCCAGCAATAGAACACGAGCAGAAGTGATACACAGTGGTTCCAAGTCTGGTCCATATAAAACATGCCACCTTTGCTTTCTGTGTTCACTCACTGGCTGACTGCAGAAGAATCTGAGAGTATAGAGATGACGGAAGCTCAAGATATAAGGAAACTTTGCCCCTGAATGCCTGTATGAAGCAGGGTCCCTCATCAAACCATTGCCGAGTTAAGCCATCGGAATTTTGAGATCATTTTTTTAAAGCGCTCTTATCCTTACAAATACAAATACCCGCAGAAACAAGTAGAAGATATCAAACTGTCATGCTTGTGTTTTATTTCTTTACAGTGTTCTTCTTTCCACTTTTTAAAAAATATTTCTTTAATTAGTATAATTTAAATGAATAATTCTTGGGTCTTATTATAAAACCCATATAACTTGTTATTATAATAACTTATTCTTATATCTCAAATGTTACGTGCTCGAGCTACTGGACGTATTTTTTCTCCATTCTCCGGGGTGCTTATCACAGCTTAGCACGCAAGAAGAGTTTAGCAGTTGACATTACTTTATCATGTCATTGTCCATATGGAAGATTTATATGTTTCTGGGTCTATGTGTTGAAACAGTAGATCCCAATCTTCCAAGAGATGCCAAGCCTTACTTCATAAGTAATAACAAATGTTGAGTGCTCTCTTTGGGAAAACAGAGTGGTGGCTGGGGATGTGGTAGACACCAACCCACAGGCAAAGAGACAGGGACAAATAAGCAAATAGACACATAATGTGATTTGAGGGAGTAATAACTTCTGTAGGAAAAAAGGAAAGCAGAGTTAAGGAGGGACGGACTCATTGGCTGAGACAAAGGGCCTCTTGTTAGTCTGAGTAGACGCTGGAGAGGTGTGAAGGTCACGTCCTGTGAATTCTGGTTGAGAATAGCCTAGGAAGCAGGGAGTGGCCCATGTACAATTCTTGAGGCAGAAAAGCACTTGGAATTTTCAAAAAATGGGATGAGTTCCGGCAGAACGTATAAAAAACAATAGGAGGAGATGATATTGGAGAGACAGAGACTCAGGGGCCATACAAAGTGCTTGGACTTCACACTATATGACAGTTTCTTTATGCAAAAAGGTCCGTTTGATTGTCGCAACACACCTGAAAGGTGTTACTGTATTTGTTTCAAATGAAGCGAATGAGACTAGGCGAGTTTAACGTACCCCAAAGTAATAATTAGAGCTGGAATCCAGATTATATCCCCAGTCTGGTTGTCTCCGAGTCCTGTTGCCCAGGTAACGACCCTCCCTACAGGAAGGTGGGTCGATGATACCCGATTCCTTTGCTTTTTTTTTTTTCCTCCCCGCTCTCCCCTATCCCTACCCTCTGGTAACCACTAGTCTATAGTCCATGTCCATGAGTCTCTGTTTGTTTATCCTGTTCATTTATTGCTTTTAGGTTTATATCCCACATATAAGTGATACCATGTGATTTTCAACTTTTTCTTTCTGGCTTATTTCGCTTAGCATGATTATCTCGAGGTCCATCCATGTTGTCGCAAATGCCAGTATTTCATCTCTTATGGCTGAGTAATATTCCATTGTATATAGGTACCACAGCTTCTTTAGCCAGTCATCTATCATAGGACACTTTGGTTACTTCCATGTCCTGGCCACTGTGAATAATGCTGCTATGAACATCGGTGTGCAAATTATCTTTTCGGATATGGGTTTTCAAGTCTTTGGGGTAAATACCCAGTAGAGGGATTGCTGGATCATATGGTAGATCAATTCTTAGTTTCTTGAGGCACCTCCATACTGTTTTCCATAGTGACTGTACCAATTTGCAGTCCCACCTGTAGTGTATGAGGGTCCCTTTTTCTCCGCATACTCTCCAACATTTGTTATTACTTGTCCTGTTGATTACAACTATTCTAACAGGTGTGAGATGGTGTCTCACTGTGGTTTTGATTTGCATTTCTCTAATAGCTAGTGACGTTGAGCATCTTTTCAAGTATTTGTTGGCCATTTATGTCCTCTAGGGAGAAGTGTCCTTTGCTTTTATCACTAGAATATTCTTGGGATTTGGGGAGTTCTCTGTCAATCTTTAAAATTCTACAAGTTTGTTTGAGTGCTATCCTAAAAAAAAAAAAAAAAAAAAATTAAGTCCTAGATTATCTGACCTCCTTGTGAATTCGGTGCCTACATTTGCATTTATGTTCAGGATCGTCGTGGCGCTGGAGCCAAGTTGGGCTAATGAGGTGGGGGGTTGAGAGGCAGCTGTCACTCAAACAATAGTTACTAGCAAATGAAGGTGAAGCGATGTCAAGGTAACCTGTAGGAATGGACTTCAAGCTGAAAAAGCGAGAACAGAGCCATCTCAGGGTATCCACAGTGTTCTGCACACTTAGCAAGAGGTAGCCTGTGCCGTGGAGTTTTATTTCTGCAAAGCAACACCATTCGGCATTTTGTATCACTGCTCATTTGAATTGTATGGGTCCTGACGTTTCACTTACATAAGTTTGTTTTGATTTTATAGCTGCATGGTACTGTAGCGCTAATAATTTATACGTACGTTACGTTTGTGTGTGAAGGAAGCACTTGATAAAAATAATCGAAATTCAAACTGGGTTTTTCAGAAATGGTTTCCTTTAAAAGAGAGTCACACATTTCTCAAACTTAAGTAACATTGATTTCAAATGTACGTCATATGGTGAAGAGAGAAATGTGAATATTTTTAACGAACATCAGGACTCTATCTCCCACATTTATAAAATTAATGTAGCGTATTCTAGATGACTTATTCTAATGTAACTACAGAGGTATCCACTGCAGTGCTTTTTATGCTGGTAACTATTAGTAACAATTTAAACTTTTTTCATTACAGGATTAAATGAATAAGGAACAATATAATATTAAATATGTTTTACACTTCAGAATGATATTGTAGATTCATGTTTATTGACTTAGAAACATATTTACCATATATTGTTAAGAAAGAAGACTATACAACAACAAAAATATATAATTTCATCCTTTTTTTGTGAAAATATGTATCTCTGTGTCTGATATCTATGTGAAAATTTACGCTTGTGAAAATGACTGAGACAAAATATACCATGGAGTTTAGAGTGATCTTCTCTGGGCTATGGGATTATGAGATTTGATCATTTCTTCTCAGTTTACCTATATTTTCTCACTTTCCCACATGAATCAGGAACTGCTTTTGCAATTAAAAATAATTTGAACTAAAAAATGGGGTTTAAATGTTCTCAAAAATTACTCACGGTAACCACATCATTTTGGAAAGAGGCCCCAAGAAGAACTTTCTTCGGATGACATATGAAAAACTGAAGAGCAGATGAGGCACAAGATGGTTCACAGATTTCGATGACTCTTTGAGAAATATGAAATAATACTGGAAATATTCATTGGACATAACAGGATGGGCATCACAAAACCACACCTGGGAGTAACTTACTTAAACACTAAAATGTGGATCGTTTTCTATAGTTCTGGGATGTAATTTTAGTCTTTTATCTTTCCTAAATGAAAATAACAGGAACTGCTGGAGTCAGGTTGCAATTTTCCACCAAGAAACTAAAGGCATTTTTTTGAAAGAATGAAATCTTAACAATGATTTCCTGATAACTCATGATCATAAAAATAAAAATTCTAATCGCTTATATATTTCCTTATTTTGAGAGATAAGTTGGCACATACATGTCCAAAAAAAGTAATGTTTAAGACGATTATCCATTTTCCACAATTATTCCTGTAAAAATATATAAATTCTAGAACATTTCAAAAGATAAACCCAACATCCATATTTTTTAGCCAGGGGAAAATCGCTATTAACATTTTAATGATTATACTTTTGGTCATTTTCATTCCTATGTACATTCTAAAAATATATGAATATAGTAAACATGCTGTTTTATAAATTAGTTTTCATTTAAAATATACTCAGAACTTTTTTTTTTGTACCAGAAAAGTCTTAAAAAACAAAAATGTTATTCCTTAGTAATCTTTTATTAAGTAATTTTTAGGCTAGCATTTTAGTTTAAAATTTTACTATTGCAAACAATAGTAAAATTGAGAGGATCGTGTTAGTACATGAAACTTCGAGTATCTATTTTCTTAGGATAAATTCCAGAATTAGAGTTACTGGATCAATATGTAGACAGCTTAGAAATATTTACACGTATTATCTCTTTCGTTTTCGTTCTGGAAGGCTATATCTGCTAATACACTCATCCTTGTTGAGTACATTAAAATTTTTCTAGCCCATGCTAAGTACCTTGAAGGAAGAAGCCCTGGAGATTCCATTTTAATTTCTACACATCTCTATACTCTGTATTCAGATCTGAGGAGGAAATAGAAAAGTTACAATAATTATAAGTTCTTCCAGAGTTTCATCACCAATCTGAAAGAATCTTCGAAATATTACAAAGGAAACATCTTTCCACTCCAGTTTTGCAGATGGCAGACGTCAAGTTTGACAGTTACCAGAGCCGACGGCTCCATCACTACACAATTTCTGAAGAAAACGGAGGACAGAGCAGGGTAGGGAGTTTCTATCTCTTTGCATTTGACAGTCATTTTCCTGAGTACAGTAAACATCCCAGGATATGCTCAGAAATAAAGACCCCCAAGGCCTGGAAACCATTTAATTGTGATTCAAGCATTTCTGGAAGCGCTTGTAGACCCTCACAGGGAGGAAAATTCCCTTTTGCACAAGAGGAGGGAATTGCTAGTAACAGAGGGTAGGAAGAAAGCCATTTTTAAAGACCAGAATTGGCTTGGGATGCCAGAAATAAAATGTTCAATGTGTCAGGTCAACCTTTGTATTATAAACTTTAAAGTTGCCTTTCCTTATAAGAAGCAGAGATCATTTTATGCTTGTTTATTTCTTTGCTTATTTTTCATGTTGAGTAAGAGGAACAGGGCTCTATTTTCTGATTCTGGCCCCGACCTCCCCATGGGGGTGTTCTCAGGAGAGCCTTACTGAGTGAGCGTTGCACCTTGACTCTGAACCGTACCTCATACGTCCCATGCACCTGAAAAAGATTGGATGCGGTCTTGCTGGTCCAGGTCCGCACCACGGGGTTGGGTGACAGTGGGATAAGGTACGTGTTTCTCACCCTACAGCTACACTTCAAATCCTTGAATGCTTTGACTCTCCTTACAGACCTCGGGTTCCGTGGGGGCTGGGTCTGTCCTTTGCACCCGCTACAGAGAAACACCGTTGGACTGGCAGCGTCTAAGAGTGCCTGCCTTCCCTTAATCTTACCATCAAAGGGAATTCGTTCTGGTTTTTAACCTTTGCCAATTTGATAGCCAAAAATGAAACTCATTGTGTGATGCTGGTAATGTTGAACATAAACTCGTATGTTTATTTTTCTTTTGTAATTTGCCTCTTTGTGCCCTTTGCCGATTTTTTCAATTAAGTACTTCTCTTTTTCCTGTTGATGTGAAAGAATATTTTTTAAAAAATGAATTGAAGATATTAACCCTTTGTCTACTATATACTTTGATAATATTGTGTTCTTGGTGCCTTATTAATAGTATTTATAATATAGAGAGTTTTAACTTTTTCCAAATATATTTTTTTTTCTTCACGGTTTTTGCTTTATGCTTAGAAAGTCCTTCTCTACTATGTGTTGGTTCCTTTTTTTCTCTCTTGCAGAGTTAATTTTTAAAATTCACCCACCTTACTATGTTCAACAAAACAGTGTTTCAAGAATTTTAATTTTTGCCCCAAATAATTTAATTTGTACAGTTGAATCTTTATTTTCCAAGCTCGCTAATCTGCAGATGTCATGATGACAAGCACTCCATTCTGAAATGTCTTTTCACTGGCCCCCAATTTAAAGAGAAACCATGGTTCCGACGAATATTCTTGTGTGTTCTTACATAGAAGGCTGAAACTTTGAATGAATCAAATCATCATTAAAAAGCAAGCTATGCCAATTAGGTCCTCTTCTTCTTCAAACACATAATTTTTTCAAAACAGAAGTTTCTGGTTAGTATGACATAACTTTTGTTTCATTTTGCGTGTGTCAAAACCATTTTTCATATGCTTTTACATTGGGAGGCTGACGAGTCTATTTTTCTTTTTAATTATTATTATATGAATTGGAGCTCCGATTCGTATTGAAAAGTGAAACATGGAAGGCAATAAAAATATTCGTAAGCTCGCTCTCTAAGGGTGAGTCGTGGACCAATGGGCTTACACAAGTATCTGTGGATGAACCGAGCCTGGTAGAAAATACTTAGTGAACCCGGATGCTGCCGAGGTCCCTAACTTGAGGATGGATTTCCTTGATGCCTGACCCCTACCATATATCCTTTACTTGTGATTTGCACAGACTTTGTTTTCAAGACCCCGTAGTTCAAAAAGTCTTGGTAAGCCATCATGGAAACAAGATATTCTGCATCCTTTCCAATTTCTTCTTCCTTATCTTTGGACATGTTGCTTGAAGCAGAGAAAACATGGAGTCAGGTGGGCCAGACATGAAGGAGATCTGTGGGGCACAGTGGGGAGGAGCTGGCCGTGGAAGGCACTGCAAATTTGAGCTCAGGCACGAGGAGCAAGCTGAAGGGCTCCCTTGCTTGGTTATGGCAGGACTCAGTGGGACAGCATGAGAGCCATGTCCGTGCCTCTGACCAAGTGCCCTTTACCGTGCGTGGCCTCTCCGTTGGTCTTAACCTTTCTCTGACCAAGTGCCCTTCACCGTGCGTTGGTCTTAACCGCTGGTCTTAACCTCTCCGTTGGTCTTAACCTTTTTCTGCTTACCGATGTCTCCAGGGATAACTATGGGTCCCTCTTAGGCACCTCACAGTTCTTTGAACTCCGGCTGATGTCTGTGGCAGAACCGCTGGTTAGCAGTGCCTGATTAGTTTCTCATTACTAAAGATGAAGTCATCCCCACTTGACGCTGAAGGGACCGCTTCAAATGTTATTATACTAGATTATGTTTCACGAAGGCACCTTATGTTTCCAAGGCATTTATTAAATAGTCATTAAGAGTGTCAAATATTGTCTGTACTTTCCTCGCTCTCGTTCTCAAATGGGTCACTCTTTGAGATGATTTACATCAGATTTATTCGCAGACAAGAATTATGTTTGAAAATCTAGTTAGATGGTCACACAGAAACAGAGATCAGGGAATAATCCATTAGCGTGGACATCGAGCCGGGTACGGAGGACATAGCTCTGCGTTTGGCTGAGTCTCTCGAGAAGCTCGACAGAGCCCTCCTGCTTCTCTGCAGTCACTTCGAGAATGAAAGGGGAGAAAGGGTGCTCTCGCCTGACCCACTGCTTACCACGAGAATCCTAAACGCGAAAGTACTTTTGCAAACCGTAAAGTTCCCCTTAAGTGCACGGTGTTCTTATTCGGAGAGTCTGCTACTTCGCCACCTAGGACAGCCTTTAGCTGTCTCCCCGCCCCCACCCATCATGGCCCCTTCTGCCACTCTGTTTAGAGAAGTGTGTTTTATGGCAGCGCCGAGAGACCTGGATCACGGGGTCACTGCCCCGTTTCCATTACCGACGCACAGGCTTCAGGCGTTAGCCCTTTCCACATGCTGAACTTCACGGAGTCCCACGTGTTGAGAGCATTCTGGAAGGGACCCAGCAGTTACAGGGGAGCGTGCCATACGGACTTGGCCCATGTGGAATTTCAGCCTGAACTTTCTGGGGATTTTATGGGGTCCTATCCTGGCAGCCTTGAACACGACAGAGGCTCCCAGGCCTGGGAGGTTTGGAAATTCCTCAAGGTTGGGGAGTACCGCCTCCAGGATGAAACGTCAGGCAGGCCCCTTTAACCAGAATGGAGCTCAGATCTTGCTTCGTGAGCCTGCTGCCTTTCTGTGTCTGTGTGGCCTCCTACTTGAAATAAATAAGCAAAGGATATAGTTTTAAGCACAGTGGTTTCCACGCTCCTAGGTCTGGTTTTTCCTTTGCCCCCCAAGTCGATGGTAGTCAAAGAAACGGATCCAAATGGATTTTGCAGAGCTGTCAAGAAGCCATGCCAACTTGGCCTCCGTAGTACAGTGACTACAGTATAAGTGGCTGCCAGATGGAGAGCAGAGGACCCCAAGTCGATTCTTGATTGCTTTCACTCCTGCTGAGGGTCAGCCAACCACAGCTGCAAATGTGTCCCAGCACCCAGAAAGTGACCATGGAGAATCGGGGCCACGTGTACACAACATTCTTCCATAGCAGGGGTGTCAGCCCTGATGCAGAATGAATAGCAGAGCGAGACCTCGAATCCACAAGTCCGGTTTCCACGGACCCGTCTCTTTTGTCTCATTGTTGTCCAGTGTCTCTCTGTGGTGACATTATCCATGAGTCCACAGTAGACGCAGACCCAGGGAAGGGGTAGGAATGAAGAGCAGGTCAGTGGTACTCATTTGTCATCCTGCAGTGACCGCTGTGTTGCCATCACCTTGACAGTCAGCGTGGAGAGGCCGACGGCAGGGCCACTAGCATCCTCTGAGGTGCTGTGCCCTTACTTCGTCTTTCCAAGATGCCCGCGTCTCTGTACATCACAGTCACTCTTTTTTTCTTTTTCGGTAAAATCCGGTTCTCCTTTAAAAAAGCAGTAAGCCAGTAATGTCCGTGGGAAAATGAAGCAATTATATTACAACAGAATCCCCAAAGAAGCACGTGGCCCCTGAATGAGGAGACTTAACAGGAGACCCCACGTTCAGGCAAGAGTAACTAGGTAACTTCATTCCAAAGGCCAGAGCTTGGTAAAATGTCTTCGTAGGAGCAGGGCCAGATAGTAACTAGTTTTAGCTTTATGGGCCTGAAGGGGACTTGTGCTGTCAATGCTTAACTCTTCATGGTAACAAAAAAACAGCATAAACGAGCATTGAATAAATGGGTATGGCCCTCTCCCAATAAAACTTTATTTACAAAAATAGACAGCAGGGTAGATTTTGGCCCACAAGCTGTAGTTTACTGACTTCTATTATATGTCACTACGCCCAGGAGCCCATGACAATAAAAAATTCAGCGGATAATAATTAATGCCTCTTAAGTGCTGCGGTAGATAGAAAAATTAGTCACCACCCAGTTTTACGCGGGTGCTTTATGCTTTCCTGGCATCCAGCAGGGCGGGGCGGGGCACTCTCTGTCAGTGCGTCTCCCCAGCACGCTTGCTCTTCCTCATCACCCACCTCCAGCACCCTTCTTCCATACTCGATGTTCCCCCTGTCCCGCGAAGGCAGAAAATGGCGGCTTCATCCCCGCGACAAACAACAGGTTCACATTCAGCTTCAACTCACTCTGCGTCCTCACTCTCACGTGACTTCTCCCGAACCTTCAAAACAATCCAATGCCATTAGCTCCACTGTCCCTAGTTCACAAATGAGATGATGCAGGCTCAGAGAAGTCCTGTCTCTCGTGAATTCTACACTAGTTGCTGGAGACCACAAGAACATGACCACATATGTCCTACGTGGCAGGTTTTCTTTGAGCATAAATCGTTTATTTTGAACATGAGGAGAAAAGATAGGAAACATCTTGAATTCCAATAAGGGAGCCGAGAGGAGGACGGCTGGCTGTCCAGATCACTCCGAGGGTGGGTTTTTGTTTTGCTCTGTTTTGCGTTGTTTTAACATTAACATTGTGGCTGTGTGCTGGAAAGGACACGCATTCTTCATTCTTTTTTCATTACTTGAGAGTTGTTGCAACCATTATACAAAACCAGTAAAGGAAAAACTTGTTTTCAAAAAATGTCATTTGGCGGGCAGTGCCTAGATGAAGAACAGCACAAGTCTCACGGGAGGACAATA
This sequence comes from Pteropus medius, assembly GCF_902729225.1. NCBI lineage: Eukaryota > Metazoa > Chordata > Mammalia > Chiroptera > Pteropodidae > Pteropus > Pteropus medius. Next base: position 13,871,491 of record NW_024349796.1, on the reverse strand, counting down.
TGCATTTTGTAAACTTTCTTAAGAGACACTTTATGGTTTCGAGAAAACAAAACAGGAAATTGAATTAAAAGGAGAAACATACTTAGATAATACTCAAGTGGTGACATAACCAACCGAAGTCTTAATAGTCACAACTTGAGAGTCAGGCATTGTGAGCTGCAAGAATTTTCTGGCATTGGTTGGGGGTGACCGTAAGTGAACAGAGATGGTTTATTTTTGAACCGGTACTACATCCCAACTTTGCAATAGATGAAAATTTATTTCTTAAATTAGGAATTTGGCCCTAGAAGACAAGGCTCCTGGAATATCTTTACTGAAAACGCTGAAACACGACCTTCCTTCTGATATTGCGGATTTTGGTGGCTGTCTCTCAGTTGGCAGAGCTTTTCCATGTGATGGATTTAAGGGTATATCAAGTTCTTTCTTCCCGTTGTCCCATGCTCAATACCTCTTGGGGACCGAGGAATTAAAAAACATCCATTACAAGAAAGCCGAGTTTATGCAAGAAAGAAAGTAAATCAGGAGTCATTCGCGGCCATCACAGTAAATAGACACACACACGTTTCTCATGTGGTGTCCAGTAAAAAAATGTTTCAAGAAAAGAAAATTGATTTCTAATTCAAACCAGTAGACTGTATCTGCAGTCTTCCTCTATTACTTTTTGTTTGGTTTACCAAGATCCTCGAAGAGCAGAGGGTAAAAGAGAAAAACTGTGGACACTTGAGTAAGTTTAAATTCTGGATCTTTGCTCAAATGTTTCTGAAAGAGGATCCTTTTTCTTCATTAGTTAAAAAATAATACTATCGTATCTGAAAATAAAGATTTTTATATAGTTTATGTTTTCTTTTCTCTAGTATACAGTATAATTCTATGAGGTAGACTATATTATAACCTCTATTTTAACATGAGATACCAAGATATAGCATTATCATTATCGTTAATATTTTGCAAAGCCGAGCTCTTAAGCACTACCCTCATCTCTCAAATGGGGATCCAAAACCTATGATATCGCTCAAGTGTGATGATAAGGCATTCGACTTGTTCTCAGTGAAAAATAGTCCATGACTTGCTCGATTCTGTTATGTTGTTGTAATGAAGCTGGGTTTATACACAGCACACGAAAGCCTCGCTCAGTCCGTGTCGTGATAAATGGCAGACATCTCAGGAATGCCTGCCCACGTTTGGCAGTTCAACTGAACACAACTAACCACATCATATGGTCATTGAGTCCCTCGCCTTCCAGGCAGTCTGCTAACTTTCTTCTCAGGGAGAGAGGAAATCCCTTAGGGCGAGATCTATCTATATCCCCTATTGCATCACTACCACCTGGCGGCATAGAGTAAAAAAAAAAAATTCAGCTAAAAGAATCAGGAAGATGAGGACTAATTGAGCATGACTTATTCTTATAAAGGTTTATGCGGTATGGTAGATTATTTGCAACATGGCTGCTGTAATTCCTCTCTGTGTACGCATGGCTCTGTGCTTGGCTGCATGACTTGCCTCGACCAACGAAATGCAGCACAAGAGCTGGCATGTGAGCCTGTCCTAAGAGGTCTTGCAGTTTTTGGTCTTGTAGTCTTGGGACCTAGCCATCAGTCCAGACTATTCCACCGGAGACATGTGGCCCAGCTGACTGTGACCACCGATCTCTAGAAATGTCAGCGGATGACTGCAGCTTCATAAGTCACCTTAGGTGACATAAGCGGAAGAACTTCTCAGCTGAGCCCAGCCCGAATGGCTGACCCATAGAATAATGAGCAAACAAAATGGTCATTCTTTGACGTCTTTTCTAAAGCAACAGATAACTAATAAGTATGAGCTTTCAAAAGCTAAATATTTTCATCTCTCGCACCCGTAAAGTGAATAAAACCAGACAATTTAATAATAATAAACCAACTGAAGAAACGCCCATTTTAAAAACTTCTTAGAACCCGGCACATCACCACGTGAGGTGATCAAAGGTGATCCGCAAGGAAACGCTGCTCTTTTGTGTCTTTTTCTTCGAGGTGTCGTCGATACGAAACCAACTTTGCAGGTCAACCTGCGGGCATGTCTTCAGAGACCGAGGACACGTGTTTTGTTAGACTCATGTTTTCTATTGCTTGATCATCCATTACGTGAAAAGCAGTCTACTGCTATGATTTTCCTTTGGGATTTGATTGACGACGATAATAGTTCCATGATAATAATCTTGGATTTGAGGAGGGGGCATTAGACAAGAGCGAAAGTGAAACAAAACATTGGGAGAAAGTGCTTCTTCCCGTGGGGCTGTGGAGCACCAGGCCACCGAGGGGTGTGTGGGTTTAAGGGGAGAGGAAGTTGAACTTATTTGAAAGAAGAGTAATAACACCTTGACTGGGGGTAGAAAAAGGTCACGAGCAGTGACCACGTGATAGCTGGCCGAGGGTCTCGTCTTAGTGGGAGGACAGAGGGGTTGCCACATTTTAAAAGGCTTCCTTCCAGTTTGTTCATAGCCAGATTGCTAAGAGCAGCAGGAAGTCACTATCTTATTATTAAAACTTTGCCAATTTAATATTAAACATAGTGCAATTGCCATATCCTTGGCAGCGAGGAGAAGCGCTTATACGCATTGTCTCAACTTCAGAACCATTTTATGATGGAAGAAACACTGTCCCTGTTTCACAGATGAGGAACCTGAGGTTCAGGAAGGTCGAGTAACTCACCAAGGTCACAGTTACTAAGGGATTGATGGAGGAGTCAGGCCCAGGCTGTCTCACCCGGAGCACCTTCACTTAGCTGCCATGTGGGATCGTTACGGTCCCAGAAACAAGAATGTCGTGAGAGACCCCAGGGGAGAGAAACACCCAAGGAGCTGTGACACCGATCCATCATAGAATTGTGAGACATTTCACCGAAAGGTTACTTGCCCATATCTTTGCCACCACGCCACCTCAGGCATTGCAGATGGAAATGTAACTTGTTATGAAGAAGACACTAATTCTCTCCAGTACTTACTTTTTTTCTTTCAAAATGCAAGTGGAAGGCTTTATTGAATTTTTTTTTCCCTAAACTAAAACAATATTATTTTCAGTAAGGATTTGCCATTGTGTAGAAATACTTTTTGTTCATTGTGTAGCCTGTAATCAAGATTGAAACAAATTCAAAAATCTGTCCCAGGGAGATTGTCGAAAAGTCCCAACAGATATAAATTCTCTAATAATGCACTTCTACCGTTAGCTGTGTTTCCTACTTCCAATGAAATGGAGAAGACTGTATAACTGAGAAAACAAATTAAGAAAATAAACCCCCTTTCTAAACTGTCTCCACTAAGAAAACTCTCCATGTTATACCATGCATGAATAATTATTTTTATAAATGAGCCACAAGGCATAGTTGTGAATCTCCGGAACACAGAGTTCCATAACATGGAGTAAATATGGAGTTGTTACAGATAGCAGATGAAATGAGCCGACTGGAAAAACTCTCCAAACTTCTGTCTGTGCCACACCAAACAAAGTGTTGCTATCAACTCAGTCGAAGGCTCATAAATGACAGTAAAATTTGGGTAGCATCGAGAGGTTTTCAAGAACAAATATCTTTTTGTATTTTTTTTCTATTGCCCAACAAGAGAGGAAAGTTTTCTAATTCAAACCAATCAGCTACGAATCGAGGTGCTCACGCCCCAGTATCGAGGTGCTCGTGTGCCACCCTGAAGCAATCTCTGCTGTACTAGACCCTTTGATAAATGAGGGATAGGATCTACGTTATTAATTAATTGGTTTGGGGTGTCGTTCTAACGTGCCTTTGCTATCTACCATCTTTTATTAAATTGGTGCAGATACAAACAACCAGAGACAGGATAAAAGGACAGAATGCAACCGGGGGGCGATTTGAAAAGCTTGCATCATACAATGAAGTAACATCTACATAAGTGAAATGAGCCAGCTGCTGCTCGTGCTGTGACCACTTCAGATAGTATCACAGCACGATGGATGAGATCATGGCAAAGCGACCTTCAGTGCCAGGTGTGGAGAACTGGCGAACCCCCCTCGATTTCCCAGTTACTGTCCCAGTTGGCTTTTCTATTTTTTTTTTTTCCTCCAATTTCATTTCAGTTTGAGTAATCTTCGATCATTTAGAATCTAACAGTTAAGACTCCTATCAGATAGGAAAATGTGTTATGGGGACATTTCTCCCATCCCTTTTCCCTTGGCGATTTTCGGTAAGAAGAGGGGGCAGTCAGCAATGTGAAAATGGACTCCTTGTCTGTTCCAGGTTGACGGGATGTGAAGCTTGGGAGAGAGAGGAGGAAAGTATAAGGTGATGGGTTTTCTCGCCAGCGCGGATGCTGAAACGTACAGAATACGTTGTTTACAATGGCCGCAGGCCGTGTGCATTCGGCCCGATTGCAGCTGGCCGGGGGCAGAGCCGGGAGGGCAGCAGCAAAACCCAACTCGGTTTCTGAAAAACACAAATCCTTTTCACCGCCTGCGGACCAAATTACCAGCTGACATGCTAAACCTATTAAATATGTATTTTGCAAATTTTGAAATGAGGGAAAATGCTATGTAAAAATTTTTACAGATGCTGCATGATTGTAAATGCGCTTAGCGATGTGGGACGCGCTCCAAGTTTGTCCTTTCGTGGATTGCTATTAGCTTACATTTGAAATCTCTGTTGGCCACGTAGTGCACGTTGTTCTTCCAGATGTAATCATTTTTCTCTTTTATCTGATCTCCTACAGTCTCTCTGTTTTCATCAATATCTGACAGCAATTCCCAGAGATCCAATATAGTCCATCCACTCTAATATCCTTATGTCTCTCTTTGAAATCTAATACCTTAGCAGTGAAATAATTTATTGTGCTTTATTTAGACTTTTATTTTTTGCATGTGTTTTGATACTAACCTTTTGAAAAGAGTTATTTGGAAATTTAAACCAACTGTTCACCAAAAGTTATGAAAGCATGATTAAGAATTTTTCTCTCTTTTTAAATCCTTTTTTAATCCTTCATTTTTTAGCATGCTGTGGCAGATGCTACAAAGTCCACGTGTCTGGCAACGATGGGAAAATGAAGATTAATACTTCTCGGAGCCCAGCTAACAGGTAAGCCATACAGAAGATCAAATGGGCCAGAAAAAAAATCGGTGACAGTCTTATTTATTTTTTTTCTCAAAAACCCTTAGGTTATGTGGTTGTCAGAACCTAGCGATAGTTAATTCACTGAATGTGACCTGGTGAAATGATGATGGCCCCACGTACCCACCTAATAAGTAGGTGGGAGCTACGCAGTTCCAAGTTACATATCCTGCATTTCCATTTGTCTTCGGTCCTAAGGAAATGCATTTTGTGACGACTGCCTTAAAAGACGTTTTTACGGGTATGTCGGAGTCTAATATGTGCATTGTTAAATTAAAGGGAAAATTTGTTCCACTGAAGTAGTTGGCAGAAAACCGTAAATCTTAATGGATAGGAAAATATGTCTTTCAATAAAACGGAAAGAAAGAAACAGACACGAGAAGCAAGCTAGCGCGACGCCCGCCGAAGGGCTCCTGAAAAACTCAGGGCTCTGAGCAGCATCTCGCAGTCGTCACCCTGTACCCAAAGTCGCTGTTCTCTTTGCTCTTCCCTTTTACTTCAGAAAATTGTGCCGTGGTGATGCCAAAAATTCGAAGCAAGAATGAAAAACGGTTTCGTTTTATTGCTAACCTGTGAAAATGTGTTTTTTTGCCAGCGTTGTGGTGGTTGGGATTTTTTTTTTTTCTTTCCTTCCTCACATGGCTCTAATCCTGGCCGGGTAGACCTTGACGTGCAAATAAAATTCCACCCTAAATAAGTAAACTATGTTTCTCGGTCGAAGTCCGAAAAACTCTATTTCTTATTTTTCTACTCATGCAAGATATACTTTCCACTGCTTCTTACCCAAGTTCATTCCTCACCACCAGAATGGACAAAGGGAGTATCTGAGTAAAGGAAGCTTCTGCTTTTCTTTAACCAGATGTGATAATGAGTGAAATAGTAGCCTCTGCGAGTACTTCCTGCAGCCCTCAGCATCCTTAAGATATCTGCAGGATACTCACTCTGTCGATAAAACTTTAGCCGTAGAGCCCATGTCTGTGCCACACAGATGTGAGTGACCATATTTGCTCAGCAATAAAAGCTTATTGAGTGTTTTAGGTGCTCTGGAATCAAATGTGGACAAAACAGAGATACCTACCTTCATGGAGCTATTTACATTTGCATAATGTTCAGCACTTTTAACAAATTGTTCAACTAATTAATTATTTGACAATGCTGATTGAACTTGCATTATGTACCAGAGTTATGTTACCATATTAAATGCTGGGATTCAAAGACTTGATACTGACTTTCAAGAACTCTGAGTCTAGTAGTGAAGAAACACATCTAAGCCAACACGTGCGATCCATTACAATGGCCAATAGGGATAGAATGAGTGGTCAGTACTAGTGGTCGTGTCATTAGGGTAGACAGAATTTTTTTTTTTATCTCCAGTGGCCAATATTTCTCTATATCTGTCCCATTAGAACTTGATATTATCCTGATGTGACTTCTGCTTTTTCTCATGCGCTTACCTATACTCTACAAAATTTTCATTGTGAATATTAATTGTTTTTCTGTATCAAGTTCAGTTCATCTCATAAATTCAAATCCCACCAGTTCAAAACTTGTGATGCACTAGATACTTGATAATTATTCTAAAGATATAAAGCAGGTCGATCTTGGTTGTCATAGGCTGAAAGTTAGTCACTGAAGGACGGAACTACCCTTAACATGTGTGTTTTTAGCAGCAGGAAACTCTCCTAACCTGGAACCCGGAGAGATGGCTTTGTTATGTAGGTACCAGTTTAATTTAGACATAGGATAGATTGATGTAATCAGAATAAGTGTCCTAAGAAAAAAATTGATAAATAAGATTGTGATGGCAATACTTAAAGAAAAGCTAATCTGAAGATACAGATTCTTCTGGAAAAAATAAACCAGGACGAGGATATCTTTTATAGCATTCGATATGTCACTGTGGAAAGCTCATCTTGATTACGTGTGGATTAAGGCCCTTCAGAGCTCTCCCGGTGCCACATGTATGTCCTATTCTAACACTCACCATGTGGAACATTCTGAGGGAGCCACTGATATCTGTTTGATGCTGGCTGTGTACATAGTAGGTGTTCAACATTTGTTTATTTCGAATTGACTCACAACACAGGTTCTAGCCAGATGCTTAATTATCATTCAGTTGATTTTTCTAGCAGTTTCCTTAACCCAGGGGGAAGGACTTTAAGATTATTATGACAGGAAATGGGTACTAGATTTTAAAAAGTTCTGCTAAGGCACACAACTAAGTATAGGTCTATTTTAATCAGACATTGCTTATTCTTAAAAGTTGATATTTCTCTTGCCTCTGACTCCTCTTCGTGCTGGTACACTTGCCACTTGAAAGGCCTCACAAAGTCATGTTAAAACTGGGACATCAAGGAATAAATTTGAGATGTTTGCCACATTTGAGGCAATGTTACCAGACATTGGTGGGCAGGAAATGTCATCTCTGGTCACCTCGTAAACTGCTAACCTACCAAGATATGTCCAAGGATACAAATCAAAACATTTTTCAACAGGGTTCTATTTAGTGGTCACATTCTTGAATGTTTCAACTTGTCACTATTTTATCCCCAATCAAATGTAGAACATGGCCTCAAAGGTTCTCTTTGTTTTTCTTCCCGTAAGATGGCAGACTTATTTATGCTTAACTTGAAGAAGCGTAACTTATTTTTCCCTTCAACTTTTTGATAAGTTAAAAAATATTACGGCCTAGGATTTCATTACCTCCTTTACAATAAAAGTGGTGGATAAAGACGAATGAGTAACAATTTGTGTACTTATTTATTTATACAAAAAGAACTTATCGAGCACCCACCACATGTGCGAGCGCAGGAGGAATTACCATACGAAATAGAAATTGCAAAATGAACACGACAGATTCACAATCTGATGGAGGCGATAGACATACAAACAAGTAATTATATTACAATCTACTTAGTCAATAAGTATTTATTCAGCACCTACTATGTGCTAGACATGAACTTAAAAACCAGATTCCTTCTCTCATGGAGTTTACATTCAAGTTGGGAAAACAGGCAATAAATAGGTGAATACAAAAAAAAATGATAACTACATAGGAAAAGAAGGGGATTAACTCTAGGAAGAAAATGAAGAGGGAGCTGTGATCAGCGGTAGAGTTAACCATCACAGAAGGTGTGGTCACGAAGAGTCCTATAATTGGTTAACACAGGTTAATACTTGAAGAGTAGTTGTCAGTTGTGCAAAGAACAGTTGGGGAAAGGAAGTTACGGGCAGAAAGAATTGCCGATAGTGCAGGCTCGAGGTGTGATTCAATTCCAATGTCACACCCACGTGTTAAAAACTTTCCCAAAACCCTCCGGGCAGAGTAGCAGAGTTAGTGCTCCTTTTCAGGTACTTGATGTTATAAGTTATGCTGCTCTGATCTGTTCTACATTATGTTAAAATTATTTGTATATACCGGAGACTTCTCACTAGGGTGGGTATAACGGATCAATGGTGATCATTGATCCACTGGACCAATTGCAATACCTGGTTTAGGTGTCACGCTATTTTTTTTTCTCCTTCTCCTTTCTTTTATCAGATTGGAACACATACTGGCTGAGAATATGAGAAGGGCGCAGGCTCCCTTGGGTAATGCCAGCAGAATAATTAACGTAGGCACTGTGGAAAAAAATTGTCTCGCTGAGCCCACACCCTGAGGGCAGAAGAGGTCGATTTTCTCTTCCACTCTCCCCTTATAAAAAATAGAACCTGTAATAACCTGTGTCACTGCAGTAGACAGACATGGGCGCAGAACTGACAACAAGCCAGAGAAGGTGGGACCGCAGGGGTGAGAAACAAAAAGAATATGGAGTAAATGAAAGGATGGAAGAAGAGATAGGAGATAAATCAGAGCAAACGTCTCTGTTCATCTTACATGGCAGGAAGATATTTAAAAATAGAGAACGGAAGTTCTTAACCCATAATACTGCAGTTGGTACCTTGTATTAATCGAGATAGCCTATGTCAGCTGTAGTTCAAATCACTTCTTAGTACTTAGTACATATAACCACACACAGTTTGTTCCTCACTTGTGGTAGGTTTTACTCCTCACAATAGCCAGTTAGCTCCATTGACTAAGTCTATAGAAGGTAACACTTGTAAACACTGAAAAAAATATAAAGAACAAATACCAGAAGGCTCTTGAAAGTGACCAAACCAGAGAAATACCGGAGAGGAGTCGACACTTGGAAGAAGAGAAAAACAGCAGATGAACTTCCAAATGTTTAAAGTGTCTTAGCCTGGCAGGCCCCGAGCTAAACTCTGCAGGGCTGAAACTGAGATAGAAACTCATCAGAATTTCTGGTTTCGAGAACCAGGCTCCATGCACGGAAGTGAGATTCTGCTGTCATCAAATGCAAGGGAGAGAGAATTTGTACTTAAAGGTCTACTCATTTAACCGTCTGCATAGAATGACTAATACTCTTGGAAAGAAATAACAGAATCCAGAGTCTCCACAACAAAACAGTCACAATATCCAAGAAAGAGGAAAAAATGTGGAATTAGCAGGCAAGGATTTTAAAGCAGCTCAAAAATACAAAGAAAACTATGTTCGTAATCAGTGAAAAGATATGAAATCCTAACAGAGAAAAGTAAACAATAGCAAAATTAATATAACTTCCTGAACCGAAAAATAAAATATCTGAAATTTAAAAAATAACTTGATGGGCTTAACGGTAGGTTGAAAACGATAGAACAAAAAAGACAGTAAACATGGAAATAGCTGCATTGAATTTATCCAACCTAAAAAACAGGGAGAAAAACCCATGTTTTAAAAGAATGAAGTAAATCTTAGAGACCAATGGGACAACTTTAAAATGTCTAACATATATGTAATCGTAGGTCCATAAGAAAAGGAGATAGATAATAGAGAAAAAATTTTTTGAGGAAAGAATTACTGAAATTACCTAAATTAGTAAAAAGGAAAACAAAAATATTAACTTTAGATTCAAACATTTTTATGAATGAGAAAGCTACAAATGCGAAGAAAATCAACTAGGCCCATCATAGTCAAACTACTCAAAAGCAAAGATAATGAGAAAATCTTGAAAGCAAGCAGAGGGAAAAAGACACATTGCATACAGTGCAACAACAATTTCATTAAAGCTATTTGTGACTTCTCATTGGTCGCAGTGGAAGTCAGAAAATAGTGGAACAATATTTTTAAGGGCTAGACAGGAAAAACTCTCAACTCAGAATTTCATATCGAATAAAAATATTCATCGGGAATGAATTACACCTCAATAAAGCTAAAAAAAAAAAAAGAATAAAATCCAAGCGAAGACATTATCAGGTAAATGGAAGGTAGAATTTGTGGCCAGCAAACCTACACTATGAAAAATGCTAACATAAATTCTTCAGGCCGGAGAAAAGTGATGTCAGATGGGAATTCAGATCTTCAGGAAAGAATGAAGAAAACTGGAAGTCATAAATATGAGGACAAATTTAAAAGATGATATTTTTCTTCTTAATTAAAAAGATATGTAACTTTTAAAGTAAAAATTAGAATCATTTATGGAGTTTTAGAATATATATAGATACGTGTGACAAATTTACCATAAAGGACAAAGAAAAGGGTAAATGGTCATATATATATAGTGACAGACCTCTTAAATTTTAGGAGAAGATGGCGACATTAACACTAGACTGAAAAGTCAAGGATGTATATTATAATCTCTTAACAATTAAAAATTAAAGTGCCGCTAAATAGCCAGTAAATAAATTAAAAATCGAATTTTACCAATATTCAGTTAATCTGAAAGAAGACGGGAATGGAGGAATCGGGGAATGAAAATTGAGGGGATGACCAGAAAACAAACAGGAAAACAGTAGACGGAAATCGAACGATCTCAAAATTAATATTCAGGGTATTTACTGAAAGCATTCCAATTAAAAGGCATTGTCAGATTGGATTTTTAAAAAGCAAGACCCAACCCCATTGTATTTATAAATATGTATTTTAAATATAAAGACACAGATAAGATGAAAGCAAATCAGATGGCTAGAGTGACTATATCAACATCCAACATGTCAAAGAATAGGTCGATTAAAAACTTCAGAAAAAAAATATTAAAGATATAGAAGATTTCGATGAACAAGACCATCGACCACCTTGACCTAATTGCTCTTCCTAAAACACTCCAGCCAAAAACTGGAGAATGTGCATTTTTTTAAGAACATGTGGAATATTAAATGTTTATATTTAAAAAGAAAGACCTAAGATCAATGGCCCAAGAAGTTCTTAAAACCTTTTTCACCTTAGGAAGCTGGAAAAAAAGAATGCAAATTTAAAAGAGGTAGAAAGAAGAAAATGATACATATAAGAGTAAAAACATAATGAAATTTTTAAAAGACCGAAAATAAAGAAAATTTGACAAAATTCCTGGATAAATACGGTGGTGAGTGCATGACTGAGACAGGACTTGTCGAGACAAAGTGAGATGGAGACAGGAAGCCTGAAATACACATCGTGAGCATCAGTAATACTTGAACTTCAAGATATCCCCGTACTTATAAAAGAAACCTAGTTCATGATTAGAACGCTCTCTAGAGAAAGCAGCAGGCCCAGTGGTTCTGCTGGATTGTATTCCACACTCCACATGAAATCTGCTGCGATTCAGGTGACTCTCCAGGTGACTGTGACCGCGCCTGTGTCCGCAGCTCAGCAATGCGGCCGTTTTATGTCTCTCCCATCTCAGCCGGAGATCTTGATCACAGAGGTAGAGAAGTAGACTTTGCTTTATCCTAGAAGGGACCCTATTCACGTCTATTTACAGGTTTTTTTTTTTTCCCCCCAGCAAGAACTCATCATATGCCTTCACCTACATTTAAGGGGTTGAAAAATAGAGTTTTTCATATTTTCAGGAATGAGGAACATAAAACAAGCTGTGGTGAACATCTGGTATTATCCTTGACCTGGGACTTTTTCTCTGATCTTTGTCAGTTGGTCAGAAAGTATGAGGATCAGGTAAGCAGGGTTTCTCACGAATACTGTTCATTCGGACTGAACTCTGAACTATGTATATTAAGTTTTCCAATTATCTTTCTTACTTTTTTCATTTTCGTAAATCTGGACAAAATTCCTGATTTTATTCAAGTGGTCATATTACTTGAGGACAGTTTTTGCCGGATTTGATCTTCTAGTCTTTTATCCATCTCCTGAAAGCATGAGACATAAAAATATATATCTCGTCGTACTCCCAGAGACCTACTCATGTGGCAGAGGGGGAAGGGTAAGCAACTGTCATTTTTGTTCTGTCCTTCTGTTTAAAGGAGCCAAATGAAATGAAATTTTGCTATGCAGATGTAAACTTTTTTAATTATTAGAGTCGGCGAGTGAGTGTCGTGTAATGAAAATTGAAAAGGGGGCCTGGTTGACAGTCTGTGCAGTCACTTCTCTGAAAAGGCAGTGGGAAAACACCGCGTTCGTGTCAAGTACACAGACACTGAAGAAGGCATCTAAGCAGCGTGGAGGGTGAGCTGGTGTTCTTCTGATTGGATAACCAAGAATCTTGAGTCCGAGGTAAACAAAGCCGTGCGGTCACCATCGACACACAGACAGCGCTTGCAGAGGAAGTCATGGGACAAGGCATGGGACACCGTGCATGAGAAGCACAGTGCAGAAGAGTGACATGGTGACTCGGAGCCCTAGCTTTTAAGTCAGACAGTCGAACCTGGGTTCCAGTCTTGTTTCCTCCTCTTCGTAGCTTTGATACCGTGGCCCAGTTATTCCAGTTTCAGAAGCTCAATTTCCTCCACTCCGAAATGGTGATAATGGTGCTTTCTTCTTTAAGGCTGTCATGGGGATCGAGCGTGTCGGTGTACGGGACGTGAGAAATGCTCGATGAATCTAGTGATTATTACTGTCGAGGACTCAGACATCATCAGTGCTTTCGTAGGCGAATTCAGAAAGCTTTTGCCTGAAAAACGTTTTAAGGTTGTTGGGACCTGATAACGATCGCAGTTTGCTTCATTCACGTAATATGAATGGACCCAGCCAGAAGCGAGCAGTAGATTCGAGGATGTATTTTCTAGTTTTCCCTATTTCTAATTTATTTACATTTTAATACATATATTATATATCACACACACACACACACACACACGCTTCCATCTTCATTCCTTTCTCTGTGGTGGTTAGCGCGTGACTGAACTGAGACTTGTTGAGACGAAGACAGAAGGTGGAATCTTGAAACAAACAGCGTGAACATCAGGAAGACCTGAATTTCCATGCTTCGCGGTGATGCAAGCCCAGGGCTTTGGAATTTCAACATAACCTTGAACCATCACCAACTTTGATCTTCCTCACCTTCCGCCGGTAGTAATTGGGCCCTCCCTCCTGCGGCCACTGCTGGCATTTTCGTCGGTACCTTTCCTTTGCTTTCATCCACTTTGTTTAATTCTTTCTGGCAGCTGCAAGAGCTGAATGCCAAACTCCTGTGTTTGTCACATCAGAGCTGTGACTCCCACCCTCTCGCAGCATGGAGGGGCTGGGCTACACCTCTGGTTCGTTAAGAAAGTTGCTGTGGAGAGAAACTTGGGCCCACCAAGAGTTTTCTCCCAAACCGACATAGAAAGCAAGGGATTCAGGGTCAGGTTCAAGTGGATGGAAGTACTAGCTCTTCTGATGGTTATCCAAGCAACAGTGGACAAGTTACTTCCCCTGTGGGAGCCTCCGCTTTCCCCTTCCTAAATAGTATTTGCTCATTTAGCAAATAGTATTTACTAAATAGTCTTTAGCTCAAAGGGTTGTCTGGGATTAAATGAATGAGGGTAGGTAATGTGAGCCTGCAAGAATATCAAGCCCTCAATAAACGTCAGTTACTGCTCTTCCCACTTCTCGCGGTGAACAAGCTGGACCCCCGAAGTTCAAGTCTAAGTGCACTGCTTCGACATCTGTGACTCGCTCTTCATGGTGGGTCGAGAGAGCTCTGGGAACGATCAGAACACAGTTCTCTGATTCATTCCCACCCATGCGGTGTGTCTCCTGGAGCTGCCATGACAAAGCACCAACTACTGGGTGCCTTAAAACAACAGAAATTTAATCGCACAGCTCTACAATCTAGAAGTCTTAAATCGAGGTGTCGCAAGGTCATACTTCTTCTGAAACCTGTGGAATTCATATTGATTTGAAGGCCTGTCCTTCTCCAGTATGACCTTGCCTTAACTAACTAAATCTCCAGCGACCCTATTTCTAAATAAGGTCACACTCCGAGGTTCTCAGGGTTAGGACTTATCTTTGGGGAGGACACAATTCAACCCATAACATGTAGACCTTTTTTTTTGCCTTTACAAGTTCTAGATATTTTTTTGTAATTGTTCGCGTCTCATGGTGGGCGGGTGCTGTCGTGATCTGGTCACGAGAGGCAGAGAGAGTGGACATCTAGCTGGCCGAACCAGAAAGGACTGCGTGAATGGCGGCTTCAGGACCAGATGGTAGTTCTCAGGCAGGTAGACACTGGAATGGGCTCGGGAGTTTCAAAAATGCTGATGCCTAGGTCCCTCCACCCAGTGATTCTGGCTGAAGCCTGGCCTTTAGGCCTTTCTAAAGCTCCCCGGTGACTGTGACGTGCGGGCCAGTCTAAGAATCACTGAACTAGAAAAACTCAAAGCTAACGATGGCAGCTCTTCTACTTGATTAGATCAAGCCTAATTGGAAAGGTTGGTGGCCTGTATTTTCTTTTCCAAATCCTTGATGCCAGATGTATTTAGGAATTCACATTGAGGAATTTTTCAAAATTAAAAAAAGTAATAAGGAGCATATAGAGCATATAACATAAAACTCCCAGTGTTAAGGAGTGTCTGGACAGCACTCCTTAATCGGACTTAATATTGTTTCAATGCAACATGTAAATATTTACTTTATAAAGAGACCTAGGTCAGGTTAGTTTGGATTTTGCTACCAGAGAGAACCGGTACCAAACTTATGGAAAAATTTCAGTTTTCAGTTCTTTATACATTCTGGAATTGAGGATAAAGGATCGTGACTATAATTATAAACCTCTGTGTTATACATAGAGCCCCAGAATTATACAACAAGACCGTGTGCCTGGCTGCAGAGGTCTTAGGTAGGAGCTGTGTGCAGAAGGAGGTTCCGAGGTCTGGCGTGGCGGTTAAGAGGTTGGGCATTGGAATCCAAAAGACCGGACCTGGGTGTGCAGAATGCCCCTGTCTCTCAACTACATGGCGGACTTCGAACAAGTTCTTTAATTGACACCAGCCTCTATTTTCTCAGCTGCAGAATGAGGTTCCTTCTCACCATCCCAGGAGGTTGGCAATGATAAATGGGCTGATACCCACAAAGGTCCTGACTTAAGGATTAGAAGATGGTATTAATTATTGAAAAATAACGCGGACATTTTTTTTTTTAGAGGTACCGAGTATCCATGGAAACGAAGTGGTCTCACAACCAGGGGAAATATGCTGGGTCAGGAAGCTCTGTGTTCCTTCTTCCGTGGCATCTGTCCCTAGATATTTGCCTTCGTGTTGGTTTTAACAGATGCTCTGCTGCTCACTTTACCGTCCAGTTCGGAGCGGGGAGAGGGTTTGGAGCAGCTACTGAGCTACTGTTACTGTCATCCGTTACTGCGTGTAGAGGCCTGGTGGGGGACAGGTTTATAACATAGGATCAAGGTGTATCTCTACCCCGATCCCCTCACTTTATCAACCTGCTTTTGTAACCAGTATCTCTGCCTGAAACTGAAGATCGTGACCTTTGTTTTGATGACAGTTATTCTCTAATGCCCAATTATGTGTTATCACGGGATATGCCACTCACTCATAGGAAATAATAAATAACCGTCGCCATGAAAAACCATTTCCTGAATCATTAGTTGCAAAGGAGAGACAGTGCTCAGTGAAAGGGAGTGATCTACTCAAAGGAGGGGGACCTTCCGGCCTCACGGATACAGCGATGAACTTGGAGTTTCAGGAAGTGTGGAGCCCATTCCCAGGAGGTGAAGGAAAGCCACCCAGCGATGCCTTCAAGGCGGAGACCTCCGTTTCTGTGCAAACAAACTTAATTATCAGGGGATTTCCTTGGGCACTTAGCTGCTCCAGGCGCTAGGGACTCCACCCTCATTGGCCTCTACAGAATAGGGAGGGGGTGTACGATGCAAAAGTCAACAGGTATATAATACAATGTCAAATCTTTATAAATGCTGTAAAGAAAGAAAAGAAAGGCTCAGGAAATAGAACAAAAGCGAGGACCGCGTAGTCCACTTGAGGACAACTCGCCTGCTAACGACTCACAGTTCACCACCAATGATCATGTTGTGTTGCAAAATTCTAAATTATACACATAACAACAACAACAAACAATGACAAATGCCCTGCCGTGGAAAAAGCTTGTGCTAAAGGAAGAATAAAAAAGCCACGGAGAGCGTGACAGAAGGTGAAGACAGAGACGTCGGTGTCAGCAAGATCTCAGAGGGCTTGGTCAGAGTGTTGGGAGGAGGCGCCACTGGACGCTTTAGAATTTGGAAGCGACATAATTTGTCTTACGTTTCGGAGGATCACAGTGATTTTCGTGCCGGGATTAGAATGTAACGAGCGAACCAGTGTTTCGTCTTCGACTTGTTTACTCAGTCACCAGACTGTACTGCAACACGGCTATAGGTGGTTTCCACACAATTCTAAGCAAAAGTCAAAAGTACTAATGTGTTCATTTGCAATAAGATACGTATCTATGCAAGGGACTCGATAGATTTGTCTCACGGTCAGGCAAACTACATGGGACACAATTTAACCACAAGGTTGCCTGAAGCGTGGAATCCAATGATGGAGTCCTATTATTCCTAATGACATTGCAAACATACACGTCAGGCTCTATGCTAAGTACTTAGAGTACATTTTTCTCATCGAATCCTCACATCGATTCTGTGAGGCAGACTATACCCGATAGGAGGTGCTCACGGTTAATGAGGGACCGTGATAGCATCCGAGGAGGGAGGGACGGTTGGATTCAGGATATATTTTGAAAATAAGGTGGACAGACCCGCTCGGTGTGTGGTAAAGAGAAAAATCAAAGATGACTCCTGGACTTCCCAGCTCAAAGAATTCAATGAATGGTAGTGCCATTTTCTGAGACGAGGGAAATTACAGAACCAGGTGTGTGGGGGTGGGGGGCAGGGGAGAAGAGCCTAGGTTTTGTGTACTTGAAGTGTGAGATGCTTATCAGATAGCCAAGTTGAGTGTTGAAAAGGCATTTAGGAAATTCATTCCAGACCTCACGGGAGAGAGCGAATCTGGGAGTTATTGGTGTATGTGCAACATAAAAAAGAAAAAAAAGCCCTTGAGACTCAGAATTTAAACAAAGCAGGAAATTGGAGCACAAGATGGCGAGCGAGGTGACTAGCAGAAATATGACCTCCCATTCCATACACCTGTTCCCTCTTCTTGAAGAACCCTTGGAAATATCAAGAGGGACATTATATGGGATGAGGCTTTCAACCTTTTCTCCCGTTTTAATTATTGAAGAATTCCAGATGTCCGGAGGTTTGGGGGCTTTTGGGTCACAGACACTTGGGTTATGACTGTAAGAGCCAATTTAGGACATCTGCAGCTACATACTCCTGCTTTTCATAAGAGGAACATTATCTGAATATTTCACCTAAGGTGTTTTGAACAGGGCTCATCTAGACAGACAGGGCATGAGTTGAAGTATCGGCTCATTGGAAGTATGAGTCTGAATCACAGAAGAGGAGTCAGAGTCAGAATCTGAATTTGGGAACTGTAAGTGGGAGCTGAGATTTAGGAAAGGGAAGGGCGGTTAGAGAAAGGAAAAAAAAAATGATGCTCTTCAGAGGGATTCGTGTGCGTCGGGTCTGGAAACAGGGAGAAGACAGAGAAAACATCGAAGAAGACAAACAGCGAGAATGCAGAATGTAGTTTCAGTAAAGACACGAGAGATGAGATTTAACATTCTCTAGCAACGACTTTAAACAGGATAAATATTTTCCGCAGTGGAGCTCTCCGAATGATCTCGAACTCTCTGAGGTTTTTTCGTGCTCCTGCCTCTGCGTTTGCTGGCTTTTCCCCTGCAGTGGAAGGCTGCCCCTTTAGATAATGTTTTCGCAATAAGGGCTAAAGCAACTTTTTCTGGGTAAGCTTCAGTGGAGGGCTTGCTGAGGCGGAAAGAGATCTAAGGCACCAAGTCGCATTTCTGGCGACCTTCATAATAACGTAGAGTGGCATCCGCCCTAAAGATTCCATGCAAGGGATCGAAAATAGAAACTCAGAGTCAGCAACCGAGCCTCCACCTTTTCTCATCCTCCTTTGTTTGCGTTTGCTCGTTACTGGGAGCCCCTGATCTAAGGACGGGTCTCACCCTTCCTGGCCAACCCTTAAACTCTGGCGTCCCGCCCGGTGCTAAAGAGTAGGTCAGCATCCCTTCACCAGAGAGATGAACAAAACAGAGAGGGGACAAAACGGGGACTGCTTTTTTGGTGTCCTTGGCTCATTTCTAGTAAATAAAGCCACATTGGATACACATGGAATTATTTGCCTAAAATCAGTCCCGATTTTCTGAAACTCTCCAGTTTTCTGCTTAAAAAACAATCTTCAGGGTTTCTGCTTTTTGATGAAGATTCCTATGTGTCTACATTTAAAAACACATATGAGTAAAGGACAATTCTATTTTTTATAGAGAAAAGGTGTTTTTCCAAATCATAAATAACTCCCAACACAATTTTTAGCTACAATTTTGAGCTTAAGCAAAATTAGAGTTCAGTTTACTGTCCAGTGTCTAAGAATAGTACAAGTACATGCTTCACTGTTAAAGCGAATTGAATTGTTAATATTATTTGATTATTCTCTCATTGAACATTTCTGTTTTTCCCATGCCCAACCCTTGTCGAAAGAAGCATGATGGTAAAACGGGAAGTAGTTAAATATGGCACGTGGTTGACTTTTAAGTCATGGAAGAAACCTACCTTGATACCTCTCCATTTCCATTTTTGACCCATTTGGAAACTCCTACTTCCAACGCAGTCCTAGGCCCATCACCATATGCCCTTGGGTGGCTCAGAGTACCGCATATAGATATCCAGTCCTTAAACTGCCTCAGTAGGCAACTCATAACCAGTCAGAGGAAATTAATACATCTCCTTTCAGCTTTGGGGCTCTCTTGTACAGCTACGTTAATTTCATTAGATTTACTTGCTGCGCCCACTTCAAAGTGTATCGCTGGGTCGTTCGCAGACATATGACATCGATACGACAACATATATTATTTCCCCTTCTTTTATTCAACCCCTTTTAAAATAATTTTTTCCCCTTAGATTCTTGCCGTGGGCTTTAAAAAGTGAAGCCCACGTCAACTATTTAAAGGTGAAGTGAAGGAAGTGATTGAATGTTGTATTTCTGAGGACGATGATTCATGCCGTGCTCGAGAAAAGTACACAAGAACTCTGTTCTTGCACTTGAGTATTCTTTGATTATTTTTTTTTATCGATTTTAGAAAGCTCTTGACCGACTACAAAAAAAGTTAGTATTTTAATTGTGGTCTTATAATATTTCAAAAAATTAATTCACGGAAAATTGCAGCTTTTTGATTTTGAGATTTTCTATGGTATGGCTTTCTCTTAATCCAAGTCTATTTTTGTG
This sequence comes from Pteropus medius, assembly GCF_902729225.1. Lineage (NCBI taxonomy): Eukaryota > Metazoa > Chordata > Mammalia > Chiroptera > Pteropodidae > Pteropus > Pteropus medius. The sequence goes on along the minus strand of NW_024349796.1, from coordinate 13,851,787 downwards.
TCTTGCCATATGGTTTTAATGTTTTTTTATAGTGTAGTTTTAACATTTCTTGTTTTGTTTATTCTTAGGTATTTTATTTTTTCGTGTTACTATTTTAAATGGGGAATTCTATTTAATTATATCTTGTAACCGATTATTGTTTTATATAGAAGGCAGACTGATTATTTAATTTATATGCTGTCTTTCTTATTATTCTTAGATGTATTTGATAGTTGAAGCTAAAATTTGGTATGTCGTTGCTTGTAAGCCCAAAGAAGATAATAATCAGGACAGTTTGAAATGTCCTTTTTCTAAGAAGCCAGAGCATTTGAAGCATATATGGTAGCAAATTTAAAGGTTCCTTGACCAGATAAAATGGGCATTATGTAATTTACTGTCATTCCAGAATCTCTCCAGGTGTTTTTATATTACTACCCAAGACCTGTAACGTATTCGTTTCGGGGTCATCAGTTCCATAAAATTGTGCTCAGCAAAGTCTCAGCAGTCTTTTACATGGTTTTTAAACTGGGTTTCAGGCGACTTCTATTCTCTGTTCTAGATTTTTCTCTTTCTGCTTTACGTATCAACCTCCAGATTTCTTCATATGTAAAGGGAACATAATCATCACTGTGGCAGTCTCCCTAGGAAACTTGTAAAGATTAATTTGTTAATTAGAGGAAGTACTTTGAGATCCTAGAAGAAGAGGGTTTCATAGATAAACTACGAAGATATTTTTACAATTTGTGTGAGGTTCTGCTTTATGGGTGGGATGACCCCCTCTTGAAAAGGTTACAGAAATGGCCCGCAGGCTTGTGGAATGACAACAGGCTGATCCCTGTGCACAGCTCCCTGTCCCCACATCACGGCTCCCTGTTTTCTGTCTCTCCAAAGGCAGAGGCCTTAAACATTGAGCAACCTCCTGGCTTGGAGGAGAACTAAGTGCATACTTGCCTATATTCCAAAACCAGGATGACGTATACTTCCAATCAAACAGATGTGGTCAGCCGTTGATTGAACCCAGAGGAGAAAAAATTAAACGCATCCAAAACAATGAGTAGGAAACGGGAGAGGCAAGGTGAATAGACGCACAGTCTCTCCTTCCTCTTGCCTTTCCTTCCTCTAACTCGTCCAAGCTCCCCCTTTTTCTCTGTAAGGAGATTTTCCAAGTCTTTTTCTCTCCTTGGCTTTCTTCGCCTCGACTAAGCATAGATGTGTTCGAGGTGGCAGATACTCCCCAGTACCTTCCAAGCATTCACAGTTGCGCAGGAATTTGGAACGGTGTTCCACAAGTGTTGAATAAATTCCATAATTCAGAGACTTATACACCCATTAAGGGGCTATCCAGGCCCATGGTATTTCTCTTTCTGCTTCCGGGAGCTCCCTGTCTGTTAACAGTTTTGAGAAAATCACCAAGTAAATTCACAGAATCACAGAATAATTGAGTTGGAAGAGGATGCGGAGTTCTCGGTCCAACTTCCTCTCTGTCTTACCCCGTGTAAAAAGCAGCTCCATGCTGTCTCTGCAGAATTTCAGCTACAGCTCAGACAACTCCAAGAGCTGGGAGCTTATACCCTCATGAGCCATGTCTGCCCAGCCCTAATGGTTAGAAATCTCTCGTTTACTCTGAGCCAGAATCTGCCTCTTTATGATGTCTGCCCTTCGTGCTTAGTGTTTCTCTCTGGAGCAACGTGGAATAAACATAATCCCCCTCTACACTCGGTTTCTCCTCCTTTTTGCCTCATCTGGGTTAAGCTGCCTTAGTCCTTCTGTTGTCTCTCTGCGTGATGTCTAGTGTGTCGTCCAGTTATGACACACTCGACTTACACTGAACTTGTCGTGAACTATAAACTCTTCGCCTTTTCCACGTCCATTGCCGTCAACCTACCTCTCTCTCGTTATACCTTATCCAGATGATTTCTCTTTTTTGGAGGCTAAGTGGGAAGGTTTTATATTTATCTCCTTTGAGTTGTCCTGTTAGTTTGGCCCTACCATTCAAGCTTTCTTCCAGTCATGAAATAACTAACTTATTAGCTATTTTTTCCCACTTTTTTGAGTCACCCACTCAGAGTTGATGGCTGCTCTCTACGCAGTCTTCAATTGGCTGGCAAGAATACTGAAAAAAAAAAAAAAGCAGGGTCCAGGCTTGTGCAAGCGAAGTGTCCTTTGAGGGAATGGAGCAGCAGCTGTCAGGAGCTGGCCCCCATCCCCTCGAGTCCCCTCATCTTTTATTCCCTTTGGTTTTCCTGCGCCCGACTGGCCAGCCACGGGCATGCATCCCCTCTCCACCAGCAGCCGTCTCTTTGCTGGGAGGCTGCCTCTGACCATCAGAGCCCAAGATGCTTGTGCCAATGGAGAATATTGCTGGCAATTAGCGTTTTCCTGGGGGTGGCTCTTAACCAATGACCCTTGGATACACCTTGGAACAGAAGTAGCCCAACTGTCTTGTATCTAATGCAGTCACCTCTGGGTGTGACCTCTATGAGGTTAAGTCAAAGCAACATGCATGGGCCTTTGCCAGATAGCTTGCCCTTGCTTTTGCTTACTCTCGTGTGTGTGCTAATCTATTTGCTAATTTGCTAATCTATTCTTTCACTATTTGTATGCAACAGTTCCTTGATCATATATAGTTTTTGCCTTTTAGGATAATCTACTTGTTCTCTTGATTGATCTCTGTATTATGTCAGTTCTATACTCACAGAAAAATATGTGGCAGAGGAAGTTCCTTCCGCATGCAATTCTTATAACCACAGTGATATGGATGTCTTTTGAGCTTGAAGATTCTTCTCCAGAAGAGAGAAAAAAAATAAAGTAAAAGCGGAATTCAGAAATTCGGCCTTTTTATTGTTTATATCCTAAAGTTACCTCGATATATCTCTAGTATCAAGTCTCCTTAAATTTTTTGTTGTTCTGAATGTAATTTTAAAGGGCATTTTCGCCATTGGTAGCATTTGTTACCAACCCAAGTCATTCTGGAATATATCATTTCTGACTGTTTTTACCATCCACCAGGTAGAAAGTCCATCAAAGCGAACGTCAAAGCGATTTCAGGTGTTTATCGGAATGAGAGGCAGGAGTCCGTGTAGCCATTTGAAGTTTTGCATTTCTCTGGCACGTGCTCTATATTGAGAAAGTGTCCTCTATATCATCTTTCTGAGGAAAATAACTTCTATATTCCCACCGTGAACGCTTTCCATTATCATATCAAACATGCTTTATTTGTTCATAACGCTTATATCATTGGGTCTAAGGGTGAAAGACAATGTTTTCCTTGCATTCATCTTAATAGATACTTCTGGATTGACCTAAGTAGACTATGCCATCAGCCCATTATTTATGCTCTGGGCCCATTATTTATGCTCTATCCTTGCTGTTAATAAATAAAATCTGATGCCTCACATTTGGTCCCCAGACACTTTTCCTATTATTTTACTCAGTGAATCTGAGTATGCCCTTCCTAGCTATTCTTATTTCTAGATCACATCACTTCATTTTTTAAAAATTTTATTTTTATCTTGTGGGATTAAAGTAAGTCATCTCAAAAAATTTTTTTGTAATGTGGTAAAGGTATAAATATCCATGCATACATACATATATGTATGTTATATCTGGGATCTCTATTATATCCAGATTTGTTATATTCATGTTTTTTCAATCAAAATTTAATTTTATAGGGTAAAAGAAGTTTAAGCCTTGAAAATGCTTTAGATAAAATCTAACCCAATCCCATAATCCTCTGGTAGATGCAGAAATTGAGAATAAGAATGTCTGTAGTTTATTCAGATTTACAGAGTTAAGCAAGACGGAGTGGTCTAAACTTAGAATTCTACTCTTCTGTCAAACAAACGTTCTTCTTGATTCACCACATTGCTCATCTCGTCCAGGAAGTAAGATGAGAAGGGAAAATGAAGAAAAATAAAATCGGTCATCTTATCATCCTGGTTACGCAGAAGAAAAATACTGAGATGTGGCACATCTGAAAATAACTATGTTACGTGAATTCGAGAACGGCCTCATGATTTGCAGAATCGGTGTAAACCTTGCTCTTTGTTAGATAAACGAATTAAGTGAAAAATGGCTACCTAGCTATATATCTTAGGAACAAAACATGTGCAGTTCACACGTGTCACCAGCACCACAGACAAGCGATACCGTGGTTACTTAAGCAGTAGATGTGAGCGCCCGGGTGCCTTCTGTGATCTCCACTGCTCTTCGCTTCTCTCAGCTCCCTGACTCGACCAACCAGTGGAGAAGCAGTAGACCTAAACGCACGGGGAAACCCAGTCGTTCAGGCCTGTCAAAATGCATATGGAAAAATTGCCGTCAACTCACTTGGAAAAACGTCCTCCGACCTAAACCCAGTGTCACTGAGTTGCAGCAGGTGTTCCAGATGGTGGCTTATGAAAGTCTGTGGGAGACATGGAAGTCATTCGAATGGAAGAGGAACTTTTTTAAAAAATTTATTTTTATTTATTTATTTTTTTACCGGTGGGGAGGGTTTGAAGAATGAATTTCGGGCAGAGGCCGCATTTGCGCTGCATTCGAAAGGTAGACGGAATGGGCACTCAGTTTGAATTGGGCCTCAGAGACCTGACTGGACAAGTGACAGTTGTTGAATTCAAACACCATAATGAGACTAAAGAAATCCAAGAATACGTTTTTTTCCACGTGACTTAAGACACTATATATGCTTGGGTTCTTCCACTGTTCTCGGTGACATGTGTGTCTTTTTTTTTTGAACTGTTGAGTGGCATAGCCTGACAGCACCCAGAGTTAAGAAGTCTCTCACATATGCACTGGCTGTTTCTCTGAAAACTCTGTTCGTATTTCTTCTCATCGAATATGTTTAACGCAGTAGTGTTTTTCTATCTAAAAATATTGTAGTGAATCATTTTGTGACTCAATATTAATGTATATAGGTCTACTTCAGATAAACATGAATTTTGCAATGTAAAGTTGGTTTGCAGTGGAGTAGGATTTTTTTACCCACTGAGGTATTTATAATGGAGCAACTATACAAGGGCGCATAGGTGGAAATGGTAGGGGGCGTATATGATCCCTGCCTTGAGAGTGGTATTGTGTGTGAACAGATTTCAATTACTCTCAGAGAGGTTGTGAACATCATTGGTTTTGTTTCATTATTTGAGAGAAAGATTAAAGAGAAGAGCGAATCATGCCTTTTTTTTCCACTTGGCTGAGAGACGGTCATCAGCACTGGCTTTAATCCTGGATAATCAACTTTTCTAGCAACTGAATAAAAGGAAGGAGGGCGAGTTAGTGATGTGAGCCATTTTCAAACTAGAATCAACTCAGTTTTTTCTACTTCCTGACATATTGGCAAATTATTTTTATGAGGCCTTATGTGACTCATCGAGCCATTTGGGGAGGGTCAGAGGGTGAGGGTGCCATTTCCCAGAGCAGGTTTAAGCTGGGGAAGGTGAGGTCAGAGGGGAAGAGAGACCCTCATTACCCTGGAGGATTCTGGAAGAGGGGGCAGCGGCTCTGAGCCTGCCCGACTCCATTAGCCTCACACCGGGTATTTGAAGCACTGGAGCTGCAGGTGTTCCACAGTCTTCAAAGATCAGCCTCAAACATTTCTGTTACTCTAAAAAGGATTAAAAGGATTTAAAAACATAGCAGGCCTGTCCAACAGCTAGCATATTTGCCAACATTTGCCAAGAGGGAGGAAAAAGAGGGAGGCTGTATCAGCCACTAGTCCTGGTAGTTGGGGGAGACATACTTTGCAGGTTTCTTTTTTCCCATTTTTCTTCTTCTTCTTCTTCTTCTTCTTCTTCTTCTTCCTTCTTCCTTCTTCCTTCTTCCTTCTTCCTTTCTTTTCTTCTTTCTTCTTTCTTCTTTTTTTTTTTTTTAATAGCCTGGATGTGGAACTGTATGTAGCACTTTCAACTGGAACTCATTAAGCATTCATGGGGCAGAAAATGGAAGGAGTTCTGGAACAGGAACTTTGAAAGGCCAGAAGTGAGCTATAAATAAACTGTCACTGATGTTCATTTTGTGCTGCTGGTTAAATACACTTATTACACCAGGACATGAATGTGGAATAAACCAGGTGATTTTTGAACCAAAAACCCAGATTGCATTGAGAGGCACGTTGACAGTTATAGACTTACTTGCCACACATAGGTGTCATAACGGCCATTACGCATTCACAAAAAGCATTTCGGCTTTCCCGTGTGGGCTGCAGACACCGACAGCCCTCACCTGCAGGTGACAGCATGAAGGCCACACATCTGGAATCGTTGTTAAGGCGCCACTGTTACTACTTATGGTTAATGGTTTTTAACATCAGATCCCAAGTTCTTGGCTTTCAGCTTTGCTTTGGTTCAATAATCTACCTTTCGTGGTCCTGGTTCTGGCATAGTGCATGTTGATTTTCGGCAAGGTCCAGTAAAGAGGCAGAGAATGGGGTTGGCATGTGAACTTAGGTAGGCCAAGCGACCTTCTGAGTTTATCTTCCTCGTTGATCAGATGGGAATAATAATAAACTGCTTGATCCACCTCATAAGCCTCGTCGTTTCTATAACGGGAATAAGGCTGAAACTGAAAAAGACTTGCTTACCCGTTACGCTTGCTTCACATTACACCGAGCCTCCAATTTCTAAGGTAATATTGTAAAAGTTTGCTTGTGTGATGGGTGTTGATTTGGGAGGACGCTGCAGATTTGAATGTGTCACGTTATGGAATGATCATTACAGAAATTCGAAACCTGTATCCATGGACACTTCGGACTCAATAGACACTTCAGAGGCCCATGCCCTCAGACACTGAACGAAAGTCCGTGTGCAATACATGCATTTTTCTGGAAAGAACCACCATTCTGTAAGCTCTAAGGCAGTGGGTGAGAACACAGGCTGTCTCCCCAGAGACAGACAGCTCCTAGTTTTTCCCGTGGCTCTTCCTGTTAACTTTTCTTTCCTCCATTTCCTCATCTATGAAGAATGTGTAGAATAATGCATATTTGAAATTTAAATTAAACAATGCACTCTTGACAGTTGTTGGTAATGTTCAGTGAGTGTTAGCTATTGTTTTAATATGTTAATATCATATAGCATCTCTATAGGCAAGGGAGGCATGCCGGGGGCTCTGCCCTTTGAGTAACTCAAGGAGATTGGACACATTAATACGAAACCATCAAATAACTGATGAGAGTATATGGAAAGGTTTCAAAGAAATGATACAGATGATTTTGCGTGTGTTCAGACTGGGGAACAATCTGTGTGAGCTGAAATATGAAGAGTGGATGAAGAGAAGCTGGGCGGGGACATCGAGCAGGGAATGACTTGGCTTCCAGCTGAGAAGCAACCAGAGGTGAGTCTAGCCAGACAGGTCGAAGCGAGATCGTAGAGGGTCCAGAATAACGTGCTGTAGAGGCGATTTGACCTGGAGGTGACAGGAACCTGAGGTGATTTCGAGCAGGAAAATTGCCTGATGAAACAATATAGTCAAAGCATTCATTTGGCCTACGTGAGCCGGATGGGGTCGCATGAGGAGGGACTGGCGTCAGGGAGCGCGCTGGGAGCTATGGCGATAATCAAGGCATGACGTGATGAGCGCCTCCTCCAGGGTGGGGATGTTTGTGCAAGGTGCTGGGGGAGGGGCATCGTAGCCACCCTTATTGCTTATTTGCTATAATTTCTACTTCCGACCACAGTTTGCCTTGGCTACTAAACCTTCCTGACTCTGAAATATTGGTTCCAGTCTTCCGACAGAGGAAGAGCAGGGGAAGGAAAGGGAGTGGGAAGGAGGGAGGGAGAAAGGATGGGGATTGTTGGAGCAGGCAGACCAGGGCCTCCGGGCTGGCGACTGGATTCTAATCGACAGACATAGTCTCACGTCAAGAAGGAGGGAAAGGTATAAGAGGGGTCATTTGAACTCACTCAGTTTAGGAGTAAATTCCTTAAAAACAACCAACATGACTGTTGGACGAGTGACTTCATTCTATTTACAGCAGAAAGGGCCACGAGATGTAGCTAAAGAGGAGTTTGCTCTTATAATTGAGCTTCAGATTCAGCTGAAATGCGGCTTTCAAACTTGTTGGACCAACACTCTGTAATGATATATTTACATTACAAACACATATGTACAAATATAAGCATAACCATAATTGAAATAAAAGTCTTATAGAATATTCCGACTCTTACTACCTGTGCTGCATTCCGATATTTTTCCTAATCTCTTTATATTCGCATAGACACATATTTGTATGTATTTTTATAAAGGATTATTGTGACTAAGTTGGTTTCTTGATCAACTAATGGGTCACAACCAGGCCTCTTAGAGCCTAAGACGAGGCAGCACGATCAGGAGATGCGTGGATTCCCGAGGCATAAGGAGAATGCGCTAGTCTGCGCCTGCTTCCTACCCACCGCCGCACCCTGGCCTTTCTTCCCTGGGGAGTTTCAAGAACCGAGAATAAATGGAGGCAGTTGCCTCATTAAGTTTAGAGCTCGGTTGCAGAAACTGATGGCAGGTTCAGTGCCTAAACCAACACCCTCTGGCGGTGCCAGCCCAGTCGCTAGCTTGATGGCCCTCGCTTGGGACGTGAAGCCCACACACAAAGATCCATCAACAAGGTTCACTCCCTAATGAGACCTAAACCCAGACACAATGGCCACAATTGGTGCAGACATTTTAATTATCCTTATATTATCCTTGGCTCTAGTGAGCCAAGGCACACACAGTCACATTCTTTACCTGCACTTAGCTGTAATTTCAAACTCGGTGGAATTCTTTCCTACCTTTGAAACCACAAAATAAAATCAAAGAAATAGGATATTTTGCAAACCGTGGCTCTGCATTGACGGGGAGAGGTGAAAGGCAAGCTCATGGCCTCGGGTTGGAAATAACTTCTAAAATGTCTGATTTTGATCATGAGGCCAAAATATCTGGGCCCACGGTGGTCATTAAAACCCTCACGTGTGGCTGCGCATACCTGTAATTTAGCATTCCAGCTCAACAGTAAGTAGAACATCAAAGCAGAGAAGGAAAAGTGAACGAAGGCAATGAAAATCAATCTGGTTTAAGGGCATCGGGCCGGCCTCTGAACTCAGCTAGTTATCAATATCCTGGAATGAAACGTGCGGCATCAATTCTGGGAGCCATAAATCAAAACGAGGGGGTACAATTATTCTCATTTACGTGCTCACCTGTTTTAAGAAAAGAGTGATGTTGTGAGCATAACTCTGGTGGCAGTGAACTCTAGTATTTTTCAGTGGTCATGCTTTTTTTAGGAACAGGGGCCTACTTGTAACCTGACTTTGACCATTTCCCTGGAAATTTGAGTTTATATTGGAGACAGCGTTGAGTATTTTGGTGGGCCCCTGGTTTCCTTTACGGTCTGAGGATTGCCTGGATGTGTTGTCTGCTCAAATTCCAAGTAAAGCTGCAGTCAGATGGTTCTAGAACTGTGGTCTATTAATCCCCAGAAGAAAGTCAATGGATACGTTTTGAAATTATATGGAAAAATTCTGTGCGCATGAATTTTTCTAGGAAGAGGGCCATAGCTTTTATCGATCGGCCAAAAAGATCTGTAAAAAGTTTAAGAATCACTGTCACAGAATATCACCAGCACCTAGAGGTGGCAAAGTAATGTTATAATTAGGCTCTGAATTTGAGGACCACTCAAATCAAGGATCTGTAAGTGAAAACACCAAAGGCATTTGTGTGTGACCACATGGGAAGTGGCTTCAGTTAGAGCAGAGTGCCGAGGTGGCCTGAGCAGGTTTTGGGATCTCGTGTAGACCAGCTTCCCTCTACCCTGTGGCTATACGTGGTATAACAACCAACTCATAATGCGAGGGACCAGTTATGAGAAAGGGACTATTATGAGAAAGACAGTATAAATCCATCTCAGTCCAGCTGACAGCAGCCAATACCCATGAAATAATATCAGTGTTAGTGTTGGACTAGACTTGGGGACACCTAGGTGACTCTCCATTCAATATGGTCATTTTTCAAAACGGTTTAATCGGCAGAGCTTAATTCTTTACATGGCCCTCATCATTCGGTCACTGGACTGCTCTAGCTCCTGAAAGGTCTCTTATGATTTTTATATGAAAAACGATTCTAGAGTTTCCACTCGCTGGCCTTAATTCTGCCTTCTAGAGATTCATAAAAGAAGTCTATGTATGCCATGTGAAAACTAAGCAAAATATCTTAATAACAGTATCATACCTTTAGGAAACATTCATTTGCTAGCAATTTTCCGTTCATCATTTTAACCAGACTTTATGGTTTATACAATATTTTCAGCTACATTATCCTATTTGATCTTTAAAACCCTACAGGAATCATCACACTCCCCTCCACCACCACCACTTTTTTTAGGTAAAAAAGTTGGAACCCGCTAAGATTAAGCGATTTTTGCAAAACTGCACAACAAATAAATGGCAACACCAGGATCTGACCTTGTGTCTTTCACTCCGGTCCGCGCTCCTCCCATACTTCTTCACACCGCCGCGATTATTCTTCCAGTCATTTAATCGTTTAGCGAGTAACTGTGAGTTTCTCACTGAGCTATTTTTGCCAGGCCCAACACCTCAGCTTTCTTGATTCAACTCACAAAATCGACACGCACGCCCTCTTCAACATGTCACTCCTGGAAGCGCTCTACGTCGTCAATGCTAATCATCTAATATAACACCACGTATTTTGCAAAATGTTTTAAAATAAATTAATTATTCTGTTCACTTTTTAGATCTCTATTAGGGTGGCGTAGTTAGGCTTATTTTTACATAGTAGAAAACTAAGGCTCAGAAGGTAAAGCACCTTAACCACGACCTCGCATCTAGAAAGCGAAGAAGTTAGAAGTTACACCCAGTTCTCACTGACCAGAACCCCTTGTTCTAGCAGCCAAGGGATAGTTTCAAAAGACGGATTAAACCAGAAGAGCCACACAGCAGAAGGCTCTGCTCTCTGGGCGAGATAACGCTAGCCCTTCACCTGTCTATAATAGTATGACTAATTATTTTATACATCGATTCAAAACATAACATTGCTGCGTAATCTACTTTCTTTTTATGTTTCACCTTATTTTTCTAGAATTCTTTTTTAGACAGAATATCAAGTGGCAATGCAATATATGATTCTGGTTATAGAGAGAGATTAGGCTTTGTGAAAGTCAGTGTGAAATTATTATTATGTGTTTTATCTGGGTATTTAAATAGAGGTTTACTCTTCATCTCTTCATCTGATCGTTAAGTCACATTTAATAGATCTTGTAGACATCTATATATCTGACCACGGTATTGCATAAAAATAAAATTCACATTATAGCATAAGCCATGTTTCATCTTCACCACTGGAGCCCAATGCCTAACTTAATAGACGTGGTAGACACTTATTAGGCAGATATTGACCATTATATGATAAGTGAGAGGCTTTATAAAACAGTTAGAATTTTACTTTTCAACCAAGATATATCAACGACTGACAATATATAATTATCGTTATAATATTGATGACATGATAAAATATATATTTTCTACTATGTAGAACAAATTGCAAGAATTTGAAACAAGTAATTTAAACATGAACCCATTTCTTCATGAGGATTATTCAAATTTTATACAATAGTACTAGCGAATGGTGCCAGAATTCTGAACCCTATTGTTTTCAGTCACTTAGCATGATAGCTATGAAAGGTAGAACATGAGGCATAACTCTTAAAAGACTATGACTAGATGGCATATTTTTCACAGCTCATACAGAATGAATTTACTTGCTTCTCTCATTTATTCGCTGTTACTATTTAGCTGTCCTGAGTAGCATTATCATTTTGATTAAGATAAATATTTCATGTAGAAGCACGTAGCAGGTAGCATTCAAAGAAGTTAACTTAGAGTCCACATAAAAATTACACTTGTTTTCTGTGCAAACCCTTGATAATTACATAGTTATAAATGTTTTATTTTTTTCCAGTAGGTTAAGGTAGATAAATTAGCAGATTTTAGATTGCATGCTTAAGCATTTCGATCATTCTAATTGTTCTACTGTTTCTGCTGTGGTCTCTCATATGTCAAATTCTATTTGGAATGCAGAGATTTTTTTTTTTTCTGTCAAGAAGAAAATAAAACAGATTTGTTTAGCTTAATGTCTCATGTCACATGACGAATAATGATACCACTGTTTACGATAATGATGACATGAATCTGCTCTCTTTGAGGAACTTAAGCTCACACAGTTTCCTGCAGAACCAGCCTGCTAAGAGGATCCCGTTCAGGGAGAAATAAGTAAATGGAACATTTCAACAAAACAACCAGTGTTGTATACTTAAACAGATTAATAAGAAGACAATGAAGCAGTTCTGTGCTAATGATTGCTTGATTTCTGGTCTTTCAGAAAAAAAAAAAAAATCTACCAGATGGTTTTTCTATGTAGTTAGACAGAGCTTCTGAAGAGGTCACTTTGCCCAACTCAGACCCCTTCATCATCTTCAATTTTGAAGAGGAAAACTTGAGACCAAACTGCCTGAGTTAAAATTCTAGTTCTGCCACTCACTAGCTGTGTGATTTTGAGCACGTTGCCTAACTTCTCTGTGCTCATGTCCTCATTAGTAAAATGAGATTACTTATTATAGTATTTACCTCTATAGGGCTATGATGATGATTAAATAAGTTCGTGCATGCAAAATAATTAGAATAGAACCTGACACATAACAAGCACTGAGCAAAATTTAGCTACCATTCCTTCCTTCAACGATAATGTCATTGTTGTTGATTCTTAGATCTAGCACAATGTCTGTGACCGAGGGAACTAAGAGCAGGGTCTCTTTCACAGACGGTATCTTCTTGCACCAAATATGGCCACAGGAAGGCTTCAAACTGCTATGGTTAATACCATAGCAAACAGAAAGTTCTAATGGATTCCCACGGAATTTCTCAAGAGGTCACAGGAAAATTATTTTCGCCCCCACGTAGTCGATGAAAGCTTATTCCTCTTCTTCTCTGCCGTATCTGCTACTTACGCCCAGATAGCATGTCCACGTGTGGGAAGAGAATCTCTCTCTGCAAAGCAGGAGCAGAGAGGTACAGGACGAATCATTCTGCCTGCTTTTCCCATGTAGAGGGCTCTCTATTAACAGGATACTGCTGGCCTCTCTCTATCCTCACTTAAAAATGGAATGGTTAGATTTACAGAGTGAAATAGATGCATTATTTTGCCTGTATTTACATTACACTTGATGTTTGAAATCTGTTTTAAACCCATTGCCTCATTAGCTTGCCCGTTTTAGTGGGTAGCAGAGAGCGCAAGTCAAAGGATTCACAATAGGATTGTTTCACTGCATAGCTGGAAAAACGGCAGAGGGCAAGTCCCACAGAAGGCAAGTGATTTGCCCACGGCTATGTTTTACTAAGGCATATGTTTCTCAAATGTAAAATCATAGTCCTAGGCTTCTGATTTTAATCATACTCTGTAAAAGGACAGATTATTTTATTCATTTATGTAAGGAATACCCTCCAACCATTCATTCGACTTATTCTATACAAGCCTCTGCTTTCATAGTTGCGAAGTGGGGATGTGCACAGTATTAAATCAAAAGAGAAAATCTATGTGAAGTGCTTAGCACTTGATGTGAGATAGAAAATGCTCAGTCACTATGATTACGATCGTAATTTTTAATAGCTTACCGGCCAGAGAAAATATCATACGCAAAAGAACATCAATACCAAGGAACAGAGTAGCTCCAGAGAACAGGAAATGTCGAGTGCACTGGCCTTTCGTGTGTCCATTTCACACTGTCAGGAAATGAAGTTATAAATCTGAAACTGAAGCATGTTAAAAGTCTTTCAAAATGTTAAATTTTATTTATAGGCAAGGGGAAGCCGCTGTTATTTTGGTGTTGAAATGTGAGGGTTTGGTTTTAGAAAGATAATTTTGGCAACAGAGTGGAGATTATACTGAAACTGTAGTAGTCTAGAGGCCCTGGGCAGTTGTGTCCAAAAGACCAAAGGTCTAATTTTAATTAACAAGCAACAATAGAGAAAAGTCTCGGATTCTTTATTTTAGGAGTTGGTCCAAGGTTTAAGAAAATTCATATTTTTTTTTAGAAATACAAGCTAATATGGAATGTTTTGTCTCAATTTCCCAAAATACTTTACAGGTATAACATACTTTACAGGACAACGTACCTGATTAAATTATGAAATCTTTAGGTGTTATTCAGAAGAAATATTTTGGATGTTCATAATCAACATTGTTTAATGATAAAAACGAACTTCTAAACGATCTTTCTAATAGAGATAGAAATCATGGTTATGTTTCATATAATGAGGTTTGAGTGTCATAAATTTTCCATCTTAATCATAAAAGATGAGTAATGGCTAATATTCTGTGAGTTTAATTCTGTTCTCAAATAGCCAGGCTAATGGTTCTAGAAGCCCTGGAAAAATAAAGAAGAGGCTTAACAATTTATTCTACAAAGGCATTAAACTATTTAATTGTTTTGGAATTGGAGCCATTAGATTGAGCCAAGTTTTGTTTTGTTTTGTTTGTTTTCTATTTCTTCCTAGACTTTTTAGACTTGAGTATAAAACGTAGCCAATTATACATGAATTTTTTTCTCCCAAGACCCTGCCGTGTTAACATGTACCTGTAATTGGCATTCAGTCACATTTCTTTATTACCTTTGGGTGGCAGATCCTGGCACGTAACACTCACCAAATTGAGAAGCAAGTCTCTGACTGCAGCTTTAAACCTGTCAGGCAAACTCTTAAGACACTTCTTAACAACAAAGAGTTGCAAAAGTCAGAAGCTATGATTTTTATCAAGTCTTTAAACAGAGAACGTGTCGTCGTCATCGTCATCATCATCATTATCATCGTCATTATATTCACTTTGAGGGGATGTCGGGCTTGGTTTTGCATTTGTGTTCGGTTTAGTTTGCCTTTACTCTGTAAATCTCTTCTCAGAATCAGAGTTCAACCCTTTGGACAAAAGTCAACACCACAGACTGAACTGCGCATGTTTCAGGTTACACTATCAAGATGTTTGCCAGTTTTGAGAAGTCATAAACATTCGTCGAAAGTCATTAGTACCTTAAAATAAGGATGATCATTTTCTTCTCCTTTAATTTTCATCTATTTTCTAAAAATTCTATCAGGAATAAGAAAATCCATTATCATTTAGAGCTCAGCAGCTTTTGGAAGGCTTTCTCCATTATGGAAAATGTCCTGTGTTTGAATCTCAGTTCACTAAGGTAGAAGCCAGACACTCATCCTTCCAGTCTCTTTTGCAGCCGGGGTGCAGGCTCTTCCGCTCACATATACCCACGTCCCATTATACCTGGATTCCATACCATTTAATACGTTGTCAAGTAGCCAGATGGGTTCCTTCGTTTGCAGTCAAACCCCCTGGTGTGTGTGCATGCGTGTCTGCGTGGGAGCACACGTGCACATCATTTTAAAAGCAACACGACTGCCACGAGCATCACCACCTTTCTCTTCTGAGAAAGTCTTTATTTATTTATTTATTTGCCCGAAAAAAAAAAAAAAAAAAGGTGGGTAGGTGCATCCAGTGGCTACTCTGTGTGAGGCATGTTTGTATTTTCAGCACCAGTCATAGATAATATGGCCATGGTCCCAGCCATTGTGGGGCGTACAGTCTGTCGTTCCTCTGTCCCTTTCATATTGATGCCCATCTTTAAAACACAACATCCCTAATGGTATCCGTCCATACGTGTGTCATGTAAAGCGTGCTCACTTCCTTAGGTGACATCGGTGCCTCATTCTTCCATAACTTCAGAACCCATGAGTGTCACCATTTAGATGATACTTTAATAAAGGGGAAATGAGAATTTCTTATATATCTGAAAAACACCAAAGTTGTATCTTTAGGATCAAGAATAAAGGACTTCGTATAAACATAGTTGCTGAGAGAGAGAATAAATTCACAACCCGAGTTATTGCTTATTCGCTTTCCTTACCACTGGAATTGAATAGATACGATGAGCGAGTGTTAAACTGTAGGAAAAGAAAATTAAGAATCACAAAGAAGAGCATCGTAGGTTAATGATGACATAGTGTAAAATGTTAATTATATTACACACAAATAAATATAACACAAAGTAGAGAATGAAGCAATAAATGTGGGCAAGAAAAATCAGAGGTTTCTTCATCATGGCATAAGATTTAAGCTGCTCCTTTGCAATGCTAGTGTGGGTTTAAATTCTGGTTCTGGTAATGACTTGTGTAAACTTGGACAAGTTGCTTAACCTATCTGGCTTAGTTTTCTTATGGATAAAATGGAGTTAATAATAATGTCTACTTTCAACATTGTTGAGAGGATTAAATGAGTTAATATATGTAAAGTATTTCAGATAATATATTCTGATACATTTTAGCTATTAGTAGTACATTTTGGCTTTTGGGGTTATTAATGTGTAATGTATCTTAGCTATTAGTATTGCCTTGAATAGGTAAAGAGGGTGTATTTTAGGGAGGTGGAAAGGTAAATAATAAAATCACAACAGAAATGATATATATATATATATATATATGTATATATATATATATCATTTTTGTCTTTAATAGTTGATTACTTCATTATATCTACAGTAACAATCTCACCTTACTTTACTAAATCTATTATTTCATTTTACACATAATTGTTTTTATTATCTGGATAACCATGATCTATTCCTAGTGGCAAGCTGTTTATATAGAATTTCTGCTCCTTTGTAGATCATAACAGATGGAATAATCTTATATCTCTTTTCTGCCACTCAAGTGACAATTGCTCTTTCCTTAGTAGCTTCTCTGAGATAATACTGAGAAGTTGAAGGCAACGGGAACACGTAATATGCAGAGATTATGGCGTAAATACACCATGTCGGTGCAAGAATGACCAAACCTATAGGAACTTTGCATAAGAGTTTATTACAGTTTCTTTGAGCCACACTAAAGATGTGCTGGGAAGCACAATCTCAATAGACTGACATGCTCCAGAGAGTGACAATTTTGCAGTTCATTTTATACATTTAGAATGAAAAGAGACAACGTAAAGAAGGTTACGTGAATCCATTGTTGGTAGATTAAGGAGGCCCGAGAAAGCAAGCTGGGAAGTCCTTAGGATGGGATAAAAAGTAAAATGAAGAGATATGTACTTCTTTTGCATCGATGTGTAGAAGATAGTTAATATTTAACATTTGCAGTAAACAGAGATGGTACGTGGGCAACAAGATAGCAGTGAGGAGTTTTGGTGCACATGTTCCCACGAGGGAGGTCACGCCTCCGAGAGGTCCAGAAAAAGAGGTTGCCCTGGTATTTCAAAGGTGCACCAGAGCAATGGACGGGGACCACTTCAGGCAAAGGTTAATCTTTTACTACCTGCCGTGACCTGCCCAGTTAGGGCTTTATGATCGGATCATCTCGTGTGGTTGCTTTCAGTCTCTGAGCTTGTCAGGCGTGCTATGCAGCCCCTTTTTTCATTCACATCGACATCCAGGGAATAGGGTGCTATGAAGCTTTTATACTTACCTACTGTGCATCATTTTGGAGGAACGATGGAAGGAAGAGAAAACCTGGAACACTGAAATAATTAAATTAGTGGCTAGAGTGTATTTATGAGATCGGATAGCATTTCTTTTTTCCCCGTTGGTGGGAGGGGGGTCTCCTGAGAAAGATTAGACTTAGAGAAAATTACAGGAATTATATTTTCTTTGTGCATCTAAGAGTAATGTAAGTGAAATTTTACCTTGCTACAATTGTATGCAAGTCTGCCCCATAAAAGGCATATGTTCCTCGTTGTCAGTAACTGCTGATCTTATAATATTTATAAGATCTCAAGGTGAAGAACTGATTGGCTAGTATTTCATTTGTTGGTTGGGTTCTCCTTAAATAATCTTATCAAGATTCTGGTGCCTAGAAGGAGAAAAATCAGATAAGTGGCACTTATTAGTTGAATTCCATCTTATCTAGGTTTACTTTGAATTCCTAAGAACATAAGCAAAAGTTTTAATGTCCTCTCCTATAACTTACCTATTAGATGTTTTTTTTTTTTGTCTAGCTGTGTCTTTCTTTTGTAAGTTCCCAAGTCCTGAAAGAACTATTCAGTGGTTGTCATGATTGTGGGTACTGGAATTAAACCATTAACATTAATATAACTCAATATTTGCATTCTTTAACAATTATTTAAAGTACTATAGCTCTTTTTATGCAGTTAATATGGTGCATGTTGATATTTACAACATGTCTCAAGGCTAATCACAGCTAAAAGTCCACTGTATACCTACCAAAAAAAATCAATCTAAGGAAGAATAATTGACC
This sequence comes from Pteropus medius, assembly GCF_902729225.1. Taxonomy (NCBI): domain Eukaryota; kingdom Metazoa; phylum Chordata; class Mammalia; order Chiroptera; family Pteropodidae; genus Pteropus; species Pteropus medius. The sequence goes on along the minus strand of NW_024349796.1, from coordinate 13,833,527 downwards.
TAGCATCCTCATGACTTAACATGGCATGTCCATACTAACAAATTTGCCTTAATAGTATAGTCACGCATTGTCCCCAGAATGTGGGGTAAATGATTTAGGAAAACGAAGTAGACAGAATAAGATCAATGACTAACACATGAGTAGTTGTTTATGCCAATTATTTGGTGTCGAGAAAAAAGCCTGGAACTTAGAGAGTCAAATGATCTGATTTGAGTTTTTGCATTTTCAGTTACTTATGTGACTTGGGTGAATCACTTTTTCTTCCTGAGCTTCATTTGTTCATTTGGACAATGGAAACCATACTTCACAAGACTAACGGAATAACACAAACCATAACTAGAGAGCAGAGACTCTGTGCACCTCTTTAAAACGCCTCATGGAATATCCACGTGATCGTGTTGATGACACCCTCCCAGCAGAAGGAAAGTGGTTCCATCGCCCAAAGCGAGGAACAAAGCTCTCTTCGTGTCTATGGAACATCAGTGAACACTTCTTATGGGGTCTTTAAAAATTACACCCTTCAAATGCTATTTTTTTTTCCCTACAAAGCCACCTTTTATTATATGACTCCTGTGTACTTTTTGAAAAATGACCACATAGTGAAATTGTCACTCTTTTCTTCGTCAATTACTAGGAAAGGTTCTGTCCATCAGAATATGGGAGACTAGGAAGAAATTTTAAAAAGATTCAAAAATACAGAGGGAAATGATGTTGATCGCTTTGAGTTGGAAAATGCGAGACCATCTGGATTTCACAAGACTTATATTTTTCACCAGACGTGGCTCTTGAGACATCGTACAGGCCATATCTTCTCTCGTCCCCGACACGTGTTCTCAAGGCCACCTCCCTCGATATTGTAATCATTTAAATTTTCTTTCTTAAATCCCTGAGAGGGTTTCTAGTTCCCTCTTGAATCAAGATTTTCTGATTATTCATAACGAATATTCCCTCTTACCTCCCACGTTGTTCTGATTTCCTGCTAGAGATCGATTTACCCCCATTGGGAAAGTCATTCAAACGTCCTCCCGTACCTGTCATATCTCTTTCTGCCTCTCAGACAAGTTAAATGCTCTCCTCGCTGCCTCGAATGACCTTTCTCGTCCTCTATCAGCTAAATTCTGCTCAAGACTTATCATCTCCCAAAACTCTGTCAGATTATCCCCTTTATTCACCGTCTCTCTACCTCTGTACATGTGGGTACATTCTATTACATATGCTTATTCCTATATTACTTGATGTATTCTGTGCATTTTCCCGCATATGATATGTCTGAGACCCTGGGAGAAATGCCCCAAAGCAGAAGTAGAAGCCCTGTTCTTTGAAGCTCACAAAAGTTTCCATGAGGGAAAAAGTCAGGTTTAAAAACCTGCCAGGTGCTGTGAGTGTGCAGGTATCATAGACGATACCAGTGAGTGAGCTCTGTCTTGTCCGACCTACCCACGTCCTCCTCTCCTTTGCAAAAGAGGGCCACAGAGGAACAGGAAGAGGGAGGAAGGGACGTGCCACTTCTGCCCGGGGGCTCAGCCACAGCAGGACCGGAAGGGATGGGGGAAAGTTCAGTTTTAAATCAAATTTGAAGTTTTGATCATGATGGACTATCTTTAGACGCAACGAGTTACTGAACCGAGATTGTGTTTTTATCTTTTCTTTTTTTTGATTTCTTGAGTGACCAGAAAATCATGAAGCTGCCCAAGTTTTTATGCTGAGCGGGAGAGGAATATCCCCACTGAGCCAGTTTAAAGATATCATGGAAGACAAAAATAAAGTCGCTTTTATGATCAAGTCCTCACGAGTCCTGCTTGTATAACATGACATGTTTTTTCCACTTTCAGTAGAATTTATATTTACAGAGTAGGGTAAAGAAATACACTGAATCTTTTTACTCTCACCTACTTTGTTCTTCTTCTGACTAGAAGTATCTACTTGTGAGATATCTGACTTAAGTTTAGAAGCCAAGAATTGAACCGTTTCCAACTATAAACTCAGTTTATACTCAAAGTTGAAATGAACTTCTGATTAAATGAACCCTGAACTGAGTTGAACATCACTTACAAAGAAATAATGCCAACATTTTTTTCCGTTTGTTTTAAAATCCAGTGAGAACTTCTGCGCAGAAACCAACCCTATATTTTTGAAAACCACTGAACCAGAATAAAACTAGGGCATCAGAATAGTTTCTGAAATAAACTTGAACTGAATTGATATTTTATTAGGTCCAAGTCCCTGGTTAAGATAAAGTGTGTGGTCATGTAACAGAACGAAGTTAAACAGCCCACCCAGAGACTAACTACGTGGCCTTTCATTCATTAGGCCCATATTTTAAAACTAAAACAACTGAGATGGCTCTTCGGAAGCCACCACAATGGGCACGAACAGAGAGCCGAGGACCGTTTCTCTAGGAAGGAAAGTTTGAATCTAAAAAGGTTCAGCGATTTGCCCATGATTAGGGAGAACGTCACAGAAGAATTGGGATGTTTCAAACGCTCTTTCCTTTGGGTTTTGCCTAAGAGAAAAAAGCAGGCTCAAAGCTATAACCTAATTCATATAAACTCTTTAACTCTGGGAATGCTTCAAGTTATTGACCCTGATAGTTGCCGGTGGGAGGGGCTGTCAGAAGATCATTTTAATTCTCTTTACCAAATGAGCAAAGTAGTCAAGGAAAGCTCTCATGATTCTTATTTAAACATAGTTAAATCAATATCGATTCTTTTTTCTCCAAGAACAACTCAAAAAGTGAGTGACAATCGCTACCCTCAGGTGAGTCGACCGATACTCTATCTCCTCCAGAAATTTAAGTGTTTCCACAATGAACCGACCTACATATGTCAGAATTTGTGACTCTGTTCTCACTGCCCGTGCCTCAGTGAACTGGAACCGCGACCGAGTTTAACTAGAGGGAAGTCTAGCTGTGCCATTGGCTTAGCCACCATGTCCCAGCCCTGAGACATCTGTGAAGGGCATCTGTGTGGCTGTGAATTACATTTGCCAGCGTACTTTTTATTTATGAAAGGTAATGAAGAGTTACCTACGTGTCTACGGCAAGTGACTATTTTTGTCTTGCTTCTTAGAAACTGTAATTTTGGGAATTTTAAATATGAGAGATTTATTCTAAGTATTTTCTTTCGCATATTGTAGAAAAGACAAAATTGTTGTTAAAAAAAAAATCCTTTCATGACAAAAAATGGTTCAGGTTACTCTAATTAAACAGTGTGTGTGTTTTTTTTCCTCCAGATAATTTTGGTGTGTAATATCAAAGGGATGACTCCAGTTTAAATAATAAATCCCTTGAAGTAATAACTATTTTAAAGTAGCAATTAATTAATTTAGATGGACAGGAAGTTAGTATTTATGCATCATTTTCTCTTTAGAAACCCAGTTTGTCTGCCAGTTCACACCTGGCGATTGTTGAACTGCTTTGCAGAAGGCATCTCAAACAGGTTTAGCATGTCTGTGAATTCCCTGCAAAAAAGTTGCAACTCTTTGATAACAGAAGAAGAACATTATATAATCCTGAAAGTTTTGTATTAATGTGGTTATTAATAAATTCACTGAACATCGTCATTACTTTATTGTCCCAATAGATCACAAGTTTAGGTCATAACACTGCAGAATTTATTCCTCGTTCTTCTGGGCTCAAGTTTAATACATTCCTCATCCTGTAAGATGTTTCAGTAGCCATGTTCTCTGTGTTTAATCTCCTGAGATGTCATCCAGGTACCTATAATCTACTCCCATGGGGGCGACTTTACGTGAGGCTCAAATAAGCACCCACCTGAGGGCTAAGACTTCAGGGGTTCCCGAAGAGGGTCAACAGCACAAAAATGCCTCTTTCCTCTCCACCCCCACACGATATGTCTACAGCTGACAGTTACTCTCCTGCTTACCGGGTGACGGATTTTCCGTTGCTCGTAAAGCGAGGTCCACTCTCCACCTGAGAGCCTACCTGGTCGGTACATCGTGTCCACATCGTCTTCTCTTCTGCCTGTCTTTGCAGCTCGACCATGGACTCAGGGGTCAGTTTGTCACTAAGTAGAAAGAAGATAGGGAGATCTGGGCCAACAGGGTGCGACATCTCTTTCTCTACCTTATATTAGCTTCTTCCACCTGTGAACTCTAAGCCAGCCATCCTTGGGACACGGTTTCTATCCTAACAAGAAGCGTACACACGCTAAAGCAAATGATAAGTTGCAGAGAACATTCAATCAGATAAAGGGCTTTCTTCAAGCTGTGCTTTTACTCATACGGCCTAGACTCTGCCTGGCTTCCAATTCTCTGTTGCCTGGTCTCTACTATTGTAACACCCAAACTCCGAGAATGGCATAGTTATCACATAATCTAATTTTCAGAGTCGACCTTGTCCTTCGTGATGTGGTAATAATACACAGAGAATTTCAACCTAGTATTCACCTGCCCCTTGGGATTCCTATGACTCTTCCATACACCTGTCGCACCTACTTCTGACACCTGACACTGCTCTGACATTAGATAGATGGAGACATCTTTACACTAGAGGGCCCGCTTAGATACCGTCCTTCCACAATACTGCCTTCTCTCTCTCCCTCTCTCGTCTCTCATTTTTCTCACTCTTTGACACACACACACACACACACACACACACACACACACACACACACAGAATATCTTGTCCAAGTTCATGCAATTACATAATGGCGGTGCAGGACTCAGATCAATTTCAGCCAACTCCCATTCCGATAACTTATATATCCAGTTTCCAGCAGCATCACTATGGCAGGTGTACCCCAATAGATACACCGCTATAATTCAATAGATATACAGGTATAATGCACTCCAAAAAATATGTATGCAATACAAAACTAATTTATTCAAAAATATATTTGCTGAATTTAAAGTATATCATGATTTCTTTTTAAGTGCAAATAATTTCTTCCTACTTTATCATTCGCAATAATTAAAAAAAATGAACTTTTATACCGAAAATGAACATTTTTAAGAGTGAGAATAACTCACATTTATTTTCTGCCTGGATTTCACATACATTTGATACCAAAAGTGAGCTGCAGGTTAACGTAATCACAGAAATATTTTAGGAGACGGAAAAACTAGTGTCTTCTTGGTTTTCTACTTGACCTTGCCTAATACCATACGTGACCTTTCTGTCGGAACTTTCTCTGTGTACAAATGATCCTGCATAATTATACCACCTTATTATCTCATCAGTATGCAGGAATTCTAAGTTCTTCTGGAAATCAGAGGACGCCATAGACTCTAGGACTCACTGTTCCCCAAAGCAGGGTAGTAAGAGTCTGTCACGATTGCCCCAAAGTGGCAAAACACTCACATGATTGCAGCGACCGCCACCACCAGGACAAAGTTCACTCATAAATGGTGTCATTCTTTCTCCCAGAGCTGGAATTTAGCCTCAGAATTTCCTTTTTCAAGAGAACACTCCAGGCGGCCACTACAAAATTGGAACCTTACATCTCAGAGTGTGGTCTGAAGACCAGCCGCATCGCCCAATGCTTGTTAGAAGCAGAGAATCAGCCTTGGGTCTCTCGAAACAGAATCTCTATTCCACAGGATCCCCGGCAGTCCAGGCGTGCTTTAGAGTTTGAGCAGCACTCTGCGCGCGAAATCTGTGTTCATTCTTAAACATTTCCATTTCTGGGCCCTCTGAGAACTCTCTCAGGCAGACATGAGTGAATGTCTTTTTCTGACTGGGGGCCGTTTGCTTGGGTAGAAGTTGGGGATAATCCTCAAGACCTCCATGGCATCTGCATTTAATTTCGGCAGAAGAGAAAATAGCACAAGGGATTCTCATTCGTGGTTTCTTCTGAAACTCTTCCTCCCTCGTGAACTTTATTGCCTGGAGAGGGTAACTGACAGCTCTCACTCTCTTCGCGGCATGGGAAAGTACTTGAACTTGACACCATTTTGGCTTCCTCTGTTATGCACAGAAACACTAATGGTTAAATCGCGCACGTCATTTATAAAATTCGATTCTATGGCAAGATGAATTATAATCTAAACTTAACTCAAATGGAATTAAAGCGGGGGTGTTTCTTTTCAAACCGTCAGCTTGTTTGCACAGTGGCTTCAGCCCTGAGCAGTGTCACCTTCAAAGAGAAAAGAAATTCTGGCTTCGAGTTGTCCGTTCCCATGAAGCAACACTAGGTGCTGGAGGCTCCAGGTCCTGACCCTCTTCTGTGGTATAAACTTACACTGTACAGTAACACATATGTAATATATACCCAACATCTTCCATGAACCTAAAAAGTCAAATGGGTTAACAGCCTTTGCAAAGCCGTTCCTTCTGAAATTGCTTGTCAGGCTTCGTGGTGCGTTTTTAGGTATCCTGGAAGTTTTCTGATTCGAGTGTAAGAGTGTTTCAGATTCTAAGGAGATGACTCTGGGCTCTTGTCACCATCGGTCCAGGATGACTTCACTGGCTCTCTAGCTAAATGATTAGTCAGCAGGCAAAATTCGTTGAGTCTGATTTTTCTTGAAGTAGCATAGGTGCAAGTGTTAGCAAAAGAAATAGATATATTTTTTCTGCTGTAGAATAAAGAACACTCTTTGCATTTGAAGTCACCCTTTTTGTCATTGCTTTCCCTCCTGCCATCTATCGATGGGCACTTAGTTTTCCTAAATCATAGCACAGAGTTTTTCAAAGGTTATCCAGTGGTTCCGGTAGCAACATCAACACCTGTGAAGAATTTTAAAAGAAGCTTTTGCACAAAGATGGGAATGTAAGGAGAAAGTGTTGAGGACATGTACCCTCCATTGCAACCGGCTTTGACTTGGTGTGCTTCGAGCCACTAGAAAACACTAGAAGCCTGGAAAGCAGTGGTCTCCAACCTTTGTGGCACCAAGGGCTCCTGTGAGAATCTAAAGCCTGACGATCTGAGGCGGAGCTGAGGCGGTGATGCTGGCTCTGGGGAATGGCTACAGATACAGATGAAGCTTTGCTGGCTTGCCTGCTGCTCACCTCCTGCTGTGTGGCCCAGTTTCTAACAGGCCACGGACTTGTACGGATCTGTGGCCCGGGAGTTAGGGATCCCTACTGTGGAGGATGAGAACAAGGGATTCTCAGTATCTTTCCCCACACATTCACCTTGGGATTATTAAGTATTTCTAATACAGGAGAATTGGTACAGGCGGTTCCAGACTTCTTCCTTGTCGTACTATAGCAGGGACCAAGGCACACAAATCACAACAGTCCCTCAGGTGACCCTGCTATAAATTTTAGGACATTTCAGCAGCATTATCAATGGCTAAATCCCTTCTCTGAACAACGACCCCTCTTTTTCTCCGAACAGAATGTCACGATGTAGATATGGAGCGCGTGTTAACTGACCCAAAAGCTTTTTTTCAGCTTGGTTTGATTTGGAGAATGAGAACTTAGTAACCCCATGTTTCATTAAAAACAATGACATTGGAAACATAAATTGATTCAGGGCTAAATTGTCCCACTAACAATCAAGAGAGGAAAGTGTGGTTAACTGCCTCATTTCAGGATGTTGTACTCACCAAGAATTGGCAATTTTTTTTTTCAAAGCATTTTCTGATTATAAAACGGTGTCAATAATCCACTCTCTCTTTTAATGTTGAAAAGTAGAGAACAAAAGCCAGTTGGGCTGGTCATTTATCTCAGATATTTTGCCCAAGAACAAAATTTCTAAAAAAGTTGCAAAGCAAATCTTCATTTGGGGGTTTGGATTATTTATTTGGAGCCTTCATATTTTTAAGCCACATATATGGGGGTCGAGGGAAGGGGCAGAGCAGCAATCATTTCCAAATACCGCCGCACTTGGAGTAACTCAGTAGTTTGTAAACTTCACCGCGGTGGCAGCCTCGTCTTTTTTGTCCACTCCCTAATCCTCAATACTTAGCACAGTATCTGGCATCGTACTGCATCCTCCACGAAGATCTAGTGAATGAATCAGTGCACGAAGAACCAGTTAGTAAATGGCTAGGTCCAAGCTGACGGTTTACAACAGGGATCAGCAAATATTTCCTGCAAAGAGCCAAATCATAAATATTTTCAGCTTTACAGGCCATCTGGTCTCTGTCACAGCTGCTGAACCCTGCCATTGTGGCAGAAGCATCCATAGACAACACGGAAATAGATTTGCATGGGGTCTTCCAATAAAACTTAACTTACAAAAACAGCCATTGGGCTGTGTTTGGCTGACAGACCATCGTTAGCCAACCCCTGGTCTCTGGGATACAATATCTTGAGGCTTTAAAGTTAATTATTCTATCCTTGACTTCGTTTTCTTTCCCTTGACCTTCATACATTATATGCATTTGTCCATAGATGCCTTAGTGTCTATTGAGTGTTCATAAATGTCTTAGCATTTATTGAATAAAACACAGTCCTAGGGTTGTAGAAAATGTCAAAATATATAAAACATACTTTCTAAACTCAAGGAACTTTCAACATAATAAACCCTCTTCCAAACTCATCAGTCGGATAACTCATTTCTCACTTCAGAGTCAGGGTAAGAAAAAGTCAGCGTTATACCAACTAGCAAATCTCCATTGAGAAGAGAGTATCAGGTATGAGAAAGTATTTATCTCCTAAAAAGTCTTCACCTGCTTTTTTTAAGTTAACTTTCTATTGTAATATCGAATCCATATAGAAGTAGGCTATAATCGTTAAGTATGATTTCGAAGAATTTTCACCCTATAACCAGCAGCCAAATCAAGAAATATATGTTACTGTCATCCCCAAAGCTACCTCATACCCTTTTCCAAACATGACATTGCACCCCTCACAGGGGCCTGCTCATGGAATGCATTTTTGAAGATGCTACTAGAAAATCCAAGCATCACGAAATTTTTCTTTGGGGACGTGACCCCTTCCCTTCTTTCAGCCCATGTATTTCACTTGAGAACGACACCGATGTCATGGAACCTGGGCCGATTCTGCAACATGCACCAAAGCGGCGTGAGGCTCACAGACTCGGGACACAACCAAATGTTCAGTTTAATGAGTCGATAAAGAGCATCCCCCGCTTCTTTCTGGGATACGTTTGTTTTGATCAAGAGCAAAGGTCCTGAACCAGACCACCAGGCTGGGATTTTTCCTACTGTAGTGTAATTTCATATGATGCGTAAGAGTAAAAATAAATAGATAGAAGACGCCAGTGGGAGGAAGATGAGCTGGGAAAGAAAAACAGAGCGAAACAAAAACACCGATAGTCAGAGAGGAACAAAACCAGAACAGCACAGACACATGGATGCCGAGGGAGCAGACCGAAGTCTTCTTCCAGGGTGGCAGATGCTGCCAAGAGGTCCACCGCGCCACCGAACGCACGCGTGTGTTCATTCGTTTATAAATATCTGTTGAGCACGACTGTATCCCAGACAGTCTAGTAAGTGCTGGAGATACAACAACAAATAAAAGAAACAGGAAGAAAAGAACCGCTTTCATTCACATCGTCATGAATTAATGAGAATGCAGGACAGGCCTCTTTTTTGGTATTAAAAGGGAAATGGGGATTCACCAACTCTCTCTTCTGAGCTCCAGAGAGAGAAGGGGTGTTCAGCGCCCACTGAGTCAGACCCCACATCACTGGCGTCGAGACAGGTGCACCGAGGCACCGTCACAGTGTGGTGGCTTTGGAACCACAAAGCGATCTGACACCGAAGATCATGGACTGTGTTGGATATAAAGGCCCCGATTTGATGCATCAGGCAGTAGAGTTTAGATTAGGAAGACGAGGTAAAGACTTATGCCACAGGAGGCTCTTGGAAATAATAGGCTTGGGCCACTTGGCAGAGGCCTTTTGCTTTCGAAAGAGAAGACGAGAATGAGCTAAAGAAATCTTATTTTCTTGGTAATGTAATTTGCTTTTATATATCTCGGAGCCTCCACAGCTTCATCTAAATCACCCCGCTGACATGCATCTGTAAAGCCAAGAAGATCAGAGAAAGGAATAACACGATTTCTTAAGTGCTCCATTTTCTAAGAAAATACAAGACCATCTCTCCTTAATGATTTGCAATTAAAATCATTCGGGTAATTATGCTTAATGAGTAATACCTCTCTTCATCTTAAAGCATCCCGAATGAGTCAGAGAGGAAATAGTCTTGCGGAATGTAGATATACTTGTGTCTGTGTGTGCGCACACCCATCTCTGTCCACCTTGTCCTTTGCCTCCCGCCACTCCCAGAAGCGAGGAATTCCATGATTGGAGGGAGACGAGCTAGAGCTAGACAGGGGTGCAGTTAAGGAGACCGTCTGCTGGTAGATAAGATGGCTGCCAGTTCTGTGTTTATGAGATTGCTTTCCCTCACGTGACTGCGAGACAGGCCTCTTCACCTGTTAACCTCTGCACTCTGTGCCTTAGAAATCACCCTCAAAACTCCCCGAGTGGCACTGGATATGTGGCTCTTGCGTAAGTGTCCCCAGCCCCTGCCTTTTCCAGATCACCCCTCCCCTTCCTTCATCACGACTTTAGGGCACCAGGATCCAGCAGCTCTACCAGGCACTCATTTTCCCTAAGAAACCAAAGAGAAAGAGAACAGAAAAGACATGGAAAGCACCTTCTGGCCCTCTGAGTCCCATCGAATGACTTCATGTGGCCCCTTGCAGATGTTTTTAGGCCCGTATTGATCTTTCCAGAACCCGAAGCTCTAAGCTGGTGCCTCTGGCCAATGGGTACTACAAAATCCTTTTGAACTGTGTGCATAGTCCTGTCCCCATTGCAGAAAGAGCCTTTCTAAAGGGACCTGAGCTGTTTCTTTCCAGAACTTTGAGCCCCAGATGTTCTCATAGGCCACGAGCCGTTCCCCGAATTCAAAGGAGAGATGATATTTTATGGAGCTGACTAGTGGCAGGTGTCCAGCACGATGCATGTGGTGACGTTCAGTGTATGGTGATTTATAAAATGTCCCCAATAAAACTAAAAATATAAAAAACGAAAAATCTGTTTCTTATTTACCCTCCAGTGGGGGAAAAAAAAAGCACCGTGATGCATTTCTAAGAATTCTTAATTTTATATGTGTGTGATCATAATCATTTAAACGCTTGCTAGCATTTTTCCAGAAGCCTTTTCTCCCTTGGAAAAAGCCAAATCATTTCCCCTACCCTGATTGTCACAAACAAAAAGTAATGGATATTTTCTTCTGGTAGGAGTCCAGAGGGCATTTAACTACATGGCATGTATTAAGAAAATTTGAAAGCTGAATTTCTTTTTTTTATTTATACTTTCCAAGAAAAGATGAAAGTGGATCACATTAAAATTAATCTCAGAAATCGACAGCGTTGGGAAGGACAGACAGACAAAGGAAGTCCCAGTTTGACTTTCTCTAGGTTTTTGTATATAAATCACGAGATATGTTTTTTAAAAGACTTATGCATCCATGCGTAGAACACCGTAAACATGATTTAGTAACTATTTTTATACGAACGGAAGAAACCCGCTTTCCCGGGGCTCTCCAGCTATGAGAACGTGACCCCAATAGACACAGAGAACTTGAGTCAAGGCAAAGGCAGAACCGAGAAGGCCACAGATGCCCCCACTGGGTCTCCTCGGTGAGCCGACTCAGCGTCCCAAAAGAACCTTAGAAATGAGAACGCCCAACAGTGGAGCAGTGAAATGTCAGCTTATCGTCAGGCAAAAGCAAACTGGAACTTTGGAAATCTGCAGGAAAAAAGACCATCCCAGCAGGCCACTCTTGTAGACTTTATTCGACCAATTCACTCCCAGATCTCGGTATTTTAATTGTAAGTCTGATGTCTTTACTTCAGTTCTGTTGGGTACACAGTGTCCTGTGCTTTTGGGGGATGTGGAGCAATTTGGAAACAAAAAAGAATCTAATTAATGCTGTTACCTGGGATAGAGCACAGGAGGCCATTTACAGTTATGGTGAAAATTCTCGTAATGTAAGATGCACACAGCTCAGGGAGTGCTTCTCAGCCGGGAAGATTTTTTTTTCCCCAGTGGGGACGTGTGGTGTTGTCTGGAGATGTTTTTGGTTGTCGTAACTTGGGACTGCCACTGGCATCCAGTAGGTGGAGGTCAGCGATGCTACTAGAAGTCACACAACACACAGCGTAGCCCCTCGCAGCAAAGTGTCAGTATTGCCACTGTTAAGAAACCTTGGTCTGGGAAGACAAAAACGTCCATCAGAACAACAATGTTAAAGTTTTTCTTTTGCAAGGTGCAGGGTCAAAGGCACGATAAACAGTTCTCTCCTCAGCTGAACCCGGAATGTTGACTGCCATGACAGATAGGGCATAGTCACGCTGGCAGGTGTGCGTGCCGCTTCTTACGTAACTAGGAAGAAACCAGCTGTAGCTCAACATGATGGAGAGACAAAACTGGCATCAGAGTGCCCACCGTTGGTGACCATCTCTCATGGGACAAGAGCCCACACCTCTTCCTCAAGAATCAGCAGCGTCCAAGCCAAAGAGTGTTTTCAGGGACATACATCTTAAATTTCTTGCATTGGTCCATCGATAAGGAATGACTTGAATTCAACGCATCAATTTTAGCAAGGATGTTAGAAAAGCTTTCTTACTGTTTTTTAACGTTTTCCACCTAAGACAGTTTTTCTCTTGAACAGATTTTACACATTTGGCATTCAAACCACACGTAATTACATTTAGTAAATTCAGAGCAAGTTTAAAAACATTTCCGAATGTTTCAGAGCAGACTTGTATCAAATACCAGCAGCTATTAAACAATCTAGAAAAAGAAATGCTACTAAGAAATCTGAAAATTGGAAGGAAAAATATATCAATAGAGGTCATTTTTGGAAACTCATAGAACCAGAAGAAAGCTGGACAATTCATTTAGCCCATCCTTGTATCTTTAGACAAAAGCGCCCTAAATAGTCTGTACAAAATGTTCAACTTTTCCTGGGCAACAGCATTTGGCACCAATTCCAGAAAAGTAACCGGTTTTAATACTCACTATGGCTCACATACTTGCCACATTTAACATTTCGAACCATTTTATAAATGATACCTGCAAACTGTGTATTGCAGAAACAGCGAGACAAGATCACTGACAAAATATTTGTCACCTCGGAAAGATTGTATGCCACTCAGGTTAGGATTTGTGCACACACGGTATGCACAGAACGATGGCTTAGCCATAGAAATAGTCACAGCTGCAAAGGACTTGATGGCTACAGAAATTACTTAGGACCATTAACCTTTTGGATATTTAAGTTAAAATTGCTCAAAAATCATCAAAGCAAAGTTCTCAAAAACTAAACGTCTCACTACTCCATCTATTATGGATAGCATTTAATTTATTATCCGAATGAATTAGTGTCTTTATTTCTGAGAGACTCGTTTTCACATATGTTGACATTTTGGGTGCTGAATAGTATTAATAATCTTACTATCTCTCTAAACCATATGAACGATTTATCATTTGCAAATACTTGCACTCCCTTTAAGAAAGAAGTATTATACATGTGTGTATGCTGGTCAATGGGGAGGGCATAAAAAAACATTCCAGAAGAATGAGGTAGGTTACTTTAAAAAATACTTTTATTCGTTTAATAAAAGAAAGCTTCAATGTAATTATTGAGCCCATTTTATTTTCCCTGTATTTGTTCTTAAATTCACTTATTTTTATATTCACTTAAGAATAAATTTCTTATGCTTTCTGAACCAAACCTCATTGTTCTTGAAGTTCTGAATTAAGCTCTTGTCGTATCTGATTTGTGACAACAGAGTACATTTGCGAAAGGTTGACTTTCGCATCTGATCCTTAGTGATGATCAAGATTATAAGGAAGGTCAGAGAGACGGGGAGGGCGAGCATAGTCCTGCAGGCGTTTTGAATTGATTGACACTAACTTGCATTCCACCCTCAACTGCTCAGAGCTAATGCGGATAGTTGCAAGACTCGATTAAGTTTCAATTCTAAATTTTCAAAACAGAATTTGGATTTTTAAAAAAAAACTAATGAAGGCCATGGGTTGTGTGGACTAGTTTAGCTTCAAGAAAATGACCACGTTTGTTTAGTTTTCTGGCTCAAATTGTCTTTATCTTGTTCATATTTGATGATTAGCAAGTCCATATTTTGTCCGTCGATTTATTAATCAGATATCGCCACTTCAAGCAAGAAAAATAAAACAGTTAATGCAATAAAAAAACTTGAAGCATTGAAGATGCACCAGAAATACAGCTACTCTGTTTTAACACTCACTTCCCTCGGGTTCATGTAGATGTGTCTTAATGGCAATGACAGATGATAAAACTGTGACTGTCTCCCACTTACAACTAAGATTTTATTGCTTCTTTCCAACGTATTTCATAGAGCCAAACATATTAATACTGGAGCTTGGCTCAACACTGAAGAGTGATCTCACGTTGTATTTGTATTAAACCCAAAGATAGATTAAAGCGTCAGTCGGCAACTAATAAAGATAATTCCTTTACCTTGTAGTAATCAAAGGTGTGATCCCAGTTATATACTTTTTTCCTCGTTTGAAGAGCTAGCACTATCAGGCAGCTTATAAACGTGGTTTCCAGATTCCTTAACTAGGCTTCTGAGGGAGCTTTCTCGGGGTCCCTCTACATGCCCCCACGGGTTATTCATCATCTTCTTGTGAGCTCCGAGTCAGGCGAGGCACATGACAGCCGAGGAGAGCAAGCTGAGAACACAGAGTCCAGTATAAAGTGAAGGCCAAAACTATTATCGCAAGTGGGATTTTCCGGGAGCAGCAAGAAAGACCCACTGTCTTTTCAATTTTGAATGGGCTTATCTTCTAGACTATTGGAAACAGCAAGATAAACTAACTGTAGAGGAGTGTTCCTACGGAGTAAGACAAAGTAAAATGTGATTAAGACCCATTTCTCACCTTTTGTAGGGTTAACCCTCACCAAAGGTCTCTGTAAATTAAACACACGGCTCAGGGTAGTGTGTGTGTGTGTGTGTGTGTGTGTGTGTGTGTTCATGTTACCTCTTCCTCTTTCCTCTCCTCCTCCCTCTTCCTGCCCTTTCTCTTCCTCCAACTAATTTCTTTCCATCTTGTTTTCAAAGTCCAAAACGTTGACTCTGCAGGATTGGGTGAAGTTGACTGTATAATCATGCATTTAATTAATATCGATAGTCACTATATTAGCCACGTGAGCGTCTTAAATTAATTCGGAACCGTTCGTTTCAGGTACATTAGCTAATTGCCAACTTTCTCTTTTCTAGATAGAGTGTCCTAAGACTGCCGCTTAGATGGAATTTACTTTCTCATATAGCATTAGGGAGTTTAATATTTTAATATTTCCTCCATTTTGCCTTGCTGATAAAGGGTTTTCCATGTGAGAATAGCTTTTTTTCCACCTAGAGGTAAGAAGATGACTTCTTAACATTCATAGCTGTTAAGGTTTAGTGGTATTTTTGCTTTTAAAAGGAGAAAGAACATGGATATTTATTGTGCACTAGTGTGGTCTAGAGATAGGTCATCTGCATATCCTCTGTCATTTGGCCCGGTAACAACTCTCTGAGGCTCATATTGCTTTTCTGCAGATGAGTAAACCGAAGATCAGACAGAGGACCAGTTGTCAGAGCCAATTCAGGCGTGTCTTTCAAGCTCAGTGTTTACTGTCACGGTCAAGCCCCCAGATTTCTACATCAGAGTTCCTTTACGTCCAGTTCGGTCAGTAATTCCATTGCTTTTTGGAATTGTTTTATTTTACAGGGCTTTTTTTTTTTTTTTTTTCCCGTACTCTCGGGCAGAGTTTACAAAAACAATATTTTACATAAGCATTTATTTATTCGAAACGTGTTTATTACGATCGTATCTAGGACATGCCAGACGCTGTGTTCAATGTGGAGAAATCAAAGCAAATAACACACCTCTACCTGTCACCTGCCCATATTCTGGTCCAGGTGTGTGACCAGGCCGCCGCAGCGAGGCGCCTGCACGGAAGCTAGCAAGGCAGAGAGGTGAGACCCAGGACCCATAGGCGCATCGGTGCTTCAAGCAGACACCCACACTGGATCCCTGACTTTCAGAGGAATTCTGGGAGAGCCCTTAGGTGCCCCTGGACCTCAGAGTTCAGCTCTCACTCCCAGAATTCATTACGTGCTCTATAAATGTTCGCTTCCTTTCTCAAGGAAACGACATCAATGAGCCAATTTTGTGGCTAGAATTCAATCTCTGTTTTTCCTAGCTTTGATTTCCTGTGTAACTTCAGGCTACCCACTTAACCTTCTTTTGCTTTGTTTAATTGTTTGCACAATACAGGTAATAGCTACCTTACTGTCTGCTAGAGGGCTTAATTAATTAATGTTTATAACATCTTTGAAAATGAACCCTGAAAGCTACTGAGTAAGTGCAAATTATTATCATTATTAACATTATCATCGTCATCGTCAGTCTGTTTCACATAGAGCCAAAGGCAATCTCAAAGTGAATCATGATGCTTTTCTTTGGTCCTGTTCTGTTTTCTGCACTGGATTGTGAGGTCTGAGCACCTGAACCTAAGCGCAGACAGAGCAGTTGACCTAAGTTCTCTCAGTCTCTGAAAAGACAGACCATGCCCTGCTCCTGCTTCCTTGACTCTGTTTGTGCTGCTGGGTGCTCTGGCTTGCTCCTGATCCTCACACGATCATATCTTTGCGTGTAGGGGATCTGTAGGGACTGTCCTCAGCCAGCCGACACTGCCGGATCCCCTGGAAGCCCAGACAGCTCATCCTTCTCGTTGTGTAAAGCAGGGAGCTGAGACCAAGGGCAGGAGTCATAGATTCAAACTCTGAGATGATTGACCGTGTCTGGAAAGAGATAAATTACCTTAAGGCACATAAACATCATTTTGAATATAGTCATTTAGTAGCTGGTTATGAAATAGTTATTTGACTTACGTTATTTAAATCTGTTGTTTGTAAAAGAGTGCTCATTATTTTAAATAGTGAACAACTTTATTTCAACCGATGCGATTCCTTGTGCCTAAGAAAAACGTCTTTGATCTTTTTTTTTTTTCTTGGCTATCTCATAGATGTTCTTCATGACCACCTACAATTCTTTCCTGGTTAGGAAACCTCCCTGGCTCTCTCCAGCCTGCGATGCATTTCTCTCTCCTGAATGTACGATGCCTTCTCTGCATCGTTTCTTTGTTAATTATGGGCTCCTGTGCGAGATCTCTGATTGTTTTCTCTTACAACTTTTTCAGATATGTATATGTTCTTTTTTCAATCACATGACACGGTCTTTGTGTAGCAAGGCAGTGAGGCGGGGGTGTGCATCTTTGTACCCTCTGAAATGCCTCGGTTAGATCACTGGATGTAGGACTTGATATAGATTTATTCTCTTCCTTTTTTTTTTTTTTCAAGTTTATCTGAGCAAAGCGCTCCAGACTTTATACCCTAGGGACTATTTGGCACCGTCACTGAATATTATGTCTCCTTCACCCTTTCGTGACTTTTTTCCAGCCTCTCTTGCAGTTAGACTAGGCCATGCGATTGAGGTCGGTCAGTGCGATATTGTAGACATGGTGCTATTGCCCGCATGGGCCTATAAAAATCTCATGCACAAATCTCCCTGCTTGCTCCTGCTGTCTCTGTGTATTAGCAGGCTAAATGGAAAAAAAAAAAAAAAAAAAATCCTAAGGACCTAGAGAAAAATAGAAAGATGGATCTCCAAGCCACCACTTAGAGAAGAACTTCACAGCAGAGTTATGTAGCCAGGAAGACCTATGCTGATCTATTGCATAAGTGAGAAATAAACTTTTATTTTGATCAATCATGAAATGTGAGGATTGTTCGCGACAGAAATCTAAACCGATTTGAAAAAAAAAAATAGCTCAAAACAATAGCTCAGAACAAAAAGAATTCTCGTTCCCTTTCTCCTTTATTCCCCAAGTCCAGTGCCACAGGAAGTCTCATCCCACCTTTGTTTCAAAACACATCAGATCTGTCCGTTTCGCTCTGTTTATTCACGTCACCTCCATGATCTTATGCAAAATTCTCAGTATTTCTCACTTGGACCACGGAGTAGCCTCTAAACAGCTTCTGGTCCTTCTGTTCTTGCCTTTTTCTTTTACTTAGTCCATAGCAACCACGTTCATCTTTTTTTTAAACACAGCTTAAACCACAGCACTCCCTTGTTTTAAATCCTTCAGTAGCTTACCACCGTTCCAGGAACGAAATCCAAACTTGACCCGCAAGACCCTGAATGTTCTGGCTCCCACCTCGGTCACCAGGCTCACGTCAGGACACTTTCCAGAGAACTCCGGAGTCTGGGCACCACCTGGAATTCCTTTCTTTTCTCTAGCAATCTCAAATTTTAGATTGCCAAACATTTGGAAGGTTTAGCATCTTCACTCACGCAGACTGCCTTGCTGTCAAGGCTGTTCTCCTTGCCGGCCAGTTCCTTCCTTCCCATCATATGCTGCTTAAAGATCCCTTCTTCAGAGAGATTTTCTCTGATCACCATATCTGAGGACATTATCTACCCTGCGGTATCCTTTCTGGCAGTATCTTGCTCGTTTCCAGGTCAGCAATCACCAGAATTTTTAATTATATATTCACGTAGCAGATATGAACCTCAGGCCACAAGTTCCGAGATGCAAGTAGTATAGTTCTATCTTATGTAAATGGATGTAGTTTCTTCCTCCATGTCAAGATCCCATTCCATTTGTGCATTGATTCAGATTATGTTAGTGTTATGTTATGTTATTGTTACAGTATTTGTTTCAGATACTATAACAAAGAACCAAATAAAACAGTAGCTCAAATATCTTCATCAGTCAAACGTAGTGGGTCTCGTATATTAGAAGTTTATTCCTCTCTGCAAGTCACAAGAGTAACAATAATCTGTGCTAGGTAAGAACTGCGCATGGTTGAGGTGAAAGCTGGTGGCAGACAGGTCTGGGGTGCCAATTCCTGTGGCCAGTGAATGTTCTTCTACGAGCGAGGTTTTCAAAGTCTTCTTGAGGAGATGAGATTATCAAAGGAGATAGACACGCTGGTAAAAGGCGTGGAAGAGGATGGAGAAAAGGAGAGGCTGACTAGATATAATGGCAGTTTTGGAAAATCCATACTTTGTTTTTCCTCCCTCTTGGTTTCAGTGTATAGTAAGAATACTAAAAACGCTGGTGGAAAGTACATGATTACAACAGAAATGAAATTAGATGGGATTAAAAACAGGAGGGGATGAGGAATTTGGGAATATATGGAAATATTGAAAGAATCACATGACAGGAGGGGAAATTCTGAGCAACAAGTTAACTGGAAAAGGTTTGGGGCTTTGAAATCGAACAGATCTACAAAAACGAAGATGAAAATCGTGAATAAATGAAAGTCAGGTTTTATGTGTCTGGCTGAAGATTTGCAGCAAAGTCAGAGATTGAATGTTAATTGGAGAAAGGGCTTGAGTTTGCTAATTTTAAGTCCTTGGTGAAAATACTGTGGTAGAAACTTGCATCACGAAATTTAAGGAGGGTCAATCTGAATCTGCACAATTGTTGAGACACCGCATCTCTCCTGAGGGGTTTTGGTTGTTTTTATTTGTTCGTTTGTTTTGTCCTGTGCTGTGTTATCTTTAATTGGCCACAAAGAGCTCTCCACGTCACCTAAAGGTCACTGCTCTGCTTGGCCACCGATCTCATCAGCAATCCTGAGATGGACGCTTTCCCCTTAGTGAAGAGAAATCCATGGTTTATTGAGTTTGCCAATAACAAAAATGTCACAAAACCGACTTAGCAAAGCTGTTGCCTTTGGCATCTTTCACATTAGCTGCCTCCAAAGAGCTCGATGTCCCCGTGAGTGAGTACGTTAGTTCCCCCCAGCGCCAGTCACAGTACCCAGGTTACCGGTGTCAAACTTGATGGACTTGGTAGCCTTACCAGTCTCCAAATCAATCAGAGCCATGCCGTTCACCTTGATGAGAGAGGATTGGGGCAGCAGATTGTGTGAACGCCAGAGATTGTTTCTGTGCCCGCAAAGCTCTGTCTCAATCCGCACAACTTGGACTTGACTCCTTAGGCGTGTAATACGGTGAACAGCTAAGAGACTCTTGGTCATAGATCAGATGGAAATTCTGTCTCACCTTGTCAATGCTGATAACATTTATGAAATCGGAGGGGTAGCTTTATCAGTTTGGACCTTGCCATCATCTATTTTTTTTTCTAGCATAGAATAATATATATATATATTTCATAGAATAATAATAATTATATATATATATATATATATATATATATATATATATATATATATATATATATATATATATATATATTGCAAACTCAAAGCCATCATATACCGAGAGAATAGGTGTGATGTGGCCACTTAGATTCAGCAAAATAATTTTAATTTTCATGTGAAATTAATGTGGTAAATTTGAATTTTATTTTATTGCCTTTTAGTGTTTAAAATAGAATTTGTACGTTTGAGTTGGCTTTCACTGCAAAAATGTATAAACTAAAGGAGTCCCTGATTAGCTTTATGTATGATAAGATTCACATGTGAGTATTCTAAGCCTTTCTTTTGTCCCCACCCCCAACGAGAAAACTCTTTGCTCAGTTAGCTCATGACTGTCCCCAACCGTCGCCCGCACTCCAGAGGAGGGGCTGCTTCTATACTGGATGGATGAGGAGCAAGCACGCTGGTCAGTTTGTCCAGCATCCAAAGCCTCGGGACTGCTGCATCCCTTAGATGCTTTGGGGGACCCCCAAGCCATGGCTCCACTGGGAACGCAATGACCTTGATGCGTTCGGCACAACCTTTGGAGAAATCATCAAAGAGGAAATAATCTACCCAGTGATTTCCAAAACAGACAAAAGGTCTATTTTAGAAAAAGTTACACAGTAGATGATATGTTTTAGCTAGGAGGAAAGAAGTATAGTGAGTGAGAAAAGCTATGAAGTGTTGCTATTTCAAAAGGAAGTGTTTAAAGCAACCTTAGCCTCTTCGGATGTAAGGACGAGAGAAGCCTCTTTTGTTGGCTAAAAAGGCTTCTTTAGATGGTGTGACTGGAGCACCAGGCACTTGTGAGCAGAGGGAGGGTACTAAGAGTTCAGAGACCCAGGTCAGAGGGACTGATATTTCATCCTGAGTAGTCATAAAATTTTTGCTAAATCTCTGTGTGATAGTTTGTGTCAGTGGAATAATCACTAAGTATCACTAAATATTTTTAATCTCTTAAGTTTTCTCTTTAAATTTCATCATTATCCCCATGTTTTATGTTTTTTCTTGAATCTTCTCAGTACAATCCCATTCATGGTGACATAGAGGATATATGTTCATTAACCATCTGTTCTTTTAACGTACAGACCAAATCGCTAATGAAAACTTACTGAGCATACAAAACTTAAATATCAGGATTATTAGTTATATAAACAAAGTAAACCTTCTAGTAATTATCAGATCTTGGAATCATTTATTACCTTCTACCACAAAAGGCTAAATACAGAATTTTCTTACTTCTATAGGAAAAAGTGATAAATGTTTCAGACCACACATGATAGTTTTGCAGTACTTTTTAGGTTTATTCCCACATTTAATGATAAAAACAGAAAGGTATTTAAGAACATTTTCCATGTGTGTCCAAAATGGAAGACACAACATTCTCTTTGTTAAACAAGCCAGCGTCTGAAACGGACAGTTCATTCATATTTACATATCCAGGGGCTCGCGGGTGTCCACGCACACACCTACTCCACGAGCAAACCAGAAATTCAACGCTGTTTTTCTCTGTGCACTTTTATAAATGCGGTGTGTTCCCATCATGAGAGCTGCTTTCCCCATGGCCTCTGCATGCACAATAGATCAAGGCAGCCATGTGATTTCTCCCAAAGGACACAAAGAAAATGGCCAAACAACACAGGTGCATAAATCGAGTGGATTCTCCAGTGCCGTGGGGAACGTAGGGAAAAGCTCTGAAGCAATCATTACATCAGCATTTTCCCAGAACTGCACATGCGGCTCACAAAGTGGTGAATAACTACGCGGGATTGGAGATGTTTGGAGAGAGTCAGGAACAGTCATGTCTTATGGGTGATTCTCAGTTATCTCTCCCTTTTCTGAAAAACGCAGATTATTTGAAGACCCATTATATTCACACGTTTCGACTATCAATATGAAAAAAAATCACCTTTGGGGGGCAAAAATTTCAATTTCCTCACCCCCTTTTCCAATCCACCCTATTCCACAATTATTACTGCTAGTAAATGAAGCTAGACAATGCAGATGTTTTGAGAGTGTTCCAGTTTTTCGCAAGTAATGAAAAATACTACGATATTATGTATCATGAGCAAGGTTTTGATTATGATCTACACAAGTCAGAGATAAAATGTTTTGTTCTGTTTTTGTTCCAAGTCTCTTATTTGTATTGACCTCCAAGACACAAATAAGAGAGTGAACAGAATGAACACCTTCCCGGGAGGATTTTTCTAAGAATTCCCATCCAAGATCCAAAAGATAATAGTAGAAACCAGATTCAAAAGAAACAAATCAAGGGGAGATGGCAGAGTGTTCTGGAAAAACAATCGAGGACTGCAATCATCTAAAAGTGACACCAGAGAGTTAGTATGAAGCTAAAAAGTAGCCCACATCGTACGAGGGAGCAAATCAATGTTTAGCAAACAGGTGTCATTCATTGGCAGGTACAGGAAGCTCTATGGCCGATGGGAGATGATTTAGGCATCAGGCCACTTTTCCATGAAATGATTCTAGCAGCTTTCAAAATGTGAGAGATGACATATTATTTTTTGTATAGAAGCAAACTCTGATTTATTAGGGAGAGTATAGGTTGGGAAAGTGGCCACCCATGCTTGCTTTTTTTATCTCCTTTTCCAGATGTATTTTGTGTTTGTATTCTGTTGCTCTAGTGAATTGAACTATAATTTTGCGAATATTTGGCCCCATAATAACATACCGTGTTTATATAAAACTTTTCCTCTAGAAACCCTAAAGCATCTTTCAGAACTTAAATGACAAACGTGCATCCAAATCTAGTTCAGAAACAAGCGTCATTGTCAGTAAATACCAACTCATTGAATTCTTTCTAGAAGAGTGTTTTGTCTTTTGCTGGGTCTTCTCTGCTTATTCGTGTAGAAATTTTCAGATTTCCTTTCTATTAGGCAGAATGTTAAAGTCTCAGACATATGAAACAGATTCAAGTAAGGCCAAGACGGAACCGAAGTTTGGTCAGTTTAATTGTTGGCTACTCTTCAATTTAGTTTAAACCACAGTTATCACTGATCCGTTCAGTTACATAACTTATTTTACTGCCGAATGTTCATCTCTCCCATGCCACACAAGTAGAGCTGGCTGGAGCTTCCCAGAGGTGGGGGAGCCGGAGAGACTGACACGGGCAAGGTCAAGGCCTAGGAGAACACGCTTCTACCAGGAAATCGCCACAAGAACAAAGGTGAAACCTTTGGCACACTCCCTCGGAATTGCTGTTTTTAAAACGTTATTGGTAAACTATTTTATTGAATATGTACATATATGAGATATATATTCTACATGAAAAAAATGGAGTTTCTTGTTTGGGTAAAAACTGATAACGTACCCCTATTATGCTAGAAAAAAACTCTTTGGAATCCTCATGCCTAGAAATGAGAAAAATACCTAATCTTTGAATTTCACACGTCTTTAGAACCTTCAGGGTAGAAAAGAAGGAGTCAGCCTTATTTTAAACTCTTCTTCAGTTAAGCTGACATCATTGGGGTATCATTTGACTTGCAAATACTTAACATATATTGGGAAGTTACTGAGCTAAATGAGGTAGGGGAGGATTTGTGGCTAAAAAATGCCTACTCTTCAAGCAATACATAAAAGCATGTGTTCTTAGAAGCTTTGTTAACAGGATAATGCTCTGGAACATTTGTAATTTACTTAAAGATTCTAGCAAATAGGATGTCGCAAAGTTTATAATATTCTCGTGGTACTAAAATGTAGACATTATGTGTTGTTTTATGTTTTTAGTGGATTTTTCTATAGTAATTGCTATATGTATGTGTACCTTTGGTTAAAAATGGTAAATCGACATTGAACAGCGAACATTCCAATAGCGAACTATACAGTGCCCCCCCCTTTCCAATAGCGAACTATACAAGTGCCCCCCTTATCTGAGAGCTGTCACATTCTAAGACCCCCCCATGGGTGCCTGAAACTGTGGATAGTACTGAACCCTATGTACACTATATATTTTCCTATACATGCAGGGCTATGATAGATTTTGATTTATAAATTAGTGCATTAAGATATTAACAAAAATGATTAATAATAAAATAGAACAATTATAACAATGCACTGTAATAAAAATTATGTGAATGAGCTTTCTCTCAAAATATCATATTGTACCTGACTCCTCCTTTTTCTTGTGATGACGTGAGGTGAAGCGAGGTGAGTCCGATGGACAAAGGGATGACTCGCAGCCCGGGTGCGATGGAGCGGGATGGCGTGAGATTTCATCACACTACTCGGAATGGTGCACAGTTTAAAGTTTATAAATTGTTTGTTTCTGGAACTTTCCGTTTATTATTTTTGGACCGCGATCGATCACAGGTAGCTAGAACCATAGAAATCGAAATCACGAACAAGAAGGGACCACTGTACCAGCTACTCAGGCTGGTCTGCAGATTTTATTACATTCTAATTCCCAAAAGCACCTGGAACGTGTTGCATTTCACTGCTGTGTCCCTACTACCTGCCCAAGTGCCTGTCACATAGCAAGCTCCCAATAAGTAGTTATAGAAAGGAGAAAGGAAGGGAGGGAAGGACAGAAGGAAGAGAGAGAAAAGGAGGGCTCTATATTATTGATACATTGTCAGCACCCTGAGCACCGTTTTGTAGCTCAGATAGTCATAGGTCTCTCCCTGCGTTGTTGGTTGATGCATCTGTTCTTAAGGTGACTGGAACAAACAATCTGTAGCTAGAAAGCCAGCCACTTTAAAGACTGGATCCCGACAAATATCTACCCGTCTGATTTGGTGCTGCATGCTCCAAATTTGGTGTTCAGAGCATTTGAACTTTCCTGCCTGAGGCTTTTTTAAATTTTTAAATAGGAGTACATCTTTTTTGACTACTGAGCACTAGGTAACACTGCAAACTTCCCGTGTTCGAGATGGTTTCATGCTTAAGCCCTGGATTCGGTGAGAACGATGCTTATGTCACGTTGCTGTGATAAGCATGCACACTAGGGCCATCCCATTGACTGGAAGGAAACGAGGAAAAGAGTCTAGTGAAAAGAACAGCTGTGTGAGGAGGAGAGGGACTCTAAGATGTGAGCCTGTCACATGCTACTCTCTGAAGTTGCCCCTACTGTAGGCAGGGTACCTGCCCTCTTTAATGCCCACCATATGAAGTCCACCTGCATTTCTGGCTGCATTTCAGGCTGGTACAGAACACGTGGCTTTGTGGGTTACCATCACGTGCTACCTGAGATAAATAGTACGTGCCGCTGGCTCTCTCCTCGCTATGGGAGTTCGCGTTGGCTCAGCTGTAGTGACAGTGTTTTCAGGGAAGATGGGGGTGCTGGCTGCTGAGGGACCCTTAGGGCAATGTTTCCAATATTCTCTTTGGTCAGGCAACTGGTCATCAGACTCGATTTCGGAAACGTTATCTTGCTAGTATTTCATAGTTCAGTGGACTTAGGGGACACATGCTTATTTTGAGTTGGGTTGAGTACGCTTAGGGTTCTGTGTGGGACAGGTGAATCATGTTAAGCAGGGGCTCATTAGGAATTCGTGTGACAATGGGGAAATGCACGCGTTAGGGCAGCTGTAGTATGGAAAGCGTAATGGATAACTTTTCAGTTGTGGCTAATTTCAGATCTGGCAGACCATCTCTCCACAGTCTTATCTATTTTTTGTTTTTTTACAACATGAATCCTTCTGACTTGAGTAGATTGACTAAACAGGTATTTATTTTTCCCAGACTCTCCCCTGTAGCCAGAGCTGATCAGTCTAAGGATGAGCTCTTCGCCCGGGCGTGATGAAATGAAGTATAAAAGTCAAGAATATAATTATGATGATCTTTCAGAGAAAAGAACATAGAATTAGGAGCAAGGAAATCCATGTTGTAGTCACAACTCTGTCAGTGTATTCAGCCTGGGCCAAGTCACTTCATCTCTTCTGACCCGTTTCTTCATATGTAAAAATGAGGGTTTGGTAAGAAAATATTACTGTTTCCCAGTGTGTCTTCTCTGGAATGGTAATGAGCATCATGCAAGGAAAAAAAAAAATTGTTGGTCAGGTCTGTGTTTACCAGAGGTTCTTTGCAATAAGACTTCTCAGAACATTTACTATAATAACATGTGCTGTGAATCTTCTAGAAAGACCTAACTATGCAATATTTCTTTAATTTTTTTTTTGACGTAAGATCATTTCTTTTATCCTTGGAGCTTTTTCCATGGGCAATATTTTCATGGAAGACATTTTGAGAAATGTGAAGTCAGATCTTCTCTGAGCTGCCTTGCTGCTCCAAGATTCTGTGGGTGTCACTGGCTTATGACACAGCCCAGTGGGGAAGACAGCATTGAATATTGATCCTGTTTCAATCTGAAAACAGCCCTCCCTTTGGTCATAAGCCTTGTGAGGCACCAAGATGTGTTTGTTACTTGCCCATTGCCAAACAGGAGCCTTGACTGGAGTTCTGCTCGGCTCAGGCGAGCCTGTCGGCGACCGCGCTGAGCGTGTGCATTGTTGGCATCCTTCCCATTCACCCATGCAGCGGCTGCACCCATGGCGGAACTGTTCACCCACTGGGGCATGTGTCCAGCAGCTCCGACGAGCAGAGAGGGGAACAGAGGGGTCATATGGTCCCCTTTGGGATCGGAAGGGCAGCGAGCTACTACCTCCCTCTAACTAAAGAAATCCTAGAGCCGGTACCCAGGATTCCAGCCTTTGAGGGAATATGAAAGGTCCTCTCATCCAGCTACTCAGTGGATCCTTGACTGTGTTGGACATTCCGTTTTTAAGAAACACCAACTACAGCGCAAACCAGTGCACCACTAGAGACCTAATAGGCGGAAAAACCCCTTTATTTTGGGTTAAAATGTGACTCCCCACAGATTTCACCTGTTGATTTAGTTCTGCCTTCTGGGCTCATTCAGAACAAGCCTACCTCTCACATGACAGCCCTGAAAATCAGGAGGCGAGTCACCTTGTAGTCCCGATGTCACCTTGTAGTCCTGATGTCACCTTGCAGTTCTGAAGATCAGATAAAAGGCCAGCGAAACTGCCTGGAACCTGTTCAATGGCATGACAAACAAATATAAAATGCTATGTTTAGCATGTTTTGTAGCCTCTCTGTGTCGTCTTCACTTAAAGTCGGGCTTGACAATTCTTGTTTTGGTTACTGGATAGCTTAATATTAAAAGAATATCCATATAGCTCATGTATGCAGTATATGTAACATAATGCTTTTGACAGCATATGAGTAAATGCAATGGACATTGAGTAGCAGGATAGAAACGCCCCAATATATAACGCAGCAGCTGAAGTAAGGCCATCCACTGGCAGTGAATTATTGTCTGAAGGTGAACCATGTAATCAGCTCTGCAGTGGTCAGTGGGTGAAGCTCTCAGGGGAGGGGTCTGGCAGGGGTTTGATCTAGGGCATGGTTTGATCTGTTGCCAACTTGGTCACAGATATCAATTACAGTAAATTCTATAAGATGTGCATATCGTTAACTTAGTAACATAATATTTTGGTCTCTGTGGTATTTCTCTTGAGTGTATAAATGTAGCTAATATGTGTTTCTGCCAGTGAGAGAGATTTTTTTAGGTGAATCACCATAAAGCTTGGGGGGAGTAAAGAACTTTCGATATTTTAACTACGGAAACTAGATATGCATTAATCAATCCTTTTGAAGTTTTTCATGAATCACTGGATACCCCAATGGACTTGAAAAGAAAATAAAAAACTTAGATGCCTGTAGTTAAACTGATGAGTCACTCATTTGACTAACACTCTTCTCAAGATCCAAAAAGCCAGCAAAATAACAAGTTAAAAATTTCTAGTATCTCTGGTTTAACAGATTTTATTATTTCTTCTGTTCAGAGGAGAATTCAGTGTATTTTGACATGGCCTGAGGAAAATTTAGGCCAAATGATTATTCTGTCTATGTTTGTCCTTTTCAGGGATCATCTTTATGAAATCATTAGCATTATCTCAGAAAGGGAGTTCTTCGTTATTTTCTTAACTAATTTACCTCAAACTACCATGCTTTTTCTCAGACAGTTTTTCACTAATGCAGGGATAAGTGATTAATTACTTTTTATACTAAACAATTCATATACTTTCAGGTGGATATTTTGAAAACGAAAACATCACATCCTCTTTAGTCTTCTTAATTTTGTTTTTTTCTCAGAAATTGAATTTTGTTTGGTTTGCTTGTTGGCATGGGACTGAAAACACCACTTAAAATTACCAAAAGTTATCTGGCAATATAGAGAGAACATGTATCTAAAAGCAGAATAGGCCTTCATCATTATCTGTAAAATGTCCCCTCCAGCGCATGAATATAAAGAATTCTGGACAGGTAAACACCCAGTCTTCTTCCCTCCTTTCCTTCCTTCCTCCTTCCTTCTTTCCTTCCTTCTTTCCTACCCTTTCTCCTCTCCTTCCTTCCTTCTGTTCATCTGTTTAGGTAGATAGATGATGATAGATAGATAGATGGATAGATAGCGATGAATAGATGATGGATGGATGGATGGATGAGATGGATGGATGGATGGATGGATGGATGGATAGATAGATAGATAGATAGATAGATAGATAGATAAATAGATACATAGACAGACAGACAGATAGATAGATACGCTAGATAATGATAAATGCTAAGGGAAAAAACTAGAAAAAAGAGAGAGAAAAGAGGGTGGGGCAAACTGAAATTTTGGATGCGTTTAAGGAGACCAGAAAGCTCTTATCTTGCTGTTCGCCTCAATTTCAAATTACCTATTCCTTTAAAATGAAAGCAAAGATTTTAGGAAATTTTCTTTAATAATGTAGTTTGTTGTTCATGTTGTTTTTTAATTCGGAAATTCTCTTTCCTGTTGTCTAGTCTTTTTTTTTTCCCTCCCTCCTCACCAGCTTTGCCATAGGAAGAGACAAGTCTACGTGGGAAAATCTAAGGCCCGCATTTGATGGGAACTCTTAACCACTTTTAAGTGGACACATATCACGTCAGGAAAAAAAAAAAAAAAAATTCAGTCCAGGCACCCAAAAACTAGGAATGTGTGAAAATCTAATTTGGAATGAAAATGAGGAAATTCCAGATGTTCTAAGGCTCTTTGTGTTTAGCCATGTCGACATGAAATTGATTCAGAAGCATTTTTTAGCGTTTTGTCCTACTGTGGCCTTCCACCAACAGCCTCCAATGCTAGCTGTGTATCTCTGCAGTCTCCCTCAGGGACGTGAGCTTATTATTTTCACATTAGCCTAAACAATCCAAAATAAGGACAAACGGACTTCGAGCAATAGCCTACACTTTATTCTAATTACAAAGCAGATTGTTTTTGAGTTATTTCCTTGCCACAAATAATTGCGAGTTGATTAAGTGCAGATAGGTTATCAAGTGAGAGCGTTGACCCTTTAAAGTTTTTTGGAGGGACATAGGAGATAATGTGAGCATGGCTCTTGATCTTTTTCATTGTATTCAGCTGTTGAAATTCTTCACGAAAGTCCATCATCTCTCACTTCACATACCTTCTCTCCCATGCAGCTTAGATGCCAGCCACACCAGCCTGCCTTGAAATCTCAACCCTCTTTCGCTCTGGCAATTATACACGTCTGGGTTTGTTAAATGGTCATGTTTTGCTTGATTCCTCTAATACGTAAGTTCCTTAGATAGAAGACATTTTTTAAATGCATTTTTCATATCCTTTGCTGTACCTCAAACATAAATCTTCCTCAACAAAAACCTTCTGGTTGACAGATTGATTCTTCTCCCCTTGCTTGTGGCAGCAGCCCTTCCATTCAACATGGCAGCCGTGCAGTCAAGCCGTGGTGTCCGGAAGGTGTCATCGTTTTTCGGTATCATATCCTGGACCTCTGAGCACACATTTCTACAGCGTGTAAATCTAAGAGTAAAATTGCTAAGGCGTGAGAAATGTAAATCTTCAACTTTGTGAAAAAAATGACAAACTATTGATTTAATCGGTTTATTTTGTTCACATTAGTGAAAGAGTTCGATGTTCTCGAAATTATTTTTATTATTGTTTAGCTAATCTGACTTGAGTTTATGCTCTTAGGAAGGTTCTGTTCAAGCTCTTTCCCTATGTTTTACAGGTTTGCCTTTTCTCTTCCATCTTTTGCTTGTAGGTTTGTTATGCTGCTTTGGATAGCCCGGATTTGACCCTTGTCAGTAATATGTATTGCGTGTATTATTTTCTGTTGCTTGCCATTTCATTTTCCTTCAGTTGTCCTTTGATAAACAAATCTTTCACATCTTTAATGTCTGATACTTAAATGTACTGATACTTTTCTTTGGAGTCTGTAGCTTTTTGTGTCTTATTTGAGATGTCATTTTCCACCTCCAGATCATGAAGATATCCCCTGTAATACCTTCTGCGAGAATTCTTATTCATGTTTATATTGAGATCTATAATTTCCCTGCAGCTCGCTCCTGTGTATGTGCGAAACAGATTCCAACTTCTGCCACTGGGCAAAGACCCGATTTTATCAATACCACTTCTTCAAAAGACTGTCCAATATCCCTGATCACTTTCCAGGGCACCATCGCTCTATTTAAGGGTCTGTATTACATGTGGGTCAGCATCCTACTTTTCCATGCCGTGCCATTCAACTGTTTATATTCCTGTACCAGTATCACAGTATCTCAATAACTAAAGCTTAACAAATATCAATATTTATAAAGCGAGACTCTCCCTTGCCCACAGTCTTCTTCAAGTATGCCTTGTTTATTAGCTGTTTACAGAAATCTGTTAGAATTAGAATTCGCTAGCTACTTGATACTTGTGATGTCAAAGTAAATCTTTCTTCCTAAATTTAATTTATCTAATTTTGTTGGCAAATATAAATGACTGCTTGTTACCTATTATCTGTATATCTAGGAAGCTTGTTAAATCTCATATTAATTATATAGAATCTTTTAGATTTTTTACATACATAATCATGTCATCTGCAAGCAATGATAAATTTTTTTCTTCCTTTCCAATCTTTAAATCTTTTTTTTTTTTTTCTTGCTTCACTGAGATATTTAAGACCTCTAGTTCAATTTAAGGGTCCCAATGGAGGGCATTATTATTGTTCTAAATTCTTTAAATTTGGCTGTGGTTTATTACACAGTAATATATAACGAAAGCGGTTTTTGTTTTGTTTTGTTTTTTTTAATCCTTTCACCAGTTACTTTGGAAATTCTAACATGCATTTTTAACTTATCTGAGTCTTATGTCAATCAATAACTTTAACTTCCAACCAGAAAAAAACAAAAACCATAAAGCACATTACTTCCCCTTTTCCCCTTTCTGAGGTACGCTAGTATTACAGTGTATTTTAATTATGTGTTTTAAAACTCAAACTAGATAGAATTATTCCTCTTTTTGTAGAGTTAATAGTAATTTAAAGTTTTCCACATATTTATCTTATTTCTCTTATTTCCATCTTGCAACTTAGACATCCCTTTGTGGCCATTTTCTTTTGCTAGAAGTACTTTTCCTTTGTGTGGACTTGCTTGTGACAAACTGCTTTTGTCTATCTAAATATGTTCATTTTACTTTTATTTTTGAAGAATATTTTTGCTATTGAATTCTAAATTAGTAGCTATTTTCTTTCCGAACATGTATCATATTCTGACTTATTTTTTGCTAATAAGTCAGTTGTCTGTTACTCCACCGGAAGCAACCCGTTTTCTGTTTGTTTGTTTATTCTGTTTTGTTTTTCTTCTAACTGATTTATAGATCTTTTTTCTTCTCGTCTTTAATTTACTGAAATTTCAGTAAAAGGGAATTAGGTTTGGACTTTTTTATTTATTGTGCTTAAGATTTATTTTTCTGCATATCTGCATCCTCTAGTTAGGAAAAAATTCTCAGCCATTATCATAAAAAATATCGTCTCTGCCCCTTTCTTGTCTGTTCTTTTGGGGGATTCTGATTAAACTTATATTAGAATTTCTCACTCTAGTGTCTTGTTCTGTCTTCTATATTTCCACCACATTTTTTTTTCTTGAATGTCTGTGTTCCATTCTGAAAAATTTTTTTCTGCCTTCCGTTTGCTTCACCAATTTCCTTTCGCTATGTCTGTTCTCCTGTTAAACTTGTTCTTTCAGTTTTAAATAGCAGTTGCGCATTTATTTTAATTTATAGAAATTTTTCTGGTTTCTTCAAGTCTACTATATCATTTCATAGCTTTAGTTCCTTGCAAGTGTATTCAATCCCTTAAAAATGTGCGTATAATTGATTTTTTTTTTTTTGGTCTGTATCTGGTAATTTCAATATCTAAATCTTTGCAAGTCTGTTTTTTGTTTTTTGTTTTTTTTTCCTCTATGGTGGCCCTACTCATCGAGTAACTTCCTTGTATGGATGGTTGTCTTTGCCGTGTGCTAGGTGCTTTATGTGAAATAGTAATTCAGAGAAATAATTATTGAGATCTACAATACATGAACTTGTCCAGATGCGATTTGTTATTTTTCTGCCAGGCTGCTGGTTCTCTGACAGTTTGTGATCACCTTCGCCCAAGGTCAAAAGGATTTCAAATGGTCTAGTATTCCACATGAGAATATTCAGTTAACCCTTACCTTACTGTAAGGTGATGATAGCCTTTTGGTTCTTGGTGGGGAGGAGGTGAGAAGAAGCAGGCTCGTATTTCTGTTCTCACCCAGTAACACTATCTAAATTGAAATGATCAGGATCAGCAAGAAAGCAGCTTAAGTATTCACTTATTTCTCTATTTTCCCTTCACTTTTGTGCTAGCGTTTTCTTATTTGGTCACTTCGATTCTAATTTTAGATGTTTTTAAGCCCCATTTGTTGTTCTCAGTGGAAGGAATGAACCAAATGGCCTACCATTCACTGTTTAAGTTTTTTTTTAATTTGATTTTTTTGAATAGGTGATATTTTCATTTCTAAATTCTAAATTTGGCTGATATTGACAAATCGCCCTGCGCAGAGACTGAACCAATTTGTCTTCTGCCAATGTCTCTTTGCCCCATTCTCCTCTACATGATATGCTATCATCTTGAATTTTTCATAATCTCATAACTCAATGTAGTTTTATTCTGTATTTCTTGTATTGTGAGTAAAGGTGAACATTTTTTATTTATTTAAAAGTAATTTGTATGACTTTTTGTGTTCTTTTAGTTTGTACCATTTGCTCATCTTTCTCTTTGGTGGTCTTTTAGATTTGTAAGAGTTTTTTTTTCAATAAAAGGAAATTGCACATTTTTATTTTGTTATATTTTCCCATTTATCGTTTTCTTTTCATTTTTCTTATGGTAGTTTGGTCAAGATTAGATATTTCAATTTTATTTGGTTGAATTTATCAGTATGATTTCTTATGGCCTTTGTATTTGTGTCATTCACATAAAGGTCTTTCATATAACGAATTTATAAAATGATTACTTTCTCTTACTTTTACGCTTTGATATTTATTTGTATGAAAGTGGACTCTTTGGTTTTCTTGAATTTATTTTAAGTGATGATATATGAATCTTTTTCTGTCCAGATGGCTTCTCCAGTGTCCAAGTACCATTTACTGAATCGTCCATCTTTTTCTCCATTGATATCTATGACATACGACATCTTTGTTATATACTGAATCTCTATGTATTTCAATTTATTTCTGGACTTCCTATTTTGTTTCAGTCCCTGCAAATGTGCCAGCACTGCCTTGTTTGAATTGTTGAAAATCTTAGTCATTTTAAAATATCTGATGAGTTACCCCCTCAACGATATTCTTCTTTTATGAATTTTCCTTTTGAAATTTTTTTCTTATGAACTTTAAAACTAGTTTCACAGAAAAAAAAATCTCTTGTTATTTTTATTGGAATCAGGTTGTGTTTGTATATTAATGTAGGGAGAACTTATATTTTTATGTTACGTTTTCCTATTCAAGAACATGATACACTTTTTCTTTGTCCAAGACTTCCTTTCTCCATTGGTGGCATCTTAACATTTTCTTCATATAGATTTTGGGTATTTCTGGTTGAGTATATTCTTGAGTATTACCTTACTACTTTTCTTTCTTAAAGGGACTAACTATATTCTACAGCATATAAATACCACAGCCTATGGATTAAAACTCCCTAAATTTAAAATATCAGTCTTCCACTTATTAACCATATAAACATGAACAGGTTACTTATCCTCTCTGTCTTTATTTCTTCACCTGTAAAATGCAGTTGTTGTGAGAACCGAATAAAGTAAATAAATTATGAAAGCCCTTAGAAGAATGCTGATCACATGACAACATTCGGCATTCATTTAATAATGACATTCAGTATTAAGTCTTGCTATCATAGATGATTGTCTTTTTTCATTAACTTTTTCAACTTATTGTTTATATAAATAGAAACTATTGGTTTCTCGATAACATTGTTTCCGACCAGCTGATTAAGTTCTCTTATTGTTGCAATCATATTTTCAACTGATTTTCTAAGTATGGAATCTTGTAAGCTTCAAACAATATATTTTATCTCCTCCTTTCCAATTTTTATATTATAATTTCTTTCTCTTTTCTGTTTGCATTGGCTGGTACATCCAGAAAAATATTTAAAACTTTAAAAGCTATAAATAATCATCACAATCTTTCCTCTTAGATTCTGAGAGTGCAGTTTCTCTTGGCAAAATCTGCTCATAGTTCTGAGCAGACTTTTTTCACTTCCCTGGCAGAATCTTTCTCCTATGTTGTCCTTGAATATAGAAATTTCTCAGGACATTCGCCATGACTACTACTTCTCCCCGTACACATCACCCCTAAATAATCTTGTCAATTAATACTCACAACATAATGGCTCACCAAATTATATATCCATCCTAGGTATATTTCCTGTAATGCTAAATTTATATATCCAACTTCTCATTGGACATTTTTATCAGAATCTCATAAATACTTAATATTGACATGTTTAAAACAGAACTCATCCTTACTCTACACACACACACACACACACACACACACACACACACACACACACACAAACTTTCCTTTATGGTAACCCCATAAATATATAGTAACAAGAACTAGAAGCATAGGGTTTATATTCAGTTCATCCTTTCCCACCATACCTTAAGCCCATTAGCCACTCCACCCTATGGATTATACCTCTTGTGGACATTACTTCTCCTTTAGCTGAAGTTCTTGATTTCCTTGCACAGGGATCATTTCGACAGACTTCTCACTTCCCTGTAGGGTAACTAATTGTTCCAGTTTTCCTGGAATTGTCCCAGAACGCAATATTCTCAGTATTAAAACCAGGAAAGTGCCAGGGGGATGAGGTGATTACCCTATTCCTGGGCTTTCAGTACTATCTCTTTTTGGGGGGAGAGGAGGGTTAAATCTTTTATTTTTTATTAAAAATTATTGGAGGTGACATCAATTAACAAAATGAAATAAGTTTCAAGGATATCATTCAACAGAAAGCCATATATAGAAAACTAAAAATATATGTCTTTTCAATGATTGTTAATGAACTTCTTCAAATGCAGGTTAATGAACTTCTCTAAGGAAAAAGTGTATAGGCACGCAAATTCTGCATTCAGTGTAGGAGTTTAACAGACCCTCTCGATCTACGCGTCAATTGTCACACATTCAAAAGATTCAAATTTGAGTTTTTAACCAATCCTTCATATGGCCGTCAGACAATCTGTCTAACACCCCAAATCTGACAGTGTTATTCTCCTTCTAGATGTTCTCTAATGACACCCCATCGCCTACAGAGTAACACCAAATTCTGTAGCACACATAGAAGATACTTTGTATTCCGGGAGTTGTCTTCATTTGTCAATGCATCTCCTAGGACTTTATTTCTCATGCCCCACACTCTTGCCGTATCACATGACTGACACCTTACAAAGGTGCAAGCTGCTCCATGCCTAAGCATGTTAGCACATGCTCATCTGTGGTGTACAGTGCCTCCCTCAGCATCGTCATATTTGCTTTAGAATACCTACTCTAGCTTAGAAAACTCATTCAAAGATTTCTCCTCTCTGCAACACTTCCTCCCAAATCATTCCAATCAATTAATTGTGCCATTTTTATTTCCATCACTGGAGTTGGTGCACAGTAGTTATAACACTGACCGTTTACTGAAATTATCTTTCACAAGCCTTTCTCTGCAAATACACCAAAAATGTGAAGCAGGAGCAGTATCGTATCTTACCCTACCTTATATGTCTAGCGTCTAGCACATTCTAAACAACAAATAAATGATCGTTGAATGAAGTAATGAATGAAAGTGGCAGGCATACAAGGATCATCTTACTCATAGCAAGGCAATTAACAGCATAATTTACAACTCATTACTTAAAATTGTATGTACTTTTAATGAAGATTTATGAATTACCTAAATGTCACCTTACCGATTTTCTCATTAACACAGTGGTATGTGATACTCTGGTTTTTTTTGTTTTTTGTTTTTTGGTTTTTTTGGTTAGCATTCTACATCTGAGGAACGGAAAATGGGAAAATGCAATGACGAACCCAAACTTCTGCTTTATGTATTGCAGCCGTGCATTCCCTTGAGGTTTCCTACTAGACGGGCTCAGCGAACCGTCCAGAGTAGTTTGAGAGACAGCCGGGGATAGATCACAGCAATAAAAAGAAAGTGATTTCCAGTCCTAAAGAATGACCTTATGCAGGCAAGTCGTCGCTGTAATAATTATCCGAGTTTCCTACTTTGTCAAAATTCAAACCCTTAACGAGAAATTGAACATTTTCTTTTTTTTATCATTTTGAAACCTGCTTTCGATACCATTTTAAAAGCGAGCACATATAAAAGTAAAGGTGCCCGATTTTGTGTGTGACTTTTAAAATATCACATGACATGACCGTATTAGGTCCTGTGATCTCCAGTGCATTTATAGCACACAGTTCATCAAATGCAAAAAACAAAAACAAACAAACAAAAAACCCTGAATTTGCAGCTCTGTAATTTGCATGAGCTCACAGTCCAGTTTTATTCTGGTGTGTACTTTTATGCTTCACTAATGAGATCTCTACATACTGTGTTGCCCTTTGCTGTTTGCCTCCATCTCCAAAATGCTACCTAAACAAGCCGGAAAGGAAAATAACTAATTAATTGTTGTGTTTTGTTTCATGATGAGGCTTGCCTAGCTGTTGATGAGGGTTGGCAGTGCAAAGGGTGACGACTTGAATACGTGCAGACGTCACTGAGAAGTAATACCGCACGACAGAGTGGGAAGCAAATGAGAAATCAGGGTTCTCAAGAAAAAATTGAGAAGACATCAACTACTAGATAGTTCTCAGAAGTAGGCAAGACAAATGAAGGAACCCTAGCGAGGAAGCCACAGATTAAGACGCAGGAAGATATTCAGGATCAAGGGAATAAAAAGGCTGATAGGTAAAAGGATGAGTAAGTCATGTCAAGACTAAAATCTTTAATTAGAACATCACTTGACTAAGAGCTTGGTTTTCACTTCCTGCCGTGCTCTGTAAGTTTAGGGATTATAGAGAAACTGTGCTAGTCCAACTCCAATAACTGTTAACATCATCTTCTTCCCCATCTTGGGTAGGCATTAAGATGGCAACCTGCAGTGAGAACGAGGACATGGATGGATTTACCTCCTCTTCTTGCTGTGTTTGCTAGCTCTTCTACTCTCTTCAGTATTGCCGTAGGAGAAGGAGGATGAGGAAAAAGAAAAGGCTGATTTATATTTGAGCTGCATGGTTTTATGTCCTCTAGCTGGCAGCTCATTAGAATGTAGCCCTAGAAGATGATATCGTGGGTGGCCTCTGTGGGCTCTGGAGGGTTCTGCTCTCCTGTAGACCCAAGAAGATATAACTCTATTCTAAGCTATCGCCTGCAACCCTACTTTTCACATATAGATACTCCTCCTACCTCTTTCTGCTGAGTTGGCTCACCTCTCGTGTCACTCATGCTGGTGAGCGACCATGCAGGATCTGTCTCCCAATGTCACTGCCATTCTCTACAGGAAAACACTTATGGCTTCTTGCCCTGACAAACTCTGAGAGGAAAGTCGATTCCCACATTATAGCACTGTTGATTCTACCAGCTGGCTGGTAGAAAACAGACTAATCTATGCTTGATAAAGCTGTCTCATGCATGGATCAGACAGTAATCCTGTGTCTCCCAGTGGCAGGAAATGTATCTCAGCGTTCTCTAAGTGTACCCATCGAAGTCCCTCCTCTATGTATGAGGCAAAAAGTAGCGTCCACGATGCCTCCTTCAGAGAAGGAAAGCTCTACCATAACATCCGCACTCTCTAAAGAGGTCTCCACTCACGTTCTTAAATCTTCACTCTGTCCCATTTTTACATCCTCGAATTTGTTGAGTTGCGGAAAAATAAAACAGGCTCTTGGGGCCATTTCATTTCTAAATCTACATGCAATGAGAGAGGTGATCTGTCTCACACTTACTTTGGCCTCCTGGTAGTTATCAGAAAGAGTTCCAGTCTACATTCCTGCTTCTTATCTTTCTGTAACTAGTAATTTTCAACCCCAACTGCATAGTTAGAATCACTAGCAAAACTTTAAAAAATGTACATGCCTGTCACTCCCCTCTTGCAGCCAGCGATTCTGTTTTAATTGGTTCGGTTGAACATTTGTGTTTTTTAAAAAGCTCTCAATGACTTTAATGTGCAGCCAGGACTGAGAACAACTGTTATAAATGGCAATTGATTTCTTCAACCAACAGCTTTAGATGGAATAGTTCTGTATTAATTTTTTCTGTATGTTTGCAGACAACTCTAAGCTAATCACTTTAAAAACTATTCTCAATAATAAATTAGTTTTTTAAATAGCTCCTGATGTCATTACAAATGGTAAGATTTCATTTTTTTAATGGCTGAGTAATATTCTATTGTATATATGTACCATAACTTCTTTTGATGGGCATAACGTCTCTTGATGGGCACTTAGGTTGCTTTTGTATCTTGGCTGTAAAATACCTTTTTAGTGAATTCTAGCAAGAACTAACTGCATCTATAGGATTAGTTTCTGTACCAGTTTTTAACTCAGATTGTTCTCGTGTCTTAAACTATTTTCATTCAGTCAAAGTGGAAAACATACTCTTTATCATTAATTAGTTATATTTATCTGTACACATTAGCGTTCACGTGGATGACTATATTTCTTCTCTGTTTAATAGGTAGATGCACTTAAATTTTTTTATGATTCCTATCACCTTAAAGCAATTTTAAAAAGTACTCATTGAGATAGGGAGGGCTGAAGAAAATCAATAATTAATTATTTGCTTTGCAAAAAACAAACAAACAAATGAACATGAAATGAATCTGAAAGAAGTGCATTTCTATCAATCTGATCATGTTCGAGATGAGTTTTCCAAAGAGATGAAAGTGATCTCCTGACATCTTTATTCCAGGAAGTTTTCAGATTTTCTGTAAAAATTTTTTTTCTATGCTAAAAACTGAAAGTTTCCCAAATACAGAGCTGAGACTGGTTGTCTAATATTGTCCCACCTCAGGTGCAAAATGCCCTTAAAGTTCCATTTTAACTTCAAGGGAGAAAATAAATCCATTCGTTGTTTTTCTGGACAGGGCTAATATTCTCAAAAATCATCAAATCTAAAAAATAAATTTAGTAAGTCAGTTTCTCTGCCTCCTGTTACTAAACTCTTTTAACCTAGACATTCTACTTCTAGGAATTCACTCTACAGATTCAGTCAGGTGTATAAACAAGTGTGTGTGTGTGTGTGTGTGTGTAAATGAATTTATTGCAACATTGTGTAGGGTAACAGCATGAAATTAGTGAGAAAATGGTAAAATGAACGATAGTAAAGTTGTTAAACAAAATGACATAGATCTATGTATGCTGATCAGGAACAATTTCCAAGATGCTTTAAGTTTAAAAGGCAGGAAGTGTGTTCTCATACTCATTGGGAAAAGGATAGTCTCTTCGATAAATGGTGTTGAGAAATTAAATAACCACATTCATAAAAATGAAACTGGACTCCTGTCTCCTACCACTCACAAGAATTAACTTGAAGTGGATTAAAGATGTAAGTGTAAGACTTGAAACTGTAAACATCAGGGGACAGCTCCTTGACCTTGGTCTCGGCAATGATAATTTTGGCTGTGACTCCAAAGCGCAAGCAACAAAGGCAAAAATAAATAAGTGGGACTAAATCAAACCAAAAAGCTTCTGCACAGTGAAAGAAACAATAGATAAAATGAAAAGACAACCTACAGAATGGGAGAAAATATTTGCAAACCACCTATCTGATAAGGGGTTAATATTCAAAACACGTAAAGGACTCATACGACTCAATAACAAACAAACGAAAAATCTGATTTAAAAATGGACAGAACTAAATAGTCATTTTTCTAAAAAAAGACACACAAATGGCCAACAGATACATAAAAAGGTGCCCTACATCACTAATTGTCAAGGAAGATGCAAATGAAAACCTCCATGAAGTATGACCTCATACCCTTTAGATGGCTGTCATCAAAAAGATGAGAGATAAGTGTTGGCAGGGGTGGAGAGAAGAGGGGACTCTTGTACACAGTTGGTGGGAATTAATGAAAACAACATGGAGCACTATGCAAAACAGTGTGGAGGTTTCTTTAAAAAGTAAAAATAGTACTAACATATGATCCAGCAGTTCTGCTTATGGCTTTAGATTCAAAGGACAGGAAAACAGGACGTTGAAGACAGATCCTCACTGCCATGTTTATTGCAGTATTGAAGTATTATTCACAACCAAGATATGGAAATAACCTAAGCGTGTATCAACAGATGAATGTGAGGTTATGTATACATATAATCTACATATATGTATATAATCAGATTATATATGTGATATACATGATTTATATTATATATAATGTAAGACTATATACATTATATATATTATATATACCAACCAAGAGAAAAGACGTCCTGCCATTTGCAAGAAGACATTGACCATGAGAGCATTACATTAAGTGAAATCAGTCAAACAGGGAAAGACAAATACTTTATGATATTACTTATATGTGGCATCGACAGAGGCCTAACGCACAGAGCCAGAGGGTAGAACGGTGGTTATCTGGAGCTCAGGGGTGGTGGAAATGGGAGATGCTGGTCAGAGTACAAACTTGCAATTAGAAAATTAATAAATTCTGGGGATCTAATGCACGGCGTTGTGATATAGTTTACAGTACTGTGTTTCTATCCTTGAAAGTCGCTATGAGAGTAGATCTTAAATGTTCTCACCACAAAAAAGAAATAGTAATTATGTGACTTCATAAAGGAATTAGCTAACACTACGGTGGCAATCATAGTACTATATATAAATATATCAAGTGTACATAAGTGTGCTTAATGCATATGTGTATCAAATCAACAAGTTGTTCACCTTAAACGTACACAATATATTTCAATTATATTTCAACAAAACTGTAAAATACAAGAGACACGTTTATCTCCATGTTCATACATTGAGTTTACACATTAATTTATTTATTCATTGAACATTTACCAAATGCTGACTTCGTTAACTCTGTTAACTGAACAACCACCAAATCCTATTGTGAGGAAAACAGGGATACAAAAAAAGTCTGAACATTTTCATTCACTCACCCATTCATTCCCTGACTCACACAATAAACACTATTTAGTAAATATCAATCGTGCGTCACCTGAACCTATGCAAAAGGGATGGCACATACCTCCTCTGTAGACATGGCCAGAAGTGGCCCAAACGAGGGCAGGTTCTAGGATGTCCATGAAGCCCACCTGCCACCATATCACAAAGGCCATATTTCCATGGGTACAATCACTGCGGAGGAAAAACCGGTCCATTCGCCCATTAACTCATTTATTAAAGACTTATTATTTTAACTCTCTACAAGTGCCATTCTCTGGGCTTTTTCAGAATATAGAGTTAGACAAAACACGGACCCCATCTTTGGGAGTTTGAAGCTCAGGAGATCCGTTTGCCTTTTTTTTTTTTTAGCATTTTGAACTTTATAAAATATATTTATTTATTACTTCGTTTGATTATCAAAAAGAAGCCATGAAGTAAGCCCGACAGATATAGTTTTTCCCATTTTACAAACAAAAAAATCACAATTTAGAGAGGCTGAGCATCCTGCTTGACATGGCTGAGGTGACCCGTGTGCCTTTCATGGCATGTACCATAACAGTGTGTCTGCCATCCCTCCGTTTTGCTGTCGAAGTCACTGGACCTGCCGTGGCCTGGCTCACTGAAAATGCTCTATAAAGAGAGGGTCACAAAAACCGACGCATACGTTCCTCAAACATGTTTATTTCAATGTAACGAACGTACACTAATTCTCTAGTTTTTTTCTAAAACACCGGACCTTCGGTTCACGCATCAGCTGCCCGATTGAAATACCACACAGTCTTCCTCAGATACTCACACCCATAATGCCTCGTCTATGAATTCTCAATTTCAGTTTCTTTAAAGTGAGGCCAGAATTACAGAGACATGTGAAATCTTCTGAATCCAGAATCCTTCTAGATGTTTATGCTTTCTCCCAATCTTTTCGAAGCATCTGGCCCACACCTAATTCAGCAGAAATATTTGCAGCGGCCTTCCTTTTCAAGGCTTTCCAAAGGACTCAGCATATGCTGTAGCTCTCCTCAAGGGTTCATATTCCATTGCTTTACACTCAGAGATGCTGTAGCTCTCCTCAAGGGTTCATATTCCACTGCTTTACACTCTACCGAGTTAGAGAAACAAGCACAATTGGCACGCGAAGGGTAGAGATCAAACGTAACCGACGTAAGCACACGATGCCACGACACAAGCAGAGGCGTTGGTGGAGGGCCTGACGCTGTGAGGCTGCACCCCCGAAATCTAAAGAAGAGAAGTCTGTTGCAACTGGGTGGTCATGTGTTTGACTCAGGGAAAATGCTGCCGAAAAATAAGAAATTATTTTTCTAAGTTGCATTTAAGAGTATTTGCCCAATCTAAAATTTAAAATCGATCTTGGTTACAAATACTGCAGATTCTTAAAAGATGGAGTCTCTCTTGGAATAAAAGTCATAGTGACAACATTTCTTGACTTTATTCTCACTGTCTTAGGACTGTCTCTCTATAGCCAGCATGGGGCTTATGATGCTGTTTGTACTTAATAGTTGCTGAAGCTGTGACTTAAAAAGCCATCTTTGAAAAATAAAGAAATCTGAGTTGTTGGAGCTTTGAAAATTAGGTCATTCTCCTTCGAAGTAAAGGGCTCAGTTCGGTCAGTTCTGTGTTAATCATAGCAGTTGGGTGAATAACTTTATTAAGTGGGACATGTATTGGGGAAGGTAGATGTTTCTCTAGGTGGTTAAGAAGATTTTCTTTTGGTTTACTTTTAAAATATTTAACAGAAAATACGAACTTTATTCATCATGTGATTACCTAAATACTCTGACCCAAGGCTAAAGAATTGGCAAAATATCCTGGAAATGTTTTTTTTTTTTTTTTTTAGATGAGAAGCACCAACATGATTGGCAGTTCTAGACTATTCTCATGTGATAAGCTCTGGGGCCACCGCCTTCCATGGAAAGTGTGTGGTCTCTGTTATCAAGGTTTATGTGTCCCTTCAGTTCACAGGCATTACAAGGGGCGTGGTTTTCCCAGTAAGTCCTTCTCTGGGCTGAAAAAGTCATTTTGTCTTTTTCACAGCCAAGAGCTTCGTAATGCTAATTCTTGTTTGGAACACTTTTAGGCGAGTTCTCTTGAGTCACAATGTTGTGATGTCTCTAAGGAGAATAAAATCAAAGCCATTCTTATGGGAC
Source organism: Pteropus medius (assembly GCF_902729225.1). Lineage (NCBI taxonomy): Eukaryota > Metazoa > Chordata > Mammalia > Chiroptera > Pteropodidae > Pteropus > Pteropus medius. Next base: position 13,789,716 of record NW_024349796.1, on the reverse strand, counting down.
CTTGAAGGATTAGTTTTTCTGCTTTTATGCTAAATGGGGTTTAAAAGTGAAGAATCCAAATAGAAATCAAAGAACAGGCAAAGAAGATCGGCAGGCTCACTCGGGGACGGCTTCATCTCCCTGTTCCTCTTCCTCGCCTTTTCCTTCTGCTCTCCTTTTTTCTTTTTTCTTCTTGCTTTGCTTCTTCATTCTTTCTTCCTTTACTTCTCCCCCTCCTCTTTTTTTTTTTAATTTAATTTAAGCTACCTCCCCTTTCTCCCTCTCTCCCTCCTTTCCCAACTGTCTTCTTGGAGTTTCTGGCAAAGCCTCCTCTAGAATGCTGGGCGAGGTGCCACATCAGGTGTGGTTCTCAACCACCAACCTTTATTAGGCAAGATTCAGCCTTATTCCGTACTCGTTCCTGGCTTTCTTTCTCTCCTTCCTTTATTCTGTTTTCTTCATGAAGTTTTCCATAAACATGGTGAAAATGAAAAATATTGAGGTGCAGAAAGTCTCTCTCACTGTCTTACTTCCTGAGTTTTTCATTTCGAGTGGCTCTTGCGTCAACGCTACTGGATGCAGTAGAGACATAAGGGTGAAGGAATTGCCGTGGAGGAGGCCTGAGTCCAGGAGGGGGACTGAAGGGCAAACAGATAATTAGGGCTTGATGCGACATATAAAAGGCACCGTCAAAGTGCCGTGGAAAGACAGGAGGGCGGTTACCTGCTCACGGAAAGCAACGAGGAGAGGGAGAGAATTCCAAGAGCCAACGAGTGGATCGCCAGGGGCTTGCAGGCAGCGAGTGGTCAGGCGTACCCTGGCCGTGGTTGAAAGTCTTGAAAAGGATCTTGGACTTGCTTCTCTAGGTCGGTGCTGGCACAGACCGATCAAGTATCAGTGTGAGATGGAAGGACAGAAAGGCAGAGAGCAATCACGCCACGTTCACTGCGGAACGGCCTCTGACAGCGGTAGTTAATGCTGGGGCCGCGTCACACATGGCAACTTTATCCTCAATTTCGGTCCTAGTAAAAAAAAAAAATCTAGTAAACAGCTATGTGCGGTACCGGACAATTTATAGACGATAAGTTAGAGATGTAGTCTTGTTTGCAGTTGTGAAGACCCATCTGGCAGTAGTTTTTATGGATTTGACAGGGCAGGACTAGAGGGAGAAAAAACAGGGAAAAGCCTATTGCAATAGTCCACACCCTATACCCCGGATGCCAAAGAAAACATTGCTGGGGACTTGCTCTACACTGGGGGTAACGGAGATGGAGAGGAAAGAATATATTATCAAGATATTTGGTGAGTAGTTCCTGGTGGACCTAGTGATTATTTGATGTGAAAATTGAGGGTAAAGAAGAAATAAAATAATCGGTAAGATCATTATATAGAGATAGATGGCATACAATGCCATTCTTCCAAGAATGTGAATTCTAAATAAATCTCACATCTTTATGGATTCAACTTAGGTAAGTGTCCCAATATTTGTAATATGCCGGTTTTGGCAGCTCCTCTAAGAAATATAGTTTAAAAATGTCTACCTTGAGTATCAATATATCAAATAAGCCTAGTTTTATTTAAAAAATCAACAGCACCCAACAAAACAAAAACCTTAGCTTTAAAAGTGGAAAGCAAAGATCGTTATGAATATGCTTACGTTGGAACAGTGATTTCTGTTTGGGGTATGTCAGGTATGGCCTTTACCCCACAGTCAACACCTGCAACTCTTCAGACTTGACTGTGTCCAAAGTTTGTCCCACACAGACAACCAAGACACAGAATGGCTTTAGGATGTTTCATATTTTGAGATCCTGACCCTCAAAATGTGACTTTGTTTGGAGACGAGACCTTTAAGGAAGTGATTAAGTTAAATGAGGTCGTGAGGTTGGGCCTTAATCCAATATGACTGATGGATGTCCTTATAGCAAGAAATTTGATCACAGGTAGTTAGACCACAGGTAGTTGATGACACAGGGAGAAGATGACCATCTACAAGCCAAGGAGAGAGGTCTCAGAAGAAACTGACCCTGACAATAACTGTTCTTGGACATCTAGGATCCAGGACTGTGAAAAAATAAATCTCTGTTGCTTAAGCTACTCAGGCTATAATATTCGAGTATGGCAAACTACTAGAGCACACAACTCATAGATGGTCTGGACTAGATTGAGACTCTAGCTAGTCTGACTCCAAAACCTGTGCTTTGCCTGAACCCCTCTCCACCACCTACCCCAGGAAGAAAGGGACTGTGGCTGCATCATTCCTGCTCTCAAATGAAGATGTCTGTAATGCCGAGAACTTTTCCTCCAGTAGATGAGCTACTTCTCTGGACTGATTGTGATCTCTGAATTTATTATGACAGTGGTTAGAGCAGAGAGAAAGGTTTAGAATCGCTGGGCTATATTAGGGGAAGAAAGATGGAATTTCATGACGTACTAAAGCTTTTGAACTCTGGCTTCCATAGATGACTGAGAACTTACTCAAAGGCTAAGAATGGTATTCTTGGATTGCAAAACTGATAAGAGAGAGAGAGAGAACACTATCTGATACAGACAAAGCTTTGCAATGAACTAAAGGAAGAAAGGAACTAGCTAAGTTAGATATTAACTTAAACCACATCAATTTGGCTAAGCTTGAGGTTCTTCTACAGAGTGAATGTCATATTTCTGATATAGACGCAGGATTTTTGCATTCTTTCATAATGATATGATAGTTTGCCTGTGTCAGTTGTTAATTCAGCACCAATGACAGTTGTATCACAAATCAATTTAGTTGCTCTTTTCAGAGCTTCTAAGTCTTTCCTTTGCAATATGTGAACTTCCTATAACCTAGAATTTATGAAATGGAACCATATGTGACCTCCACGCTTTCTCCATATTCAGAACCCAATCCAACTAAAATAATTCTTTTGTAAGAGCTGGCTAAGAATTATCAGGTAAATCATGTTACATGGATGCTTATTAAAAAAGTTTTGACTTGTTCTGGATGACCATCTATTTCCTCATTCACTAAAGAATGCAGAATGTCAATGAAAATTCTAATTTTATCATATCTCATTAGTTTTCTTAATATGTTTGATCTCTGACAGTGTTCTTGCTTTGTGAAGAATTCACATATTTTATCATAATTTCCCAATAATGAATGTAACATTTTAATTCTTGTTTTTAAAAAAGGAGATTTGAGGTCGTCGATAAAATTATTTCTGCATCTTTTTCATCTTCGCTGCCTGGTTTGGGCTCTTGTCACCTATCCCATGATTACTGCAATAGTCCTGCAGGCTATTCTCCTGCTGTGGTTGCTTTTCTATATCCAAGTCATCCTATTCTGCTACAAGATTAATAATCTTAAACCGATCTCTGACTGTGTCAGCTTCCTGCACAGAAACCACCTATGGTTTCCTATTAACTGGCAACAGGATAAAGTCCAAATTCCTGAGTTATCCATAATCTGGCCTCACTCAGGCTTTCAAACTTCTAGCCTTATCTTCCAACACTCCCCCATCATGAGCTAGCCAAACTGGTTTCGCGAACTCATGCAGGACTTACTGTCTATACTCTTTCTTCTTATCATTAATCAAATATAGTTTTCAGGCAAGAATCGTCATCCAAGTTCTTCAGCTAGATGCCCCAACACCTTAAACGGTCTTCATTAAATGTTATTGCTCCTAAAATCATCAATGTCAACGTTTCTTTCTTCTTTGTATCCTTCACAAAAGGGTAATGGAAATGATTTTTTTTTATTTTTGACTTATTAGAAGCGTTCATTAAAAAGATGGTAGGAAGCAAACACATAAAAGAGCTTCTTCAATCATGGGCGTTTCAAAGCTATGCCTGCTCGTAAGCATGAAAAGTGTAGGGAGGCAAGCCACACTCACTGAGAGTCTACTGTGAGCAGAGCGGTTTAATTGTGTTGTCTCATTCAGTCCTCAAATAACCCTCGGAGAGGGACGAGCTCAAAGAAGCCATTGCTTGATGGCGGTAGACCCGCTGGCAGAGTTCACACGTGAAGGAAGGATATATTAACTACAGTTCTGGGCAACTCACGTTCAGTCCGCTCTGTCCCGCTGCCTTGTGTGAAAGGGCAGCTAAATCTTCATGAATTTCAGGGTTCTCTGGCAAAAGGGCACCCTAGTCCAATTATCATTCACTTCTGTTGGACTCTCTGTGCCGGGTGTGGTACTAGGCATTCTACATCCCTGATCGCACTCAATCTTGTCAACAAACCCATGAACTTGGGGTGCTCTTACGCACATCAGGACACCGTAACTTCGAGCCGTTTGCTAACTTTCTCAAGGACACCTGAGCACGTGGTTGGGTCAGGCCTGAAAAGCACCAAAGCCTGGGCTTCTGTGTCTTCCGCTCTTAGAGGCCATCTGTCACATTAGGCCATGGTCCTATCTTCGAATGTTTCCCCAAACGTTATCTAAAAAAAAAACAAAAACAAAAACATCCTCCTCATTCCAAGAACATGTTTGCATTCTGATGACTCCCTGCTGTACATTTCCCACCGATGAGAGAGAAGTCGAGGGCCCAGGGCCCCCCACCACGCAGAAAACGGGGAAGAACACGTCCGGGAGCGTTGACGGCATTCTCCCTTTGGCTTTTTTGTTGTCGTCGCTATGTTTGAGTTTGGTTTTGGCTTTGTGGTTTTTGTTGGCGAGTCGATGCCTCGGTTTCAGTAAAAGGGGATGTGGGACAAGTGACAGATAAGTAGTTAAAAGAGTTACAGAGGGATGGCGTAATGATAATGACTTCACCCCCCAAGAAGAATTAAGAGAGGCAGACTCAAAGATGAAAAGAATGTACTTAACGTGTGTTATTTCATGATGGAGCCAAAGAAGCATGGTCTCCGCCCCGTCACGGGAGAGGCCGACCACTGAGCAGCCAGCAGCTGGCACCCCGGTCCTCGACAGTGTAGCTGCTACATATAAAGTTACTTTATTTACCTGTTTGTTTGTGCCATACACGCTCTGCCTTCGTGTTCACAGAAAGAGAAAATTCCCGATGAGAAAAAAAATAATTTTGAGAGTCAGGAAGACATTGGACCTGACGCTGATCTCAATAGCAGGCGCTGGCAGGGGGCGGAATTATTTTTCAAACACTTTTGCTTCTCCTGGTAAAGTAGTTAGTGTTGTATTTTCATGCTCGAAGGAAAAAGTGATGAAAAGTTTTTAAACCCAAAGAAACAAAACTCTTGGTTTGTGTCCAAATTTTCTGCAAAACAGGATCCCACATGGCCAGCCCCGGTCTTGATAGGTCTGAAACGAATTGGAGGATGCAACTTTTTAGGTTTGGCTTTTGCGTTTCACCTCATTTCCGTTCGATTTCGTAGCCTCTGTGTGCATGTCCGCCTCGCTCGGGGCATATAATGGGGGAAGGGAAAGTTCATTTCGTAACATTTTTAGTGTCTGTGGTTCCAAACTCGCAGATGTCCAGCCTGGCTGTCGCTGCAGTCTGCCTCACAGGGGCGTGAGAGGTGGGGGCGGTGGCACAGGGCACGCCCACAGTCAGTGCCATGGTGCGCCACAGCACAGCGCAGCAGGCCACAGCACGCCAAGCTTCTAGCAATTTCCCCAGCGGGCTACAGAAATGGAAGAGGGTTGGTTACCTGCTCTCTGCCGCTCAGGCCTTTACAAGGCCAGGGATTCCCATCCCAGGCTTAGCCACGGTCTGTCCTAGCCGGGGAGAATCCTAGAGAAGGATGAAGGGAGAATTTGCTCAGCAAGCTTGTGGCTTGTGCCCTCCCAAGTTCAAAGAGAAAACTGTCTCGTTAAACTGTCTTCTGGCTCTGCCTGGGGGAGAATTTCAAGCTTCCACAGTTAAGATTTCTGGAGTTAGAACTTTCATGCATTTCTCTTTTTATTGGGGAGGCGTTGCGATTGGTTTTACAAGCAAAATAAACAGCTTAGGAACAAATGAAAGCCTTTCCTTTATTTCTCTTTCAACTGTAAATTCAAGAGCTCAAAATGAATTTGGCAGAGAACTCCGATTGCTCAGGAGTGCTGTGGCCGAAAGGCAAAATTTCCAAAAATTCTTGAAAATCCGAGTAATACCGGGAATAAATCCCAAATTCGACTTGTTGAGCCTCGAGTCGCTTTTAGAACTTCTTTTCCCCTCCCTTTAGAAAAAAAAAACAGAGAAATCAGTCACCGGTCTCCTGTCAGTCCTGTGTCGCTGCGTCTCTGCCATGGCGCATGGAGATGCACCCCGCCCCTGGGCCAGCTGTCCTTAACGCAGCCAGAGGGAACAGGTGCAAACACGTGGGTCCCAGTGACCTGAGGAAGTAAATCCCCCGAGGGTGAGCTAGGCCTCCTCAAGGGCACTCCAAGTTCACGGGTACCTAAATGGAATCTTTATACAGCTCACATTTGTTTGATTCTTTACTCCGTTTTTTTAAAAGTCAACCTCGAATCGTTGGACCGTCAGGCTTTTTAAATCTTGATGAACTTATTTTTTGACCTTTTAAATCATCTTGATTTATGTAAAATCAATCACAAAGTTATCTGCTGCATCCTTTATGCCACTGTTACTATACTCGTTGAATGACACCACATGAAAGAGCCTGCCTTGTAGATACTTTGCTTTTGATTTTCTAAAAGTAGGCCCATGTTGCTTGAAATGGAAAGAAACAGAGACCTAGAGGTTGATCAGCTTCATCTTAGGTTAATCATGGAGCAGATTTTTGAAGCCGGACTTCTCAATTTTTATAATCCATGTGCTGCCTCTCGTGTTTACTTCTAGGGCTGTATAGCACTAATTTCTGCATAGTATTTCCCAGTCATTACTCAGCTCCTTCAGAATAGGAAACAGATTTGCAGCATTCAGCTAAAATATCTAGCACCTAGGAGATATTAGGTAAATTTATTGAAACGAATTTATGACCTTGATGTTATAAGCTAGCCGAACAATTCTGCTTTAGGTAAACACGACGCAATAGAATTAGCTCTGATGGCGTGCACGTGATTTGACTGCTGTCAGATCAAAATTCATGTAATAATCAGCAAGGCGTCGTAATCACCACCATCACCTTTTGTTAAGTCGTTGTTATGAATCTGTTGCGCGAAGCACTTTATAATCATTTTCACAAATTAGCTTCGGAATAATTATGCGGGATTCTGGGGAATTATTATTCCCTTCATTGTAGTTGAGGAAAGTAAGGCTTAGAGACAAAAAATAACTTGCCTAAAATCACAGTCTAAAAACACCTAGCCATGCGTATGGTCCCAGAGGGGTTGGGAGTCAGAAGAAGGGCCTCTCTAAACACTCAGTAAATGTGTAGTAAGCAGGAGAGTGCAATTTGCGGTTTCTTCACTATCGGCACTGAAGTCCCCTCTGAATGGAGACCCCGTATTGTACACTGGTCTCCTACATCCTCCTGAAAGTCCAAGAAATCTGCATGAGGGGCACACCAGATTTTTGTTTTCAGCACGACAGGAATACTCACAAATCTAACTTTTGGCGGCAAAACAATATCAATATTATTGTTTGAAAAAAATATACATATAGTTTGTCAAATCAAAGGACTTAATGACTTACTCTCTCAATGCAACACCTTTTGATACTTTTGGTGACCACATAGTCATACTGCCAAATATTTGGAAAAACAAAACAAAACAAAACAAGACAAGACAATGTCACATCACTTAACCTATGAAGGCAGTACAATCGGCTCTAGTACAATGAATGTTTCTGATGCATCACTTAGTGATAGACTGTTGGTAATAAAGGAATAATTTCAGGATACTGCAGTATATCCTTGCTGTTCATGTATAATTTTTTTCCAAGTATGTTGACATTTCATGCCGTATAGTCACAGAAACAGAATGCAAAGCATACTAAGCCAGCCGAACACAACAAAGCATGCAGGAACACAGCGTGACCCCCAGCGCCCTGTCACTCCATATGTTTGGCCGCGTTCTGGGAAGTTTTATTGGGTGGTTCTCCCTGGCTTTTATGCATTTTACCCTTGTCTCTATAACTCAGCACCCTTCTTCCCTATAATCTTTTTCTTAGTATTCCCTCCATCAGGCTCCTTTGACCTTATTTCTAAAATCAAGTATTTCTTACGGTATTTATTTAATTTAAATTTGAGATCTTTTTAAACTGTGTTTATATTTTTATTAGTGGCACTGTTGTTTTTGTCAGTTATCCTTTACAAAAGTACACAGGGTTCGACTGCCCACCCCTGTATCCTTGAAAAGGGATCAATTTAGTAAAACAAGAGGTGGTTCTCTGGATGTGTATATATCACATTGTGGGAGAAATATTTGCACATCCGACAACGTCAAGAATACAGAGGACAGCAGATGCATGAAGAATGCGAAATAAAGGTCTTGAGCAAATGAGTAGTTCTCGCGTACTCTACACAGAGAATCGTATATGCGTTTGCTTTCAACTCCATTCCGGCAGAGTCATAAATGAGCATATGCAGATTACCTGGTCTCTGTTGCTCACCTGAATACCAGAGCTAATAACTCCCACTTAATTCGGTGCTTTTCTAATGATCCGTTGATGCATAAGTAGGTGAAATGGCCAATAGAGCTATTTTGAAAGTGAGAGTGGCCCTGTTTATCTCTTCAGTATGTGCCCAGTGGTAGATACTGCAAGGCAGAATGTTCACAGTATGATGGCAATGGAGAATCACGGTGAAAGGCAGACACTAAAATTTAAAAAGTGTAAAAATCTAGGACTGTCACAGCATTAGAAATAGTCCTACTTCTGGTGACATCGTGTTACTCTCACATATTATTGCAACGGCTCTGAATCAAAGAGTGTTTAATTACGTTCAAATAATTTCTTTCTGACGGTGGCAAAATATGTAATTCACCTAAAAAAAAGTTTTCGACAAAATAGTTATTATTTTTAAGTTTTGGTGTATGAAATTGATGGCTAACCAGCTGAAACACCTCATTCTCAAATTACATTTTAAAAAGCTATACAACTCTTTATAACCTCTTCTTTTTCAAAAGCGATGCTATAACTCAGAATTTCACAACCAATATTAAAGAATGACTCCAGAGTTAAAATGAAGCCATATAGAATAGGAAGTAGATGACAATTATTACTGGTTTCCTTCCCCAAAAAGATACAGGGAAAAGGAAATGGATTTAAGTGACAGCAAGGTACATAAACATAGACAACTTTTGGATTGGCAATTTTTTAGAACAAGCTATGAAAGTAGTAGTGTTTTTTCTTTTCCTAAGGAAATAATTAAGAGTAGAGAATTACTATATTTGTATTAATTTGAATGTTTCTGTTTCTTACCGCACTAGTTTCTACTGTTGAAAACTTACTTAACGAGTGCCCATTTTTATTTTAGAATGAAAAATAAATAAAGACGACTCTGCATGTCACCTTATAAGGATCAGACACCCACTTCCTCAATGGACAAAGAGGTAATAATATGTAGTAGTAATTAAGACCTTGGGTGGAAATTAGCCTTAACCGACGTTGTTTAGATCTAAATTTTTCTGCTTCAACTTTGGCTGATTTCTGAAAACATCGTCTGGCTCTGTTTCTCTCTTCTCTTTTGTAAAATAGAGTTAAGCTGTCTCTTGGAGGCATTTTAAGGTTTGCATTGAATGTATAGCTGTATGCAATTGACAAAGTGCTTTGCATAAAGTGGTATCTCAGTAAATGATTATTACATAAATTATAAATTATGACACACGCACACTCAAAACCTCACACTCATTATGAGGGATTAACAATGAATGAGTCTACGTTTATTTTGTTTTGTTTTGTTTCTTTGTGTTATATAATTATACAACATCTCTAAAGGAAAATGAACACAGGGCTAACTAAAATATACTCCCAGAGTAGAATATAACTTGCACGTGAATGCTAATAATGATGAATGACACTGTCTACATTACTGTATTTTTAAATAGGTAATAATTATATAGCATGAAAAAAGTACTTTGAGATTCATATCATCTTGATGTAAGAATAAATGCAATATTAAACCTTATACAAGATTGTGAATGAGAACGCTTTAAAAGTCATTTAAAATACTATATTCTAGATTATATTTCTAATTTGCTGTGATATTTTAATTACCACCATATATTTTAATTATCACCATATCTGGCTAGATATGCTTTATAATAGGAATTTTGCTTCATGCCATGTGCATGAGACCTTACATATTTGACATTGTAACTGGCCCATCCATCGTAAATGTCTAGAAAAGGAAACAAGTAGTCATCTTTCCCTTTGGATTTCTTGTTTTGATACAGATTATTCCTGGGACACTGTTTCTCATGCCTTTGAACTCTAACCATGGCATTTAACTTAATTTTCAAGGGCAACTCAGCCTTCATTTTTTGACATCTCTCAAAGCATAATACCTGTTTAATGGTTAACTTCATATCTACAAATGTAGAAAAAAAAATGCATTTGGTTCTTTAAAGTCTCTGCTGCTCTTGGAAAAAGAATCTTGTGAACTAAAGTCTTGCTATATCTTGAAGCACGGTTTTAGAGTTTTCTTAAATAAGAAATCGAGTGAATATTATCTGGAATTACAATTATGTAATTTCTACTGCCATCCCCACCATGGAATACCTTTTATAATTACAAGGCATGCGGTTATGCTTGGGTGACATGGAATACGAAATTAAATTGTCCCCTGGCGGGGGCATCATAGAGTTTGCTTGGTTGCTGTCAGGCAGGGAAAATGTTTTGACTGCGTGCACAAGGAAAGAGGACAGACTCAATAAATAATTTGCTTTTCATCGCTCATCTCAATGCCAGCTTGAAATCTCAAGTAATAAGTCAATTGCCATTTCACGAAGGTACATCAAACGACATTTTATCCTTTTTCAGATCTAAGGAAACGGATTTAAGGATGAGGAATGGCTGACTGTAGCAAACAGATTAAAAATAGCATATTACCTAAACGCCGAGTAACTCAAATTTAAAAAGCACACAGGCCTTCACATGTAAAAGCGACGTGTTTCTGGCTTTCGGGAAGCAAGGTTGTGACCTGGCTTCTAGCCTGTCTCCATTCTTGACCTCCTTTCTTTTAGTTCAAAGAGATTAAGTCCAGTTTCCCGGGCCAGCGAGGGATGAGAACACCATGGACACTTTGGCTCTGAGATAGAGAAGGAAGAGATGGAGAAAAGGGACTATGAGCTCATAGGTCTTTTCCATCCCCGGAGCCTGGGTTTCTGCCATTCCATCCCACACGAGCCGAACCTCAGCCACCCCGGCTCTCTCGCCGGTCCCCAAACACACCACGCATTTAACTAAGCGCGCCTTTGCACATACCGTCCTCTCTGCCTCTGATACCACCCCCCGTTTCTGCGTCGCACGCTCCTGCTCCTCTGTCGGGAAGTTTCGTCCGCTCTGAACCTTCCCCAGCACACGAGCAGAGCTAATCGATCGTCCCTATCGGCTCTCATACTGCTTTGCTTATTCCCACTCTTATTCCAGTCCATCGAACTCTGTCCTTTTTGACATCTCTGCCTCTTCCTTTCAGCTTTTCCTGAGGGACAGGAGCTGAGCCCTGCTCATCCTTTTTGCCCAGTTCCTTATGGATAGCCAGGGAACCGTAAAGACTTGGACATTCGTACTCCAGATGGACAGATGAATGATGGTATAGATGTGGACACAGATGGAGATGAAGAGAGAGATAGAGGCAAAGAGACAGGTGGAACCTGGGATGGAGAGCTAGGGCTAGAGGTGGCCCTTCAGGTACCTAAGGGAAAAAGCTCAGGAACAGGATGGCATTGGACTTTTTATTTACTCTGAGATTGGAAATCGGGGCAAGTGGGTAAAAAGAGTGGTAACTGAATTTGCAGTTCGGCTGCACGAACACCGTATACATTGGGAAGAACTGGGGCGTAACAAGCAACAGTGTTCCCGTGGATTTAAAGTTAATCTATTTGATTAAATGTGGTTGTCCTTAAAACTGAGTTGTGAGTCCTGAGTAGACAATATAGAGTGTGTTGGCATCAAGCGTAAACAAAAGTCAACTGTCTTAAACCGAGGAAGACCTTTTTGTTTTCAAATGAGGTGGCAGAGGCCTCCCTCATGTTAAATTGGTGAGAAATAGAACTCTCATTAAAATAATGTCAGATATACATTTCAGGAAGAGGGTGGGCTTTGGAAACAATTGAAAAATAAAGGAAAATAACATAAAACTCTTCTCCCTTTCCAAATAAATTCACCTGCTCCAGTAAATAAAAAGCTAAGGATCCCTTCTAGTAGGAAGGTCAAAGACATGATGTAAAAGAAGATCAAACTCATTCGGTACCTATTGAGGTTGAGAATGCCTTTAAGGAGGAAACATTAAGTTGTGTTCAACACTCAACACCAAAGCACCAGAGAACGTAACCCAGCTGAGCTAATATGCAGGACTGGAGTGAAAATGAGCTAATGCTGTTAGGGGATTGTATGCAAACTATGGCAAGAGATCAATAACCATTGAAAAGAGGAGGAGGAAAAAACGCTGCTCAGCTGCTAACACTAAAGAAGCAGCAAATTTGCAAAAAACATTAAGTGTTTCAGTAACTCGTAAGATAGGACAGGAATCCTGGCTTGATGGATTGTACAGCTACATCTATTGGGGTCTGTCTTTTTTCCTTTCTTTTTTTCTTTTTTTTTCTTTTTTTTTTCCTCAGGGGTTGGTGATTGGAATAAGAGGGAGTAGAGGATGGAAGATTTGCTTGTCTTTTCCTCATTTTCCCTGTAGCTGCCTTACAAATGCTATCTCCACCGTGATGAAGAGGCATGCGTCATGTTATTTAGGCTGGCAGTTGAACTGACAACACATTTTATATATTACCCAAAACACTGAAGAAGAGAATTTGCAATAACCTAATAGTCATTTGTAAAAGCATGAAGTTGGCCTCATCAACTAAGAAACTGAATTTGTGAGCTGTAAAATGTCAGAGCTGACCTCTGGGAGGTTTCGAGGCGGGATGATGTGGCGAAGGGCAGGCTACAGGTCACGTTTTATACAAGAAGTTTAATTGTTCTGGCTGGGAAGTCAAAGTGACTCACTGAGCCGAAGTGGTCTCTATCTCCCAACCCAGATTTCAAACGGGGGAGGACAGCAAAGCAATCATATCTTTAAAAGAATTGGGACTAGTTCGTTTCAGTCTTTTAACTACTTCCATCCAGATTCATTTGTTTTGGACACAAAAATTGATAGTGGGCCAACGATAGCAAAAAACAGTGTCTTTGTCACCCCTTTTGAACCCACACAAACCTTTTCACTGTATTTAAACCGGACTTTTTTTTTTTCTTGCCAAAGAAAATCGCATGCTTTTCTGCCTTTTCTGAGATTTTATTGAAAAACATTAAATGGTTTATAGCTATAGAGAATTGTAAAGTCATCATGACACCGAGTTCACGGGATGGTATTTTCCAGTTGCGTTTCAATTATTCTCAGAAACTTTCATCTCACTCAGGTATGAGCATTTTTGATTTGACATCAAAAGATCATTCGTGGTAATTTCTTAGCCATAAGATTTAGATGCTGGGTTCTTACATCACTTGAAAGGGCTACGGCCCGCTGGGGATTCCTAACCACAGCCTTTTGCTAGTCATCTGCCATTCCCTTCAACCGTTCTTTCTGGCCACTGAAACTGCTCAATCTGAAGCTTAAATTTAAGGTATCTCCCTCTTGTTCAATAAAACTTGGTCCTCTGAAGAAGAATGTATTGCTAGAAGATTGTGGTCAGTAGCTTCCAGTAACCATTATCTCTTCAGTCCTCACCCCCAACAAAGTAATTAGAGTATTCAAAAGCTAAACTGAAACAACTATTCTCAGGAGGAGAAATAATCATCTCCAAGTTCATCTGTATCAAAAAGAAAAAAAAAAGAAAAAAAGAAAAACAAACAAAAATAACTGATCCAGACAATTGTGGTACACTCTGAAGGAAAAACAGAAGTTTTCTAGAGAGGTAAGCGTTGTACCCAGAATGGAGAGTCCAAAGATTCTATGGTAGGAGAAAGTTTGTGAGCCATATGAGAGCAATATTATAAAATATAAGATCAGAAAAGTGTGCAGGGGTGAAATTATCAAATTGCCAGGCTGACAAGCTTGAATTTGATTCTACCCATCATGATAAAGTAATCAAAACATGGCAGATGTTTTTAGAATAATCTTGAAGGTTAGGAGGCCATTTTGATTGCCCGGATCTAAGGCAGAGCAATAGGAGCGGAAAGGAAAAAGTCAATTTTGCTAGATATCACGAAGACAGAATTAATAGATTAGGTAATGGATTAAAATGGGGAGTAATGAGGGTGCTGGAATAATCAAATATCTGTTAATGTTTTGCAATGAGAAGATAAAATAATGGGTTCTTTTCTCATCAAGATGCAGTCGAGGTTCCCATGGCTCACTCGCATGGAACTCTGCTGGAGGAGGTTGATGTATGGAATCATAAATTCTGGATAGATCAAGGCTAGTGAACTAGACTCTGGAGTCAACGTCATAAAGGCAATCATGGAAGTCTGGGAAAAGTGTGAGCTGAGAACCAGGAACAGGTAGAAGGAGATGAAGATCAACAATTCTAACCCAGCAGAGCAAATTGAAAAGACGTAATGTGACTTCTGATTGCTCCTGAAACATCACCATAATGACAGTAAAGGGATAAAAAAGAAACCTCAAAAACCCACAAAGACAAAAAATAATAATCATAATAGTCAAGAATTGAAGAACAAATGAGATAAACCTATGACATTTTGAAAGCTGAAAAGCAGAGGAACAAGTCATATCTTACTTAACATTGTAAAAAAATAGCTAAGTGCATACCAAAAAAAACAAAAACAAAAACAAAAACAAAAAAAAACACCGAAAAACAAAAAGAGTCAAATTTCACAATACTGCCTAGGAAAGGGTCGAGAATTGAAGGCTGCTAGTACTTTTGAAGATAAAAGTGCCAGTGGATCTGAATACAGGAGGAATGTTTTTAATTTTGGTAAAAAAAAAAGTATGAAATAGCCCTATCCTTCCTTAATTCCATGAAGCTCATTAAGCTGACTCTTTTCCCAACACGGTGGAAGATTAGGATCGACTCTCTACAGCGGTTGAACATGACAACCTCTGAACTCAGGGTATCCAGGAAGGGCTGTCCCCCAGCAGCCACTGCTCAGGGATTTCGTAGAATGTGTACAATTGGGATTTGTCTAAAGTTTTCTCGTGATTTGACTTGGGTTCAAAGCATAAAAGAAAAGTACCATTTTCATCACATCATATCCAGGGCCTATTCTCTCAGCATGACTTAGGACTGTTGACAGCATCTTGCTCACTGGGTAAGGCAGTGCTTGTCAGGTTTCTCCAAACGAAGCTACTTCCCCTCCTTCGCATACTGCCCTCTTTGGAAGGAGGTCAGTACAGACAGCCCACACCTGAGGGACGGAAGACTGTGTCGTCCTCCACGAGGGCAAAGCGTCCGTATCAATTACTTGGAATCTTCTTCTGTGGGAGATCTGTCCATCTGCCCTTCGTTATTTATTGAATCATTTATTTCTATCAGTAGGGGCATTTAGAGTTCGGTTTATTAATAAACATTTTGAATCAAACTAGCCACTCTGCCCAAAAGTCATACGTCCTATAGATTGAAGACACCCTTCCCTTTCTAGAAAATCACAGCTTATATCTGATTCTAGGAAAAAACTTGAGCGACCTCCAAAACAGCATATTATCCTAAAGGAAAACACATTTGGGAAAGGCAGATGAAGCTGAAGAACTCGTTATTTATGTGGGTGTCTTGCACCAAATTATTATTTGCCCCCTTGGGTTTTAAAGATCCAAATATAAAAACAAACTTAATTACTTTGTATTCTAATTTTGTGACTTCTTTTGAGTAAAGTAATTCAGTTTTTTTTAAAAGTTTGCTATATTCTTTAATAATTTCTGGGCCTATATTTTCCCCCAAGGGAACATTTCCCCATTCTATAAAGAAAATGTTCATTTATTAGGAAAGTGAGGTATACCAGCATTAATAAGCACATCCATAGATATATTAGCCATAATATTCACATCCACACGGCCACCACTATTCTGGAATTTTATGCATGTATAAGAAATATGCCATGCAGAGGCATCCTTAGGTTTCCGATGGCATATGTTTAGAGTCCTATTATCCTTGAAATAAAAGATAGCCTTGGCGTTCATTCTTAAATATATCACGCTGTGTTGACATGTATGGCTATCTGCCAAGCTAGTGGGACAAAAAAGTTGCAAGTGTTAAATTAATTTTCCTGCAACTGTTGTATTTATAACTGTGAATTTATTTGCTAAATACTTGTAGAGCATCTGGGCTACTTAGGGTCTATCAACCTTAATTCTAGTAGACGAAGGACCTAAGGCCATACTAGGGAAGTGGGCATATTGGAAGGCAGTAGAGTGACCCGCGTAACCATGCCCATTGTTCTTGGTGCCCCCTCTGTCTCTCACCATCCTGGGTGTCCACATATAACATGCCTTTCCTCTGCATTCAAGACATGTCCTCGTCGTTAGTAGTTAGTTAGTTAGTTAGTTAGTTAGTTAGTTAGTTAGTTGTCTTCATCTTTAAAATTAAACTCTTGGCCGCTGTCTTGGCACCTACTCCACTTTTCTGCTGTGTCCACACCTCCAGGGACCATGGTGAGGATGAGGGCTGGTCGTCAGGGCTGGCCAGGCCATGTCTCCCTTTCTGCACTTCACATCCTGACCCACCTAAGCCTCGTGGGTATAATCAGCCCTCGATTTCCCTCTTAATTTAGTCTAATTCTTACTCTTCGTTTCGCGACCCAGATTTGGGTCCATTAAACCTTTCGTTCGTTCTGAAGAGGCCACAACTAACAACAGTCTCCGGGAACAACCCCTGCAACAAGGTGGTCATAGAGACAATTGCATTTCTTTTTGGCTGATACAGCTTCAGATGTTTTTCCCTTCGCCTTTTCTCTTTACTTTCGTTCTGTGGACTTGGCCCTGACAACTCACGCGCACGCGCTCGGATCCCTAAGATGTGACCAGCAATGACAACATTGGAGGGAGCGGTGGAAATAAATGACAGGAACAGAGAACTGCCACATGTGCTCATTCCTCTAACTTTCCACCTGAGGAACTAGTTTCTCAGGTGACCTCCCTGGTCTTGGGCCCATTTCTACCAACCCAAGTCCTTTGGACATTAAGGTCAATCTGCCTTTTTCTTTTGTGTACTAAAACGATCACTATAAAACAAATGTAGACCTCGATCTTTCCCTATCAGATTTCAGAAAATGAAGGTAGAGAGGTGAGAGGAACAGAGGAGAAATCTTACAACTAACTCCCCAAACACCTATCAAGAAAACAACAAAACCTAAAAGTTAAGTCTAAGAAACCTTTATAAAACACTTATATGTGACCGGCAACATTCGCCATGGAGTTCATCAAGATGAACAGACGTAGGATCTACTTGCAAGGCACTCATGGTCTCCTGGGAGAAATGTGCTCATAAAAGTGAAACACAACGAATCATAGTAAGTGCTGTAGCTTGAAGAATATATGTGATCCTATAGAAATTCAAGGGTCTGGAGCAAAAAGGAGTTCTTTGTCTAGCTGCCAGGGTCAGTGTGTGTGTGTGTGTGTGTGTGTGTGTGTGTGTGTGTGTGTCCGTGGGTGTGTGTGTGTGTTCAGGGAAAAGAGACCACAAAGTATAATAGAAAAAACTGAGGTTTTGGTTTCAATCTTAGCTGTGCCATAATCTGAGCGACTGCGACAACATTATTTTAACTCCCTAAGATTCCATTTCTTATATGTGAAATAAGGATAATAATGCCACATTTATATCTTACACAATTATGAAGAAAAATTAGAAAATGAAAATAAATCATCTAAAACCATATCTGAGACAAAGTTGGAGCTTCACAAATATTTCTTCTGTTGAAAGGGATTATTTAAATTAGTGCTCAAAGAGGATTGGTTCTGTTTCTTTGAAGGACCTTGACAAACAGAGAAATATACCTTGGTCATGGCTCAGAAGACTTAACATTGCTAAGATGTCAATTCTTCTCCATGTGATCTGGAGATTCAATGAAATGCCAATCAAAATATCAGTAGGGATTTTTTTTTTTGGTTGAATTTAATTAGCTCATTATACAATTATATAAAAATGCAAAGACCTAAGATAACCAAAACACATTGAAAAACCACGCTACCTGATTTCAAGATTCATTATAAAGCTATAGTGATCAAGATAGTGTAGCGCAGGTATAAAGAGAGAGAAATAGCAAATTAGATCAAAGGAACAGAATAGAATTGAGAAATAGACCCAGACATTTTTAGACAAGAAATTTATTTTTGGAATTTTCTCTTTCTTTTTCATTTTTTTAATTAAAGTAAGGTTGACATATATGTTATCCCTTTCAGCTATACAGCACAGTGATTCGACATTTATGTATCTTACGAAGTGATTGCCGTAACAAGAGGTTTTTGACAAAAGAAAGGTGCAAAGGTAATTCAGTGAAGAACGTACTTTTTTTTAATTAAGCTAGAGCAACTGGATACACATAGGCAAAAAAAAAAAAAAAATTCAATACACACCATACACCGTACATAAATATTAACTCAAAATGGATAATGGGTCTAAATGTAAAGTCTAAATCTGTAGAACTTCTAGATGAAAACTTTAAAAACAACAACAACACTTTTTTTTGTAACTTTGGGTTAGGCCTATTTCTTACCTATATAAAGACAGCTAAAGTAAAATCCATAAAATAAAATAAATAAATAAATTTAAAACTTCCGTTCTTTGAAAAACACTATGAAGAGAATAAAGACAAGCCACAGTGGGAAAAAGTATTTGTGAAGCATGCAACTGACAGAGAGCTTGTATACAGAATATATGAGGGACTGGAAAAGCTAAGTTTTAAAAATGGGCAAATGATTTCTACAAACCCTTCCCCAGAGGATACACAGATGGCAAATAAGCACATGAAAATACGCTCAACATCATTAGTCATTAGGGAAATGTAAATTAAAATTATAAAGGGCCATCCTATCTAGAAAAGCTAAAATTAAAAACACAGCCTCACTGCATGTGGGTGAGAATGTGGAAGAACTGGATTTCTCACACACTACTCATGGAAATGTACAATGGTAAAACCATTTTGGGAAACAATTTAGTAATTTCTTAAAACTTTAAACACATACCTATAGAGGAATAAATAGTTTAAAGATTTAAAGATTTGATAATTACCTATGGGAGAGCATGATCTGGAAAAAGTGAATATTACTCGACACTAACATATGTTAGTGTAGTTACCAAATTTTAAGAGTAAACATAGAAGCATATGGGTAACAAGGTAGATAAAATTGGTTACATAAAAGGGAGTGAAATATCTTCCCCAGACTTTAAGATGCCCATAGATGCAGGGGCAATATTTACAAATTTATAGAAGAAAGAAAATGTGACCCAGAAATTTTGCATCAAGTCAAATTATCTTCAAAAGACATAGATCCTCAGACATGCAGGAACTCAGTGAATGCTGAGCATGCCTTGATAAACACACTTGAAGATAAATTTTTGCTCTCAAAGGTAATTCAGGATAAAGAATTCAGGATCAGAGAAGCCCTAACAAAAATATTGTTAGTGAGCGATGAATGACTGTGTCTTACATTAGACCTAAACGAATGGGTTTCAGAATGGGATAAGTTTTATATATTTTGACAATGGAAAATAGTGAGATGGACTAAATGGACACGAGAAGCTTTGGAATATAAGAGCAGAGAACTTCCTCTTTTTCATTTATAAGGATCGATAAATGTTATGTGGGTTAAAATATGTAATTAAGCATAACAACCATAGCCATTTAATGTTTCTCAAACTATTTAAAAATCCAAATGATCTTTTAGAAATTCTTAACTCCTGCTGTGGAGAAACAGCATTTAAAAGTTCAGCAGATTCTTTTTAACATTCTTTTTTCATTAAGTTTGAATAATAGTAAATGTAGCATTTTCAATAAAAACGGCACGTATGTGCTTTTTTATAAAATTGCCTACCTACCTACCGACATACCTACCTACCTATATTTGCATACCTACATCTAGGATGTTTACCAGATGTTGAGAGTGATTATTTTTGCATGGAGAAATTTGAGTAATCGTATTTCTCCTCTATCCATTGCATTTTTTTTTTTGGTGTTATATATTCGTATGATGAATGTGAACCATTTTTATAAAGATTATTTTGAAAGGTGTAGTTAAATTGATCAAGAAAAAAAAAACTAGATCTATAAACCAGTAGAGGAATTGGTGAGTATTATGGGCTGAATTGTGTCCCCCAAAATGCATAAATTGGAGCCCTAACTCCCAATATGGCTGTGTGTAGAGATAGGGACCTTAATGAGGTAATTACAGTTAAATGAGGTCATAAGGGTGGGGCCCTAATCCAACAAGATTAGTGGCCTTATAAGAAGAAAAGACTCCAGAAATGTGAATACACAGAGGAAAGGCCATTTGAGGACACGGTAAAGAGCCTTACCAGAAACCAGTCCTGCCAGTACCTTGATCTTGAACTTCCAGCCTACAGGACTGTGAGAAAATAAAGTTATGTTGTTTAAGTCACCCAGTTTGTGGTATTGTGTTGTGGCAGCCATAATGGACTAATACAGTGAGTTAATTCATCTTTATGCTGCCATTAAAAAGAATAATTCAAATATATATGTATATATAGATAGATATCTATATATAAGTATATGCATATATCCATATATATAACATGTATATATAAAATATCTTTGAGACATCAATAAATGATAAAAGCAAATTTTAAGGCAATACACATAGTATGATTCAATTTCTATTTCAAAGGAAAAGATAGCAAATCATAATAAATGCTAGTGGTCATGTTTTTATGAGTTTGTATAAAAAGAGAATTACCAGACTGTTGACATTGGTTTCCTCAGGAAATGGACTATTAGGGAAAAGAAGCCTCCCATTTTGTTTTTATTTATACATTTCTGTATTGCTTGAAATTTTACAATAAGCACGTATACTTTTGCAATTAAGAAAGAAATAAGATAAATGAAACCTTGCGTTTTGAAAAATAACACAAACTATGTTTAATTGTGTCTGTGTGGTACATGCATGCCAACTTTCATCTATATGTCTTGTACCCACCAGCACTTTGTCAGGGACCCTAAAATCTTTCTCCCAAGATATTCTTTTCTTATTAATGCAAATTACATAACAATGCTCTTTTCATGCTCCCGACAGTAATTCTCAGTGTACATAATCACTTCTTTGTTTTCAAAGGAGGATTTTTTTCTATATTCTCATAAGGTTTGTGCATGCATACACCTATGTGTGTACACGCACATGTGTTTAAATGGGCAAATAAGAAGTCTGTAAGAATTATTTTTTGATGTGTTTTAACTCAGAGTTGGCTATGAAACAAGAACGGCAAAAATTCAGAAAAATCTCCTTTTTAGAGAGTCGTCAGGGCCTCTGTTATGTGTTACATGCTACATCCTGTCTACTCGTGGGTAGTAATTAATAGTAGATGGCTCTAAAAATAATTTAAAGTGAAAAATCCAAATAGTGAAGATCATTTTCTTCTTCTCAATTCAGAAGTTTCCAGTCTAGAGAATGGGGAACTTACCTAAAACCATTTTGATGAAACATGTTAGAAAAAGCTCAGGACTGAATGGTTGCCTGTGGAAGGCGAGATGGAATTTATCAAGTAAAACAGAAGCAGAGGTCACAGGGCCAAGAATTAAAAACAAATGCAAATCCGTGAGCTGTTATTTTAAAACCAAAGAAAAGTAGGTTACACAAGCCACTTCCATTTTTAAATGCTGCCCCTCTGGTGGTATGATGGAAATTTTTGCCCACTTGTCCTTTTTGCTAAAAAATGCTGTTTTTTTACGGAGGCAAAGAGTAATATTTGAGGAAGAGGTTTTACAGATGCAATTACAACAAGACACTAAAGCTCAGGTTTGCACGTGGGTAAACACGTGCTTTCTCACCCAGAGAGAAGTTTAGCTTGGCAGGCCTTTCTGTAAAGCATGACTCTCTCTGGTCCTACAGAAAGCCAAAACTACAGAAACCCAAGTTATCTCCAAAAATAACACCGAAATTAGGGCCTTGAAACTCCTCGTGCTTGTCATGCTGTGAGCGATGATGCTGTGACTCTCGAGACCCGCAAAGCTCCTGAGCCCTTCACATCCTCCTCGTACTTGAACGCTTCCTGTGGCATCACAGCCTTCAGAAGAAGCTGTCCTCCGGATACAGGTTTCGGAGCTCAGCTGTTACGTCGAAATACTTCCGGAAACTCCTAGAAAAAAAATAGATTACCTTTGAAACTTTAACTAGATAAAGATCTTCATAGGACACATAATTAATATACTGAACTTCGTCAAAATCTGTGAAAATATCTGCTTATCAAAACATGCATTTAAGAAGATAGAAATGCTGGCTTCGCGATGAAAGAAAATTTCTGCAATACCTCTACCTGAACTATAACTTGTATCCCCAGAATATAAAAAGCTTCTACAAGCTCAATTATTAAAAAAAGATGAACCCGTTTTTTAAATATTAAAGAAAAGAGTAAGCAGAATCTTCATAAAGGAATATATAAAATGTTCAATAAACAAGTGGAAAAAATGCTCAGCATCTTTTATCATGAGGGAATTGCGAACTAAAATAATGAGATGCTACTTTTCATCTACTAAAATGGCAAATAAGCCCCAAAACACCAAATGTTATAGGGCATGTGACGCAATGAGAACTCTAATAATTGGCGGGAAGATTGTAAAAATGATGCAATCACTCTGGGAAACTTTTTGGCGTTTTCTTATAAAGTTGAACAATATACCTCTTCTCTTGACCCAGAAATTTCACTCGTGGGTAAATTTAAGGAGATGTCCACATAAAGACCTGTATAATAAATATTTATAACAGCTTTTTTCATAGTAACAAAAAAAAAAAAATGCAAACAACCCAAGCATTCATCAACAGGAAAAGAGGTAAAGAAGTCATGATTTATTCATACAATGGAGCTCCACTTAGCAATAAAAAGGAATAAACTGATATTCACATGAATAAATCTCAAAACCATTACGCTGAGTCAAAGTAGACAGACACAAAACATTACATGCCATACGATTCTATTTATATGAAATTCAAGAGCAGACACAGTTATTTATGATGAGTAATAGCAGAACAGTGGTTATAAGGAGATTGGAATTATCTGGAATGAGTAATGAAGGGAACTTTCCAGAATGATAAAAATGTTCTATGTTTTGATGTGGGTATTGGTTATTCAGATGTATATATTTGTCATCATCATCAAACTTCACACTTATGCATTTTTCTATATTTAAATGTTATCTGAATTAAAAATAAATAAATACATTGCTCTAATATCCATTTAACCACTTAGAAAATCTTAATATGCAGTCAAGATTGTGAAAGCAGGAAACATAAAAGGAATTATGGATACTGTTTTCCTTAAAGAATATTATTCTATTTTTTTGTGAAATTTGAGATTTTTCTAATATTTTAAAGAAATGGAAGCAAAAATATCCTGTATATCAATGAGCGCAAGTTTCATTTTTTTCCAGATTTATATAAGAGACACAGGGACTCATGGGACCCCAAGATAATTGTTTATTATTTAATCCAACAGTGCAGGGCATTTCATAGTAAAGATTTTATGACGGTCTACATGAAGGGCCTGCTAATGTCATCAGACTGCACAAGTCCCTAGGGACACAGGCAACCCTGCCAGATAAGATTTCTTAGGACTTGTTCTGCAGTGAGCATTAGAGTGACAGATGTAGGGAGAGATGCTGGAATCAGAGTGGCCAGCTAAGGCATTCATTGTACGGAATCCGGTAGAAGGGGCAGAGGACTGCTATGACAAGCACGTGTTATGGCTGGAGCTCGCTCAGGTTTTAGTGGGGCTAGGATCTGGGGTGGGGCAGGGCCACATCCCGCCCAGAGTGACTGCTGTCCTTGACGTGGTCCCACTATTTTAACCCGGGCAAAACGCTCCACCCCACCCCCACCCCCACACTCCACCAATCACGCTATCGATTTCTGCAAACGAATGCTTCTCACTTAGAAATTGCAGAATGGATGTTTGCAGACTTGCAAGGAAACTTTTTCAACGGACTCCTGAGTTTATAGAAGCCTCTCATCTTCCCTAAATAGAACCCGCTGGCAGGCTCTGGAGAGCTAGCATTCAGATCTGCAAACACATTTATTTGTGTTGGAATCGAAAACAAAATTGAGGATGATGTGGCTTGTGTGCGGCAAGCGGCCTTATGACACCAGCACAACTTGGGGCAGATTTGGAAAGCGCTGCCTGGGTAACCTTCAGTGCTAGGACCGAGTGAGCTGGACGGCACAGCAGCAGGTGATCGGACAGGCATGTGAGGGGACACTTCGAGTTTACTGTCCCATGGTGAGCGACGCGCTCTTTCTCCTGAGCGAAGGACGGTCTCCCCGCAAAGCCAGACTCCGGAGAATTGTTTCCCAGGCGCGTTATCCTGGGCGATTTTGTTCATATGAGAATTCGCCTGTGCAATCTTTCCCAGAGCTAAGATTCAATCTCCAGGGTAAAGGTTATAATTTTGAAATACTGACAATAGCTCGAGGACTCTGTTTCTACCTCCATGAATACCTGGAGGCCCGGGTGAAAAACACCGGCTTAACCACAAAAAAAGTCAGCATTGTCAGGGGCCGGAGAGGCCGCTTATGGACTCTCTGGGGACATGACCTGCTTTCCAAGTCAGAGAAGTCCCAGCACCACGCACAGTTCCTGTTGCAAAGAGGTGCTCAGTCCGCGGGTGTGAACTTGGCTGAGCTGGGCCAGAGCTCGAGCGAAGGGCTTGTAATGAGAAATCCTTTCCTCTTTGTATTAAACCGGGGGAAACGACGTTGCTGCACTCACCACGTGAGTGTGTTGTAAGCATATTTCATAGGAAAGCACTTTATAAACGAAGGACTACCACGTACCTGTCAGGGGTGATGCAGATGACGAACGGGCTGATGGCAGATGCGATGGCAGTAGGCACAGCGTCGATGGTACCATTATGAAGATTTGTGTAAGGGAGAGGATGGGAGCCTATGGGTGTGGGTGTCAAGGGGCAGTGGGTAGTGGAGTGAAGGCAAGATGGGTAGAAGACACCTGCCTAGATCTGCGCCCCGCCAAAGGGATCACAAGCGAGGCACTGTGCCAGGATGCCCAGCCTAGCGAGGACACATGTAGAGGGTTCTTTTCTGCTGTTATTGGTTTTCCTTTTGCAAATCAAGAGAATAGTACAGTTTCCAAAATCGCCTATCAGTGACATTTTGATTACTTCCGCATTTGTTTTTCCTTCTATCATTCGACACATTCTATATTTGCATATTATATTAGAAAGAGGCAGACAACACTTCTGGCAAAAATATCTCCTGCCAGATGAGTTGCCCTAATCCAGCTGATAGCAATGAGAAAGAGCAAATGATCATGTCCCTTCTCTTTGGTATGAATAGAGTTCTCTGCTGAGCTCTAAGCTCTAGCAGTTCGCTAAACTGGAGAAAACTATGTTTTTTTTTTTTTTCTTTTATGCAGATGTCTCTGCTTTCCATCTTACGGGAATGATGACTATAAGGCCTGAACTCTTTATATGCCAATGTAAAAATTGAAAATAGAAAAACAATTTTGCAAAAAAATATAATCTCTTATATTAGCTCACTATGAGGCTTTCAAATAACTTCACAAGAACTCTGAGATACACAAGACAGCGGTAGTGTTTGAATTTTGGGGGGAGGGGGAGAAATCAAGGTCTTAGTATTTAAGTAGCAACTTAAAATGATGCTAATCGAGAAAACCAAGACTAAAGCCCATATATTCTGACTAACAGCACCATCGACTTTTCTTCTCAACCATTTGGATTCTTGCAAAATATAAATCAAAATTAAGTACAATCCTGTAGGACAGGCTACATTCATACAAATTACCAGACACGAATGGAAATCAACGTTACTGTAAAGGGATGATAATAATTATTTTAAATATCTAGGTTAGAATGTAAAGCCTATTCTGCTAAAAGCCCGGACACTTCTCCAGATAAGCCCGTGAAACCCATGTCAGAGTCATTGCTTTAAGCCCAGAGTGTAGGGGTCACTGGGACAGTGTACTGCCAGACGCCGGAGAGCCCCTGGTAAGGTGGCCGTCCCTGGTCGCCCACTGGGTCTGGTGCCAGCTCCCCTGCAGAGGCTCTGTGTAACCTGAGGCAAGACTCGTCTCTGAGCATGGATATCTGAGACTCACCTGTGATATGAGGGCACTAGGAGTGCCTCCCACTCAGGACTGCTGAGGACGACGAGGTAATGGCAGGTCCAAGTGCAGCCCTCAGGGAGCATGAGATAAACACCCGTTATCATTATTAATTTCCAGTTAAAACAACATTTAACTGGAAATCCAAAACTTGTGTTCCCATCTCACAAATT
The DNA here is from genome assembly GCF_902729225.1 of Pteropus medius. NCBI lineage: Eukaryota > Metazoa > Chordata > Mammalia > Chiroptera > Pteropodidae > Pteropus > Pteropus medius. Next base: position 13,763,321 of record NW_024349796.1, on the reverse strand, counting down.
AGCTGCGTCCTTTTGAGCAAGTGAATTACTCTTTGGGGGGGTCTCCGTCGCCGTAGGTGCATGCTATCACGATTTCTGTGGCATTTAGGACTTTTCTCAGTGGCAAGTGACATAAAAATCAACCAAACCCATGTAACAAAAGTGTAGGTGTTGCCGCACGTGATGGGAAAGTCTGGTTGCAGGCTCGTGGTGTGAATAGGTGCAGAGCTCAAGCAATGGCTCCAGGACCGGGTCGCCACCTCTCGGTTCTTTCTGCCACCGTGCAGGTTCAGGAAGCCAGCCCAGCCCAAGGGACGCAGGCCTGGTGTGTCAGCAGCAGGAAAATACCTGAGAGGTCGTCATGGAGACACTTAGAACTCTGCCTCAGCAAATGTCGCGTGCTCGGCGAAGCGTAGCTAGTCCTTCCCTTTGACGTCGGGCCCCACCTGAGGGGAGATGATGGAAGGAGCCCCGCAATGGACACCCTTTTGGGTTCATGCCTCAGGGGAAAAAGTGGCCTCCTCTGTCCCGGAAGTCTCAGCACATTTTTGTGACATTTCCCAGCCCTGAGGGAATTTATACACATCCCTGAATGTCAGAGTTTGGCCAGTTCTTGAGCAGACACTCTTGGTCACATACACCACACATGTCTGTCCTCTTCCTCCTTGTTAAAAGAACTCTGATCAGATATCCACCTCCCCTGTGACGGGACCTCAGTCTAAGCCAGTCGTGGTACCCTCGTTCCCCTTGCCAGGTGCCCTCAAGACGTGAGCATATGGTACAGGTTGGACTGGTGGTGTAGAAAGTTAATTCTGCCAAAGGAATTCTGACACGCTTGGAGGACTGCCTAGTTCTACACCACTGTGTAGTCTCAGACTTGCCAACCATGTCGAGTGACGTGAAAAGGACCTACTAGGAAACCTGAACTTGCGAAATAGCATAGCATCTTCCCGGATGTTCTCCCTTGTTCTCGGCTTAGAGACAGAAGGGTAAGCCGTGGACTTTAAGATAAGAGAACTAATTTGCAGAGAATCACAGCTGGCTGGGAATATCCTAACACATGGGCCAGAAGATTTACTGGAGTTTTCAGAAAATGTTGCCGTTAAAGATATTTTACTTTAGTATGGGGAATCAAATTTTATAGGAAACACATTTTATAATCTCCTTAAGATAGCTATGTAGCATTATAAGAAGATTATAAATTAAAAAAAATACATCCAGTATGTTAATTAACATATTGCCAAGGTATACTTTGAAAGTAATATGGTATTGATTGTAAGTTTCAGTCACAAAGAGATAACCTTTTATCCCCAGGATCTTTGTGAACTATATACGTACGTGAAGAAGACGTAGCAGTCGGCTCACCTCTGTGATATTTAAAAGGTACTCAATAAATAATTTATTCATTCGAGACTTTCTTCTTTCCATAAAACTAGGCATCTAGTTTTATGGCATCTTTTCGAGGGCAGGTCGTTACAGCTCCTGCTGATCAGGTTTTACCTGGGAGGAATCTCTTACATGTAGAATGCTGGGGGGGCTGGGGCTTGGTCTGTGGGAGCACTATAGACAGGTAACAGAGCCCCCAAAACAAAACTCGTCAGCATCACGATAGGAACCTCAGTGTACCCGTCACTGGTTCCACTGATGACAAAAGGGTTATTCACCTGGCATTTGTGAAAAAGGAGGCAGCTTGCAAGAAATCACAACACAAGTTGTAAGAACTTAAGATTTTAACATCATACACACATGTGCGCGCACACACACACTCTCCAATGTCAATATAAAGGACTTCATTTTTTACAAAATCTTGCGTAAGATTGAATTATTATTCATAGGAATATCTATAGTGGGTATAGAATTTCTCTGGTCCTCTACAGTCAGGCATTAATTTGGTTATTTTTATCCCTCGATTTTCAGACTTCGGTTTCAAATCACTGCCCACACTGCCACTCCCATGAATAAAACCTTGAGAAATAAAGCCAGGGTTGTTTGGAAAATGCCTAGTGTGTATCGCGTCAAGCCACTGTCTTTTATGCATTTAGCGTTTTAATTGACTTTGCATGCATTGACTCTGCCTTCCAGTCAGGACACACAGTTCCCAGGGATTGTCAAAAGACGCCTGTCTGGAGAACTGATCTAATCCAGTTGGTGCCATTGAAAAACCTTAAATGGCAGCTTTCATCTTATTTGCAAAAACTCTCTTGTTTCAGGTTACATTTTAATCCCAGTTGCTCTATCAGCTTTATGGCAGCAGGGGCCGGGGTGGACTCGGGGGGATGTTTCTGGCTAAGCTTTAGTTTTCCTCTTCTTTTATGTAAATTATTAATGCAAGCAGAATCTCATAATGGGAGCAGTATCTATGTCTGGAGGGCAGGCCAGCTTTAGGCCCAAAGTCCTTACCAGTTGTTTCTGAAAGCTAGCTGTAATATCCGTATATATTTAAAGCTTACCATTTTTGCTTCGATGATCAGAGGAGACCACAGCCGGTGACAGAGAAACGAGTTTATTTGTGCGTCATTTTCCAATGTCTCTGGGGAAAATTTCATCCCTCAGACACATGTGCAGATGTCCGTGACCCAAAACAAAAGTATAACTATAGTGGTGACACTTTAGCCCTAAGTGACTTTCCAAAATAAACAGTGTAGCTTTGTCATAATTTTTTTTTTTTTTAATCCAAACCCACACTGGGCTTGTTATTCCTGGGTAAAATTTCACGCAGATCCTCAGCTTCCTGTTCTGTCTTATATTCTGCGTGTGTTTGTCCATATGCATGTTTAAGAAAATGACACCAAACTGCCTTGAGTTCGGTTCCATTTCTTTTCCACCTAGATCTGATCAGTCCATCTTTGCCTCTATACGTGAGTAGAGGGAGAGATGAGGGGAGACGCCTCATGCGATGAGCAGGTATCTTATTCTGTAAATAGTACCTCGGTTAATACTTGCAGTAACCCAGGGAGGTAGTGGGTATTAGTCTCTTCTTATCGATGAGTAAACCTGAGGCCCGATTGGTGTAAGTGATTCTGTCAAGGTCACACATCGTAAGGACGACCTGCTGGCATTTAGTTGGAGGTTGCCTCCTCCCTGAGACCCCATTGCTTCAGAGGCAGGCATTTCATAGACCCCTGTGAAGAAAAGAGCATGACTCTCCTTGTTTGCGTCCCCCACCTCTCTGCACCCTCTGTGTCCGTGTTCCTTCTGTGCCTGGCACACACAGGACACTCCCTGGGGACTTCAGATCACTTACAGAAATCTGTCATTCTCACGTCTCAGTGAGATTCCACTCTTACATGAAGGCATCATTGGTCACATGTAGAGTGATGTCACGGCTTCCTAGAAGCACCTTATTCCTTCTGATTTCTCAGCCACACCCCCAGGGTGTCATGAGACATCTCCTGTCTGTGCAGTGATCATCACCCTTTGCAAGGGCCTCTTTTGCAATAGGGTAGCAAGGTGACCAGGATCAGACTCTGAGGAACTACGTGCTACCCTAACAATTGACTACGACTTCATTCACCAGTGCTTTACCCCAGTAAGACACTGCCATCTGGACAGCTTGAGAACAAGAGAAAGCCTGACATCATAGAGATGGCCAGATTAAAAGTCAATGACCCTGGTATTTGGACAAAAGAGAAACAGGGTCCAGATCTCTGCCCTCTGTCCTTGGACGAGTGACATAATCTCTCAGAGCTCGGTTTCCTCATCTACGAAGTGATGATAACAGCAGCTTCCATCGTTGCATGTGGCATAAAAATAATGCAGCAGCAGAGCTCTGGGGCTGGTAGGTGTTGAGAGCTGGCAGCTCAGACTAGAGTTCGCATTCAGACCAGAATGCTCTCGGGAGAGGTTGGTGAGCTGCATGCAGGCTGGACAGAGTCTGTGGCACCTTAGTCCACAGACTAAGTATTTCTGCTGTAACAGAACTGCCATAGACTGGATAGTCACAGAAATTTATTTCTCACAGTTCTGAAGACCAGAATTCCAAGATCAGGGTGTCGGCATGGTTGTGTTCTGGCGAAGGCTCCCTTCTAGGTTGCAGACTGCTGGCTTCTCACTGTGTCCTCCCATGGTGGAAGGGACGAGGGATCTCTCTGGAGCTTCCTTTATAAGGACACCTATCCCTGAGGCCTCACAACCCAACCACCTGCTAGCACCATCACCTTGGGGCTTAGGGTTTCCACGTAGGAATTGGGGGCGGGGCGCAAACATTCAGTTTCTAGCACATGGGTCACTCTATCTGTCACTAACACCGCTGGCCTCGTGCTCCAGCCCTAAGAGATTTCCAGCGTAAAAGACAAGGAAGCTCAAACATCTGAAAGGTTTAAGAAGCACTAAAAAGTGATATATAATCGAGCACAGCAACCAACCAATTGTGGAGCTGAACACGTACGTGCGGAGAAGGTGGAACCGATCAGAGCGAAGCACGATTGGTCTAAGAGGGACCGGACTTCAAGAGGTCTTTGACCCTTTGGTACTGCCATTTGTCCAGTGTGACGCTGAACTGTGGAAGTATTGCATGATCCGAGCCTCTGACGATACTTACATTTCGAACAGAAGGAAAACCGGCATTGTTAAAACACCCCTACGATTTGTGTATTATTCCCATTATATGTTTTAGGAAACCGAGACTCGGAGAAGTTATACAATTTGACTGAGGTCACAGAGCTAGTGACGGAGGGAAGCAAAAATCTAACCAAAGTCCGCTTAGTCCCAAAGCACATACTCTTTCCACCCAAGAGAATAACGCCTCTGTCATTCAGATTTCCAACACTGAACCTGGCGCGTGACCTCAGGTGCTCACGTGTGAACTGCTGGCCTGATGTCGAATCACCTGAGTGAACTTCATAATTGAATTTTCCTTGATACCCGCTTTATCCACCCAGTAGGGCTCCCCGAACACTAGTAAAATATAAAGACTCAGAATTCTGTAACCACCTCAGAATGATGAGAAGTGGCACCGCTTTAGAGCACTTGATGGACACTCCCTGCTCTCCATGTGTACGTCCCACGATTACCATGGGAGAGGCTCCTCTGGGGAGCCCTCTGTGGTCCTCAGCACCCCTAGAGCCAGGTGTTTCCCTTTGTTTGGAGGAAGTCGATTTGACCTCTAGCTTCCCCAAACCCTGCCCACCCGCAATGAACACCTCGAAAGGCTTTCTCCTCCAGTGACAATATGTAAAATAGTTAACACCAGTACTGGCTAATGGGTGAGCCAAGGGAGGACCCAGGGTGGCCAGGGGAGGCACCTAGAAGACCCATCGTAGAAACTGCCTGCCAGTCATTACAGGAGCATGTCAGTGTTTTAATGAGCCTCACGGACGGACGCCATCTCTACCATCCTCCCTTCCCTAGACATGAAATTAGGTGTCCGTTCTCTTAGAAGTGCCTGGGCTGCCGGGCCCTGTGGAGGCCTGGGAATTCTAGGTGCTGTTAGTGCTGTTTTGACCACAGTCGTGCCTGGGCTTTGCCTGTCTGTGCGGAATTCCCTGCTTTTCCTCGCACTACTAGTAAATGGGTAGAGCTTGTGTCATAATCCAAAAATGGGGGCTTGAGGCTCCCACCCTCTCCAGACTTGAGTAGCCTTGTCCCTTCAGAAGTCACTAGCTGAGGCTCGTTCCAGCCGGGGGGCCACGGCAACAAAAGCCAATAATCCTTTCTGAAAAAAATACCCCGTCAGGGCAGCTTTCTGAGAAAATCCTTCTCATGAAGGCCCGTGTTTCCTGCTGAGCATTCTCTTCTGCAGAAATGGACTGGGGTTTGTCAGTCTCACTTCTTATCACGGTCCCCACATAAACAGAAAGGCAAATGCAAGATGGCGTCCTAGCCACGCAGCCAAAGATTGTGCGGTAAACACCGCCTTTCTGTAAGAAACAGAGTCTTTTCTAACAGACTGACAGAAACAAGCCAGCTCATGTCACCACCCCAAACAAACAAATAAAAACCAGCACGCCGAAGAGTAACAACGGGTCGTGTGATAGCAAGTCTGATACGACAGGGACCCCTCTGCCCAATTAGTGCGACTCTTTCTAATCTTAGGTTAAGGGGAGTTGCCGGAGTGAAGCCATTTGTAGAACCCGCAAGACCTCCCACCCCCACATCCTTGGGCCTAACTGCATTAGCTCTGGAAAAGTTAAAATGATTTTCAGGCATTCCATCAAAACCAGGATGCTTATCACACTGGTTTGGCTCCTTGCCTGCGTTTGGCTCCCAGTTAATCTCAGGGCAGCTGGGCCTCTCTCGTGGAGGGCAGGGGCCGTGGCGGAGGTGGGGGTGCCTGCTCGCGGCTGTGCAGCGAGGCATGCAGGCAGACTGAGCAGTGCACTCACCCCCCGGTGTTCCGGGGGTGTCCCAGACCATAACTAGAATCAGTATCTTCAAATTCAAGGAGGGGAAAGAGCTCAAAATCCTAGAAATGCCTCAAAGGCCCAAGTCTAAGGAGCTAATTAAAGAGGAAGAAATCTGTCATCATCTGCCCATTGGACACAAATGTCAGTCGTGCACGAGAGGGAGGATGTCTTCAGTGGCTGCTTTACCTGAAGCTTGCATTTGACTCTCGTGTTAATCGCTGGGTGACCTCAAACCATTTTCATCTCTGGGATCAAATCTTAACAATTCCTATCGACATTTATCTGACTTTGAACAAGAGCTTGAGCCTTTGAATCTCAGTTTCATCATGGGGAAATGAAAGGACTTTTCGCACAGGCTTATGGGATGTTTTTGTTTAAGGCTAAATGAGGCCCCGTGATGTATGTTAACAGTGCAGACACAGTCAGCCCTTTGTACTGCGTAGTTCCGGGCCTGCGGATTCAACCAACTGCAGATCAAAAAGATGTATTTTTTAAAAGTTACATCGTTGCTGACAAGTCCTATATAGTTAAGCCTAAAATGGTTTTATCTGTACTGAACATGGGCAGACTCTGTTTTTCTTGTCATTATGACCTAAACAATACAGTATAACAACTATTTACATAGCATTTACATTGTATTAGGTATTACAAGTAATCTAGGGATGATTTCAAGTATGTGGGAGGATGTGTATAAGTTATCTGCAAATCCGTACCATTTTCTATAAGAGACTTGAGCCTCAGAGGACTTTGGTATCTACAGGAGTCCCCAGAAACAATACCCCACATCTGCTGAGGGATGCCTCTAGCAGGTTTTACATATTGCTAGTTCCATTTTTGAATGGTATGTATAGTAGGTCATGCCTGATGGGAAGCCCAGAGTGAATTTAAGGGAAAATCGAGGTCTTGCTCTTCAGGAGCAGTTAGAGGAACGTTCCTTAAGTATGAATGATAGAATGCCCAGACATAGAACCTGAACGTGAGTCCTTGCTGAGCAGAGCATTCCCAACAGATCTGAGATCAAGGGTGTGATAAAGGCCAGGGGGGTCCTGGATCCAGACTCCTCCCCAAAACTGGCAAATTCCTGACCCTCAGGGCTGCTGACCATATGTCCACCCTGGAGGCACCCACGTGGGAGATCGTCACCCAGTGGTTTCCGCCACCTAAACTACAGTCTGGTCTTTCAGTGTTTTATAAGAGCTGAGGTAGAACTGGTCGGTGTGCATGAGTCTCCCTTCCACAATCTTCAAACCCTGCCCAAACTTTCTCAGACCTTGGCCTAAGACACACCATCATCCAGTCTGAAATGCGGTACATAGAAATGACTTCTCTTGAATCAAAAATCACCTTTAAACAAAAAGTATAAGTTATTTCCTGAAGCCTCATGCACTTGTGTTGTTGATTCAGATCCTTCCTAGCAACTTGGAAAATAAGCCTGGTAGAGCTTAATTTGACATTTTACAAAGAATTATTAGTAAGAGAAAGTGCTATCAAAATTATTTTGATTCCAGGAATGTACGTGCTAAATAAACTTCTGTCTATTAAAATGTCATCATGAGAATTTCTCCAGGGTCCTCAAGAGTCACCTTGAGGAGTGTACCTAGTTGGTGTTTTTTTCTTGGCAGCTAAAGTAGCAGAAGAAAATACTCTTTTTCTCAATTTCTCATCTCCTGATGGCCCACACTACCACAGAAAGAGACAAACATCTCCCAGTGTTTGGGCTGAATTAATTCCTTCAGGACGCCCAGCCTAACCCTGGCACCTATGAATGTGCGATCTTACATGGCTAAAGGAGCTTTGCCCGTGTAATTAAGGTTATGGATCTTCAAATAGGGAGATTAGCCTGGATTATCTAGGTGGGCCTAGAAATCACATGAGCCCCTTCAAAGCAAAGAGCTTTCTCCTGCTGGGGTCAGAGGGATGCAACAGCAGAAGAGGCAGGAGAGACGGGGTTACAGATTCACACAGTGATGAGGTCTCCATCTGCTGTTGCTGGCTTTGAAGATGGAAGAAGGGGGTCATAGCCAAGGAGTACGGTGGTTTTCTAGAATGACCCTTGCCTGACAGTTAACAAGGACATAGGAACCTCAGTCCTACAACCGCATCCAACTGAATTCTGCCGATAACTTAAATGATCTTGGAAGTGGATTCTCTCCAGAGCCTCCTTGTAAGAACCCAGCTAGCTGTCACCTTGATTCTGGCCTTATGAGACCGTGAGCAGAGAACCCAGGTGGGGCCACTTAGGGTTCTGACCTACAGAGCTGTAAGCTACTAAATGTGTATTGTTGTAAGCTGCTAAATTTATAATAATTTGTTACAGTAAAAAAAAAACACACAATAATAATAATTTGTCACAGTAGCAACACACTAATATTTCCACTAAGCACTATCCTTGTTCCTTAAAGTGGCACAAGTGAAGTCATCGCCCCAAAGCCTGGGGAAATTTCAGCTGTTTAGAAGTGAAAGCTGGCAGATCGTCACCGGGGAGTGGGAAGTAGAGAGAAGGACATGTCCACGTCTCACCTGGAGCTCTCTCACACAAAGACTGCTTATTAAGTAGATCAAGGATCAATACATAAGGGAAAAAGAATTCCTAAACATTTGCTTTCTTTGTTAAATAATTCCGGGGTAGATTAAATCGACAATGGGTCCTTTCTGCATTATGAAAGATGGCTGTCTTAAAGATGGAAATAATAACGCAAGACCTACAGCATGGAAATTGTATTTCAGTTGAATGGCAAGCCTACATTTATCGGATATCAGGGAAGATTCTACTAGAATGCATCTCTAGTGTCGTCTCTGAATGTTTCAATCAAGAGTCTGGGGAGATACCAACTTTCTCTGAAAAATATAAAACAGAAAGGCTTTCCTCCCACAGGAGTCGCAAGGAAATATGTTTTCTTTCTGGAAAGGTACACTGTAACTGCCATGTGAAGGACGATGGCCGCAGTCATGCAGAGTGAATGAGCAGTCAGCCCTACACGTGCAGAGAACAGGCGACATGAACAATTACATCAAGCGGGACATATAAAGCCGAGAAAGTTAACTAACCCAGAAAACTCACACTGCAGTCACATGGTTTCGATTAGGACTTTTTGATGATGTGGCCAGTGGAGAATGTGACTCATCCCTTATGAGGTGCAGAAATGGGTGAATGAAGAAATCACTTGTTAGAGAAAAGAAGGTCGACACATTTCTATAGATTGTCTGCAAAGTAGCAAAACAGTTGAAATACAGTGACGCTCTGGGTCGGGGGATGTGAGGAGTGGGGTTAGGAAAGGAACGATGACCACCGACCCAGTGTGGAGAGTCCCTCCTTTGTAAGTCCCTCGTAAAAACGAGAGGGAACGATGTAACCAGAGTCCAGCAGGGGAGGAATGATGACATTACCACTATGTGGTGTGATGGGGTCTTCCCCAGGCACCGTACGTGCCAACGTGCCGGCAGAAGCCCTTCAAGGTAGATTTGTCTGAGGTTTACCTGCACTCCTGCAGGAGTATGTCTTAGTACCACTTAAACATATGCTATGTATTTTTAGACCTTGTATATGCACAAGAAACAGATGCTTTTTGGAATACGGACATGGGGATTTATTTTGTTCAAGTCAACAAGGTGAAATAAAAGGATAGAGCATTTTGGGTGAAGTCTTTAAAATTTTCCACCACACCATCTGCATTCCCACTCAGTCCCCAGATTACTTGGGAAAGCAGTAAGACTTCACTTCCAGGCCAAAGTTACTCAAAATCAATTACTTAAACACTTCCCACTGGGATTATCTGACTTTGCAAGACCATGTGTGTCTTTTATATTTACAATTTCTTCTCTTCTCTTTATTGAAAAACATCTGAAGGTACGGAGAATGATTTATTGAACAGAGTTGTAAATGACTAGGCAGCTTTATTAAAATTTTCCTTGTCAGATATGTAATCAGATCATCTAACATAAAAATTACTGAAGGTATCTGGTTTGTCCCAGACATTGAAAATTCAGACATTGAATTTTATATTTAAAAAAAAAAAATAGTATATAGAATGTAGGTTTGCCCTCTCGGTGAGTCCCTATTTCTAGAACAATCACTGTGAGTTCATCCTGTTTTCTAAAAAAGAACGGAAGGAAAGCTTTCCTGGGGATTTCTGTAATGTGGTTTCTTTGAATTAGATACTTAGTATGACAGCTTTGTCTCCTGGATCCTCCCTACATCAAGCACTATCTTCTTTGACTTAGGATGAGTCACTGGACCTCTCCCACACCCTCCTCCCACCATGATGAGAGAGTCACTACTAAGACTCCTAAGAGCTCTAAGACACCCCCTCCCACCCTGACGCCTAGGAAGAGCAGTCTCCTGCCTCTCTGGCTTTCCTTTGCTGTCATCTGCCCTTAATAGGCGATCAGTCATGCTCTCCCGATGGTAACCCACAGACAGATTAGCATGGTCAGTGAACCCACTGGTTCCTGAAGTGTCTCCCTTCCACGCCCCGGATCTATTTTCCTTCTTATCTCTTCCATCATTTCTGAGCACGCTTTGCATTCTTTGTTGCCAAAGAATACACAAGATAGATCTTTAACTCAGGGAATTGAGGCCTTTCTCGAATGAAGCTCAAGCATCCTCTTAGGAATGCGCACTACTGTTTGGGAATGGTTGCTTGTGCTCTGTTCTGTGTAGGCATTTTACGAAGGAATGAAGGAGATACCTGACACTTCTGTGTATTAAAAAAAAAAAAAAAAGATTTGGCTCAAAAATTAAGTAGCCTGTCCAGATTCACATAAATGTAGCCAGGAATTGACTCTCGTCTAGCTACCTCCGAGTGTGCTTTCTGCTCTAGATTTTAGCTCCCAAGTAGCTGGCGGTTCTGTGGTCTCTGTCTCAGCAACGGGGTTGAATATATGGCTTTGACCTTCTTCTCTCTTCCGAAGCCACAGTCAGTACCACAGGCCAGTGGTCTTATAGTTCAGGATGTTGCTCATAGGCCGGACGGCAGGGATGATGAAAATAATCGCTCCTTGGAAAACTTCACGGGCATCAGCTATGTAGTTCTTCATTTCTTTATTTTGCCAGCAGCGGACCTTATACGGTCATATGTGGTCAGTTCCGATGGCTCGAAGAATTATTTTATTGATGAAAAGAAACTTTAAGATAAATTTACGTTAAAATAGCTTGATTCAGAACATATCTTGGCTCCACTGAGATCAACTTGCCTAACGGTTCATTTTTAAGCAAATTAACACTTCTGAATAGGTTGATTAAACATTCCAGAAGTCGTGGCTTCAGTGATGGCTTAGAAGGCAAACATCCTCTCCGCCTTGACGTTGGTCCTGCCGAATTTGTCCTTTCGACTTCCGTTCAGGCCTACGACTTCAAGCCACACTTGGAATAGGAAATGTATAACAGGAACATTGGATTTCTCTTTAAGAAAATTTCGATTGCACGGTATTATGAACTTTGTGAAACGTTTGATTTAGAGTCGCTTTTGTTTAGATGAAGCGTTGGGTCGTGTCTCCTTCCGCCCAAATTCGTTCATCCATGTCTGCCTCTGAGGCTGAAAGAATGGAATCCTGACCCGCGTTTTATGGCCATTTCTTTAGGACAGTGTGGGACTCTTAGAATTTAACGTGTCCCTGATGCTGAGGAAGTTAAAGGCCCACTGTGTCCTCTCAAATCAAAATCATCTGTCTGGGGAGGATTGAGACTTCCTGTGGAAAGTACAAACTTTAAAGGTTTCCATTTTCTCTCCTCATCTGAAATAATGCAGGATTTATGATTTCATACGACATGCAAGTAGGAAAGCCTCCTATTGGATGGGTGGTGATTCCCACAGCTTCAGTGAGTGTCAGTGTAAGGGCGGAGGGGCAGGCAGGTAGTCCAGATGTGCGTGGAAGCAGATGTGCTCCACTCTCCCGTGGAAGCAGCGGGCATGGAGTTTGTTTTTGCATTCCGGTTCCCTCGAATTATTTTAAAGGCTATTATTCAATGGCTTCTATCCTTTTCGAAGGTTTTGCCCATTTCAGTTTATGGCTATTGGTTTTCTGCTATTTTGGATTATGCCTCATAGTGATACAAACAAGTTAAGGTTTGACTTTAGAGATCATATAAAACCGATCTTCATGCTCTTGTTTGTTGGTACTTTTCCTTTTAAACTTTATTTTTATATATTTTTTTTTATTTTTTACTTTGTGTGTGTGGGGTGGAGTGGGGAACTGAAGCCATAATTATCTCGATCCCAAAGAATGTCAAATATATTACATAGCACTTGTCAACAAGCATACAACAAAATTCAACAACTAAGCTATTTCTCCCTCCCCCCAACCCCACATTGTGCAACAAATAATATATTTACAGAGCAAAACGAAGTGGCCGATAAAAGCAGTATTTCTGTCCATTTCAGACAAAAGACCTGTATTTCTGTCCATTTCAGCCTCCACCTGGGTCCTTAGGTAATAATAGCCCAATTCTTCGTATCTCTTCGCCTGTTATATTAGAAAAGCCATTTTCTAATATCTTTTCAAAGATATTGGAAAGATAAAATATAAACGTGAGATTAAACCTTTGTCTTTTGAATCACCTTTCCCATTTTTTCGAGAGGAACTAGATATCTAGAAGTATGGATAGTGGATAAATAGCGATTAGGAAGAGAGAGATCTGAAATACCACACTTGCATTCCAAAGAACTCTCTGACAGAAGCATGAGACATCTTCCCATAGAATATGCTACCTGCTGTTTACATGTATCCTATTTTATGTAATTCTAAAAAAAATCACATTAAATTACATTAAAAATAACTCGGACTAAAAGAACTAAACATAACACCAAATCTATCATCCTGGCATATCAGTTATTTTATTTTTCCTCCTTCCTAAACTGACATAGTTTAGGTCTACGATTTTAAAATGTCACTAATTATTGTTGAAATTTTCTCTAAAGCTATAAGAATTTCTCAATTTTTTCTTTAGTCATTATAATGGTCATTAAAAAGAATTCCATCAGTCGATGTAACATAATTTGCTTGACTAGTGTGGAACAGGTACCAGCTGCATGACCACGGGCACGTCGCGCTAACTTCACGTGCCTCGGTAACCGCATCTGTGTAATGGCAATAATAAAATTTACGTCCTGCGGTTATTGTGAAAGACCAAATGAGCTAATGTGTATAAAGCATTTAAAGCCATATCTGGCACTTAAGAAAGACTCAATATATACTAGCTTTTAAAAATTGTTTTGATTGGAAATCTATTACTTCTTCGGTAAACAACTTTATTCAAGAAAATTTCTCTTTCTCTCTGTGTCTTCCAGTCTCTCATGTCCTTAAAATAAGCTCCCAAGTGCGAGATTCCCAGGTCAAATGAATTTCTTTCTCATGAAACTCAAAGTTCTTCATACAGATTGGATAATATGTTATAAAAATTGCCAAAAAGCATCTATAAAATATCTATTTCTCCACGGTGTTGTGTAGAATACCACACCAAGCAAATTAAATTGACTCGGTCTTTGACTATGACATTCTAAAACAGCACAAGAGGATAACTACATAAGCATCCTGCCGGTTCAAGTATGGATGAAAACAAACTAAGCTGATATGATGTAAGTCCACATAGGATGTGGTACTGGAGTGCTGCTGGCTGCAGGTTTTCAAAATTGTGAGTAAAAGACCATGTTATACAAAAAATATGTGTTACAAGCAACTGGCTCTGAGCAGCGAGCATCAGAATATATTCTGGTGGTTAATAAAGGACAAGGAGGAGAAGAAATCAGCTCTCGGTCGAATAATCAGCAGAGAAACATCCAGATTCGCCCTCGATGATTCACAGTTAGCCACTCAGAAGTGAGAGAGTCAACCGATGTGTAAACGAAGTGCAGACTGGTCAGGAACATTTAGGCAGGTGCTTAGAGACCAAGAAACAAGGCAAGGAACAAAGAGATATAACAGAAAAATAAAATTGTTGCTCTAAAATGGGTCAGTGAATGAGTTTCCTATCAAACTAGCGGTCCCTCTCACCCATTTAGAACTTCTGTCCCTCTGCGCTTTAATTAACGCTGTTCTCCTTCGTCCGAGATCCCCTTTCTCCTCTTTCTGTCCTCCTAACTGGAATCCATCCCATCTTGAAAAGCCTGCCTCCTCCATGAGGCCTTCCCTGATCCTTCCAGGACGACTGACCAATTCAACAATTGCTTGTGCAGGTGTCAAGGTGAAAAGAGTAGGTGAGATGTAATCCCCAGGAGATAAAGGAATAGAGGCCTGAGGGGAGGGCCTTGAAAAATGTCGACATGATGGGACAGAGAACGAAAAGAAAAGAAGAGAAAGAAGAAAAGAGGCAAAGAAAGGATGGGACAAACATGGTACCATGTCTGGAAATCCGATGGGGAGCACTGCCAAGGAAGGTATTTGTAAATGGAACTGGAATTAGTGTCGAACCACGTCTGGGTCCCTTACTCATTGTTCTTCTCTCATCGAGGATTTCTTTAGCCCCTGCAGACATCCACATTTCCTCATACAGTCACAGACGGCATCACAGACGGCATCACGACTGCAACCGAACAATCACAACCCCTTCATACGCTACAAACAGAAATGGCTTTTCCACGTTTCTTCATTATTTTCTTCTCTTTAATCGAGACAAAAACCACTGATTCTGTTCTTTTAAAGTTGAGAAAATGAAAAACTTTCCAGAGTATTGTAAAGGGTCAGTGACAAGGATACTTTTCATGCCCTAAAAAAATTCCATTGTGGGCATTCCGTAAGAAAATGGGCTTTTGTGCCTTTCATAGATTACAGTTCTTTTATACAATGGACTTGTCTAAGGTTCTTCCTGTTTTCCAATCAGTTAAATTTAGAACGATTGTTTCCATCTCTTATGAGATATGATGTCTAGGAAAGTGAATGCCTAGATGTAATACCAGGACCCAGCAAGTCTGTGAAAGCCAGTCGGAGCTGGGATGTCACCCAACTCTTCCTAGAGGGTTTCCCATGGTCTCATAAAGAGCATTTTCCCTCTTCGGTCTTTGCTCCTTTGCAATTCCGTAATATAAACTCTTAAGTTTTCTGCCACCTTAACACAAAAGAACTCCATTTATCATGAAAAAAAATCCCGTTTTTAGAGACACTCTTTTTCCTTCTACGTTATCGAACTTTTTGAATTAAACAATTAGTGATTATTGTTGTAAAAATGGGAAATATGTTTAAACAAAAAGGGAAAAATACCCATTCTCCTATCATTCATCCGCATATAACTACTGTGAACATTCTGGTATTTCCTTCTAGATTTTATCGATTTTTATTTATAAATTGGTTTGACATTTATATTTTTATTTAAATACATATTACACAATCTTATGTATTTTCTTTTTTTCCTAGAGATTGATGCATACTGTTACATGGCTTGGAAACTTGCTTTTATCCTTCCGTGTAGTGATCTGCGTTACTTTATGGCAACATGGTTTTCAATTGCACAGATGAGCCATAATGTTAAAGCAAATAAACAAGGAGGCCATTAGACTGAGGCGACTCTCGTGACCTGGCAGCCGATGTGAGCAGACCCTGTTCCTAAGCCTGTAAATGCCTCAAGGTCATGAAATCGAACTACTAAGGACAGCCAGTCACAAACAGCCAACCGGTCTTTAAGCTCGAGCCAATCAGAAAATTCCCTTTTTTAGCTTCTCTCTCTTCCCTGTGCAAATCTTTCCTCCTTGGCTCCTGTGAGCTGAGCACTCTTAACCACCCCTGGTTTAGTGCAGCCCTAATGGAATTGATTTTTGATAAAATTAACTCTTAAAATTTTAATATGCCTCGGTTTCTCATCTAAGAACCTCATTCTTTATTGTTGGAGATATCGATTATAGTAAGTCATATAAATAATGTCACTTGACATTATTAGCATACTAATTAGCTCAGGTTCCAGAGCCCACCTGTGCCATGTGGTAGATAACCTCAAGCGATTAATCTAACCTCTTCACCCTCATCTTTAAGATGGGGATAATCACAATATTTCCTTCATTGGGTTTATTCTGAGGATCAGGTTTATTTTCAGAATATTTGTCATTATCTTGTAAATCACAGATGTTGAAGACAGGAAAGATTTCACAGATCATTGGCTTTTGTCCATTAAGGCTGGATGCTACTTCTGAGAAATTCTTTAGTCTTAGAGGCTTGAGGTGTTATTTGTTTAATTCTCTTCTTCCAGGAATAATGGCTTTCTAGCCACCCCCAGAGAATTGTATATCTAACATTTTCTCCGCATCAGTTTTAGTATTTGTTACCACTTCGAAGGTTGACCTTCTTGTTAATGCCCTTGACCTTCCTCAAAAACACCTCTGGGCAAACATTCTTAGAGTCTGTTCTGAAACCATCCTGCTACCTTCTCATTTCATTTCCATATGGTTCACAATGCAATTGGAAAAATAACATTTTGTCACTCACATTGTATCATCCTGTACACTGAGAACGTTTAAGTAATATACAACATTCTTATAAGTTTGCATCTTGTTCTACATAGGATTAAAATGAAATGGCAGTCCAGGTAATCTGATATGGGAGATGATTTTAAAAAGCAAAAACTCCATTTTTCTGTGGAATGCATTACATTTTTCCTCCTCCTTTGGCAGTCGGTTTACATTCCAAATAAGACATTTCTGAGGTTAACATTAAACAAGTTTTCCTATGTGTTCACCAACTAATAGCGGAGAACACCAGCTCCGAGTTTTACAGATCAGCAAAGGAAGATAATCTAGTTTAAAGCTCTACCAAATAAATAAATTATAGGTAGATAGGGATAGATAGATAGATAGATAGATAGATAGATGATAGATAGATAGATAGATAGATAGATAGATAGATAGATAGATAGATAGATAGATAGATAGATAATGATAGATGCTAGAGCTAGATGATAGATAGATAGATAGATAGATAGATAGATAGATAGATAGATAGATAGATAGATCGATAGATGACAGATGGTAGATAGATGATAGATAGATACTTTATTTAATTTTGAATGAAAGTGCAGCCTGAAAATGAATTCCCAGGCACCTTCACTGTGTGTTCTCTCAAACTCAAAGAATTGCTTTGCATCAACTCATCAGCCGTCCTCTCACAAAGGAGAAATGTTTTTATTGCCTTCTTGGCGGTCTTCTTCCGTTAAAGCCCAGACATGGGTCTTTGTGTCTCTGTATGGAGGCAGTGAAGCCTGCTTTGGAATCAGTATTGGACTGGGTACTATAGTCATATAAATATCAATTGTAAAATTAATTGCTTGTCACACAAGCCAGGTGTCCTGAAAATGAAAACAACATAGCTAAGAGTAAGGATGGGATGGATGGAAATTGCCAATTGTGTTTACCTTTTTATTTGTCTATTGATAGGCATAGGTTGCTTCCATATCTTGGCTATTATCAATACTGCTGCAATGAACATAGAGGTGCATATGGATTTTTAAATCTCATAGATGACTTTGGAATTCTTATCAAGATACACACCATTCCTATATATCCTCAGTCTTGGCAGGTCACTGATATAATCACGCTCTATCTAACTCCTTCTAGTAATGGGTCTACAGAGTCCACTGCTGGGCCTTTGATCTTGACTGTTTTAGCTCATTCTCTATGGGGCACATGGAAAACATTCGTCTTTGTGTAGGCCGTACTCTTTTGAAGGGCGTTAGATTGTGCCACCTGCGGTCCCTCTGGCCAAATGCTCCACATGTGTCCACTCCTCCTGAACCACTGTGCACAAGGGGCACACCGGGGCATGGACGTCTCTTTGGGCCTCACTTGAAGATGGAGTGGAGCCACACTTCTGTCTCATTTCCCCCAAACTGGGAACCGCTGGATAAGAGGTTCACTACAAACTGGGAACCGCTGGAGAAGAGGTTCACTACATTGAGTTGAAAAGAAATTGTGATGTGCTTCTACAATTTCTGCCGAAAAACTTTGATCCTTAGGACAATGATAAATAACAGCTCCGACATCACGTAGAAGCTACCAATGCAACACATTGCTCTTGACCATAAGTCATGCGAGCCCGTGACAAAGAGGTTCTAAAAAATGTCACCTGAACTTTGCGTTTGGATTCAACCCCTGTAAACCGAAGCTCACTAATCTCTGAGATGCTTTCATATTTTCCTCTGATCAAAAAAGAAAAAAATAATTTTTTTAAGTAGGCAAACCTTGAAATCCGGACAGAAGTCAGAATGAGTGCAGGATGGCAGCCCTCTCTCTACCGAGCTTTGAAGCTCCGTGCAATACCATTAGAGGAATGGACGAAGGAGCACTGGGAAAGCGTGCACAATGCACCCGGGGAGCGAGCCCACCATCTCCTTCTCACTCTCTCTTATATTACAAAAACGAACGGGCTTGGTTCTCTTGCCAAGGGCAGCTTCCCCCACGTATCCCGTTGGGTTGGCGTTTGCGCTGGCGTTCATTCTCCGCGCTCCTCCAGCGTGGGGTTGCCACAGTGAAATTCCAGGTGGTCTTTCTTCCATCAGACTCCGCCCTTGACCTTCGCCCGGACGTGCCCTTTCATTGCCTCGTTCCCACATCCATGGAAATTACGTGTGAGCAGCCTCTTTGGTCCTACGATATGATTCTTTTTTTTTTTTTTTTCAACTGACCATTTCTTTGGGGGGGAAAAGTGAAATAAATGAGATAGGGAGAGAATGTTATGGCACTCTCTCTAGGATATGTTTTTTGTTTGTTTGTTTTTTGTTTGTTTTTTTTTTTAACTGGGAATTTGAAAACCACAGTTCTGGCTGCCTGGTTCTAATACAGTGGATCCATTAGAGTCAAAGGACCAGCTCGCCCCTATCCTCCCCGCCCTCCGCTGGAGTCTCCTACGTTTCCTGGTTTCCATCTCAGTGACTGGTAAAGAGTGTGGAATCAGTAGGCACCACCTATGGGGTTTTGAACAAAATCAATGCCTGGCAACTTACAAAGGAAGACAGAATGTTCAATAGGTTTTATTAGCTCTCAACACTTTTAGGACAGACCTTCGAGGGAGGAGGTCGGGGGGGTGTGGGGCGGGCAGAGAAGGACAAGGAAAGCCCTGGTTATCTTCTCAAGGATCTTGGAACTTTCAATGACTTTGTCTTGGCATGGGAAATTACTCACTGGATTATGGTTTGCATTGAAATACATGCCTTTTATGTCCCATGATAAAAGAAATAAAGAAAAAGGAGGAAGAATAAATCTGTAGTTATTCATTCTTCTGGAACGTCAATGCCATTGTTTCCATGAGTCAAAATGACTTAAATAGTAAAAAGGAGATGGTGAGGACTGTGCCCCATGGAAGGAGTCACAACGATCTCAAGTCGCTTCATTTCTTCTCGAGTCAGTCCTTTTCTTCGATACCTAGCTGTGCACTAAGCTTTCTCACCACTTGGTACAATCAAACCTTCCTGTGGATGAGCTTTAGCTAAATTTCCCCACGATGTCTAAGCAGTCCTCCTCTTTCGATTCTTAACCGTAATCTTAGATTCACCTCTGCATAATATCTTCCTGAGAGGAAGATAAATTGTTGATCACCTAGATCCAAACAGAGCCAAAAGCAAGTAGATTGTAGTTAACAACCATCCCCTACCTGCATTTGATAAGTCAACAACAGAGCAGATTATGCCCAGGTGATACTGCTGGCCTGACCTAATTTCAAGTGATAAAAAAAATCTCAGGATTTCTGAACACTTTAAAGAGGTGTTTTCAACTCTTAATACTTTCTTATTATACTCTTATAACATTTCCTGAAAAATCAAGTTAAAAGGAAGAAAAGAATTAGCATTTATTGTTATTTTTTAAATAAAAAATCTTATTTACTGTTGATGGAAGAATGTGTTCTTTAGAATGAATAATGTGAGTCTATAAATGTAAGTGAAATGATAACATTAGAAAATCATCATCATGGAAGAATTAAAAGGGTCGCTAGAATATTCAATCGAGTGCTGTTGGGGAACAAATATTATGCCACACGTGACTTGTTAATCCGAAAGGAAAAAATATATCTTCACTAGACGAATATCTCATGGTCCTGTTTGATCACATGATCGAATTTAGCATGATCCATAACAGGACCCCGTGGTGTTGTGGTCTATAAAGTACACAGCATCACCTGTAAAATGTTTTTGCCAAAATGTTTAACTAGAACCTAAGCGAGCCCTTGGACCTAACACCCAGGTAATGGAAATGTAGAGGACAGTCCCACGTTACACCTCACCACAAGGAAACAAAGCAGACAAACCTAGAATGTGAGACAGTCTGCAAGAAAATTGACTTTGTTCAAAAAGTCAAATTTACAGAAAAATAAAAAGGTGGAGGAAGACCGTTCTAATACAAAAGAACTAAAGAAACAGAACAACCCAATCCAATGTGAAGCTTGGTTGGATTGTGCTTCCAAAAAAAAAAAAAAAAACAAAAAAAAAAAACGCTACTAATAATATTCTGTTGACAGTTTGAAAATTTTCAATATGGAGTGGATATTGGATGATAGTAAAGAAATCTCAGATGTGATCAAGGTATTGTGATTATGTAGGAAAGTGGCTTTTTGGGAGCTACAAGTTGACATGTTTAGAAGCAAAATGTTATAATATCTGCAATGAAACTGCAAATACTTCAGCAAATGGGTAGTGGGATACAGGCTATCACAACATGTTCTTTCAAATTCTCTCTGTTTCAAAATTATTTCAGCATAAAGGGTTGGGACAGGAGGCGGGGTGTAAGGCAAGGGAAAAAGAATGTTTTCGATAGAAAAATATTCCTCTTTCGCTCTTTGTGTGGCACGATTTCATTTTTACCTCATCTAAACTCTCTAGAGAAAACAGCATCTTGCTGATTTACACAGAGCGTTACCGTTGGTTTCGTCGTTTCTGTTGCTGTGGTTCTTTTTAAGTAAATATCCTTTTCAAGTCCACTTTTATGGACATATGTTTCAACTTGACGGTCTAATAAGCATTGTAAGGAACGAGCCTCGTTGCTCTAGCTTATTTACACTTCCACATGTCAGAGTGAAATGCCAGCTAGATTCTTCAAGAATATTCCTCGGGACAAACACCTGTCTGTGAAATCTCTTCCCCAGTGAGACCTTCAGGACTTTAATTCTAAGTCTGGTATCACCTGGCTGTACCAAGACTCTTGGAACTTCAGTATTTTCATTTAAATGGTGATAACATCGGCTTCCCCGTTCACCTCCCATGGTGGCTGTCGATCAAACGAGGGTATTTGAAATTGTCATCTAAAATCTGCCCCCCGACACACACACTGAATGATTCTTTAATCAGAAGCAGAGTTTCTCATTTCACATTGGTCTATTTCTAATACCACATTCATCCTATTAACCTCTCTTTGAAAAGTTTCCTGGAATTTAAAATCTATCTATGTGAAATGTTCATAACCTTTATTGTTTCTCATTTTTCTTTCGTGACAACGTTCAATGTTTTCTTAACCCCTCATGTTCTTGGAGTTTTTCTCACAGTGTCCTCTAGAAAATAATTATTTTCGTGTCCACTTTGGAGTTACGAAAGAGTGGCAGGGCTCTCTCGCCTCGCCGGGGGTCATCGACACCGCTGGGGCGGAGCTGGTCCTAACAGGCCCCGTTGTCACTTTTTTTTTTTTTTGCTGCAGGCTGTGCAGCCCGCGTGTGACACATGTGCACAAATCAGCAAGATGGTGTTGTAACTTTTCCAAGATCGCTTGTGATTTCGTCAGGGGCAGGGTGGGGACATACCATGAGATTTCTTTTACAGCAGCTGGATTGGATCTCTGGGGGCCTTGCTGCCAGAGCCTGTCCCTCTCTTGCTGTGTGGCATTGTGCAATAGCCTCTCTTCAGCTCCACGCCCAAACACCAGCTGGGCAGGAGGCGGAGTGGGAAGGGGGTGGGGGGCATGGGATCCCGGCCAAGGCCAAGAGGGTGTCAGATAACAAAGCCAAGTGGCCCAACCACTGTACCATAGAAAAGAAACATTTTGGACTGCCTTTAACCTGGCCGAATGGTATATATCATTTTAAAAGAAGTATTTCTACTCTTTTGGGCTAATCTTGGTTTAGATGTGATGGTATCGCTTTCCTTCCCATTATTTCCAAACTGATTTATTTTAAAAACATGTTTGCCGTGATATAAACAAGACGTGTGTGTGCATAGGCTCTTGTTTATCTGAATATAAGGGAGTTTCTAACTCATTATAGGTGTTCAATAAATATTTCCTGACGACGATGATGATGATGATAACTAATTTTGTGAAACATTTTATTATTCTACATGATCGTGATAAAAATTCTCAGATTTAGTGTTGTTTATGGGGTGGGCTTCTAAAAACCATCCAGTGAGGATACCTGTGACTTGTGGTTGAATTATCTACTGTGGTTTAACGTTAGAATATCCATGTGTTCTTTATTAATCAAATATTTGTAACTCGAACCAGAATTTACAAGGGGTTATTTTATCTTCATGAAGATCAATTTGTCCTCATTCCTGACTGATTTGAATGTGCATTATATTTTTCTCATGTGTCTCCCTCTTTCCAGATCCCATATCAAACACATAATCATTTGTAACTTAACCTTCAAAGATGAAAATGTTCTTGTTGTAACAATTTGTACTTTTCATAACATGAACCTCCTATTCCAACCGGTCTGCTTTACAAACATTTATAATAGTGGCTTTTATAGAAAGTAAAACACATTTGTATCACTGATTATGTACATCTGACCACATGCAGTTTTGTTTAAACTATAGGCTTTACTTGCCGGTCTCAGAATTCTGAAGTATGAACTGGGTTGTCTATCGAAATAACAAATAATGAGCAGGAAAATCATTATATGCCTTATAATAATCAAGATCTCATAGCTGCCAACCAAATCTTGCCTTTGTCATTGGCTAAACAGATGTTTCGATTTTCACGGACAGTCTCAATTGTATATTATTTAATTGTTTTAATAATTAAATGAGAATCACTATAATTTTGTAAAATAGTAACCTAAACTAATCGTTTAAGTTAAAACAAATCCCTGTCAAATAGTTTTCCTCCTCTTTGGTCCAGGAAAGATGATCATATCATCTTTAAAAACAATTGCTTGCAAAGCAATTCCCACTCCATTTTAATCTCCATGATAAAGATTATCATTTCCTCCTCAGACCCAGGAAATTTATGTCCCGCCCCTTGCACGTAGCGGAGAAGGGTC
This sequence comes from Pteropus medius, assembly GCF_902729225.1. Taxonomy (NCBI): domain Eukaryota; kingdom Metazoa; phylum Chordata; class Mammalia; order Chiroptera; family Pteropodidae; genus Pteropus; species Pteropus medius. Next base: position 13,739,847 of record NW_024349796.1, on the reverse strand, counting down.
TAAGTTTTTGTGCTTTAGATTAATTAATTCAACTTTAAGTTCTCCCAGGAATATTTGAATGGATACTTGGAGACACTAGGGCTTTCTGGGGACCTGCTTTCTACATAGTGTGAAGAAAATCATGCTTTGTACTATAAGCCCAGCCTCGCTAGCCTGAGTCCCTAAATCAGAGTGGCCCCATCTCTTCACCGATGGCCAGTATCACTCCTCAGCAGAAATAGTTCTTTCCCAGCCCAGACACACTCTTAAAATTCTTCCTAGCTTAGTGCTGCGCGACTGACTGCAGATCACATGAAGACAAAACTGACTTTCCTTTTCTTCGGGTGAGCAGGGACTAGTAAGAATGTTTGGCTTAAATTTCAGATACCTGGTCAGGAAAAGCTAGGATGGCACCCAAAGAGATTTAGTAATTTTACCGAATCTCCTTCCAAATGTTGGAAGAAAAGAGTCATGAGGGTTGGCAAAAGGTGGATCTCTGTTCTTTAACGTGAATGGCAGGACTTCGTCCACCGGGCTGGCTCGTCATTTACTAGAGCATCTGGGGTCTCCCTGTCACCCAATACAGGCCAAACAATAAAAGGAAAGTAAACCTTTGATCATTTGGATCCTAACCCATTAGAATCCTTAATTAACTAGAATGTTCCCATCTTTTGCTTCAAGAAGAAATGGGAGAAGCATTAGAAAACCAAAGAGCGTCAGGAATTCGGTAGCCAAATAAATGGCAGTCAGAAACTGGATCCCGGGGTTATGACGTTCTGCCTCCGTGACCCTGTACCGGGAGTTCTCCGCGCTCTCCAGCTTCGGTTCCCCTGAGCTTCCTTCTCCTGAATCTCACACTAGGTGGAGCTTTTCAAGCATCATTTCTCCCCCTCGCTTCCACGCTCAAAAAGCTTACAAAAGCCTGGTTGATAAAATCCAGACTCCTTAGCCCAAACTCAAGGCCTTCCGCAGTCCACTCAGAACACACTTTTCTCGGTCTTTCTTCCAAAAACTCCTCTGCCTTGGCCCTTTCTGCCTGACGGTCCTATGTACCATTCTTCAGATGTATTTTTCTGCCTAAATGCTTTCACTCACTTTGTTCATCACACCCGGAGGCCTTCGCGCCTCTTTCTTTTCAAATGTTATTCATCATTCAAAGTCAAAATCAAGTCTTACCTTGATCTTAAAGACTCCCTAGGACATTGTAGGCCACAAAGATCTCTCTCACGGTATCTACCATCCTTATTGTTTACCCCTAGTTTTTTTCATACCACTTGCCAAGGATCCAGAAATTTCCATAGTTATCTCAGGCACTTGGTTCAGGGGGATGACAAAAATCAAGAGATCTAGGCATAAAAATCCATGTTCATTGCAACTAGAGCTTGTATCTCAATGAAAAATTTTTCTTTCAGAAGTAAACCTGTTGTTCCTCCTGGAAAGAGGCCGGACTTAGTACTGGAATCATACTTAATATTAATCTGTATGGAACCCGATTTATCAACTAGAACCACAAGTAAAGCATATGTAAAGTGGGTGAGTTTCAACAGCAATCATCACTCTGTTTTGAAATTTTTGTAACACACAAGACTGTGCAAGTAAACAGAGTTCGAACCACCATGACCTTCCATCCGCTCCATCCTGTCATCCGAGAACTCCTCATACACCCATGTTATCAATCATTACATATTTCTTTGCAAGAATATCGCATAACGAGAGTAAGCCAGATACATGGCTATCTGTTAGTGGTCTTCGGAGACAAGCGACAGGGATGAATTTCATCGAACTTAACGAAAGGGGATTTGTGGAAAGAGAGGGAATAGGACACACACCTGGAAAGAAAACCACACAAACAGACCCAAAAAGGATGGAATCCAGGGCAACACTGAGATTCCTTCTACATGGCAAAAGCTACTGCTAGTGGTCATCGGGTACCACCACTGGGTCGAGATAGCTCCAGTCATTTGTTTTATCCTTGTTTCACTCCATTCTCTAGCCCCCAAGACAAAGAGTCCAGCTGGATCACCACAGGTCACAAGCTCGGCCTTGAGATATTGACAGTCTCACCAAGACAGCATTCAATGGCAGAGAAATCGTTCTCGGAAATCAAATTTGAGTACTCCTGTCGGAGTAAAAATAAGAGTGGATGCTGGGCAAGAGATGTTACACTAACAGATAATCATCATGACCTGGAAAATTTTTCTGACTGAAGAAGATGACAAACTACTAGAATCCACCAACAAGAAAAAGGACCTAAAAGCTCTTTTGAAAATTTTAATATAATTTTTTAAATTTGCTGAGACAACAATTCATCTTTGGGGTGAGACGATGACCAGCTGACCTGTAGAATGACTCTTTCTGACCCTGTTTCTGAGATCTGTGAAGCCTTTTCCAGTTACTTCTGCTTGCGTGTAACTCAGCTGAACTAGTCGCCTTTCTTTTCTCTGCATCGGGCTGGACTTAACCGTTCCCCTTCCATTAACCTCTTAGTTCATCTGCTTCTCGTGTCTGTCATCAGCTGCAGGAGGTGCTGATTATGCTGGGAGCCTCTGGTAAAGGGGACGAGACAGAGAAGCACCAGGAGATAAGGGGACCAACAAGAAAAAGATTAAAAAGCTCTCAGCACTGAGTACAGTCCGGACGGAGGACTGCCGCGAACCTCCGTGTTTGTTGGCTTTGGACGGGGGAGGAGGAATCAGTTTAGATAACTCAGGGATGGGCTTTGAACCTTTGCCCAGACCTCAGAATGAACCACTGAAAAAACCTCTGCGTTTTCCCAAATTAAGACATCGAGAAAAACATTGAAACTGAGTTTCCCTTTCTCTCCCATCTCCGAATCCCGAGGGGATACTTGGGACCACAAGGCAATTTATTCATAATAACGGATTAGATTTTTCAGTACAAATTCCCCTCTGGCCATTTTGATGTGTCAGAAATGCCTTACAAATGTTAAGTACTGCAATTAATCTCCTGAAAAGGGGAGGAAGAAGAGGTTTGCCAGTTGTAGATTTTGGCGATTTCATTTGGTTAAGAGTTTGTTATTATTTTCTGCTTTAGGATGTGTTTCCCCAGAAAGTCAGTCAGTCATCAAATATTAACTGAGTGACTGTTATTTGCCAGGCACTGAACTTGACACTGAGAATACAGAGTGAGGCATGTAAACCACATTGCTGCTCTCCTAAAGCTTCTAGAGAAGTTCAAACACCAGCCTAAATTAATATGTAAATGGACCTTCTGCTTAAGTCCTTCTTAAACGTCCAGCCACCAAATATAACACAGAACCCTTTTTCCCCTCCATATTTGTGATCCAATAGGCCTGGCAGTGCAGCGAGGGGAATTATAAAATCTGAATAGTTATTTTTTTGCATTTAACTCATTTAGGGCCCAGTTCTTTTCCTTCAATACCAGGAACTATTGTTATTTTTGCTATTACCGCTATAAGAATTAATGCGAGTTTAATGAGGTGACACTTTCGACTTTTCACCCTCGTTTGACTTGAGAACCAGCAAACCGACCATATCCATCCTGACCTGCCTTCGCGGGGCTAAAATAGTTATGAATGATATCTGAAGGAGCGTGGAAACGTGCCAGACCCCGGATGATGGCTTTTGGCAGGCGGTGCTTACACCTCTCATTTCCTAGTCCACATGTTGGATGCAAACAAGTTTCTGTTGTTCAGATTACATCCAACTACTCACATTCTTCCGGACTCTGCTCAGACGCTATTCCTATCACTACCTATCTCATCTCATTCGAAAGAGGAAATGTCTCTATAAACTGCTACCAAATGGGAGGAGGCTTGCATTCCTAGCTTAAGAAACTATTTTCTGTTACCTTATTTATATTCGTGGGAAATGATGCCTTGTGGCAATAGAGGGCTTTTTAGAGGTGACCGATTCAATCGCTGCCTCTGTGAGGGATTACAGGTAGGTCATTCCAGAAAGTTCTGTTCAAAAAAAAAAAAAAATTCTACAAGCTTCTAGAACTCTGTCCTAGTTGGTGTTTTGTGTTCCTCATTCAGATCGTACCTGCCCAAAATGTCAAAGACGAAGCCACCATTTGATTTGGTTGAATTGTCTAAATTTTTTTTAAGGCATATTCATTGGCTTTATTATCAATTCGGTTCCCTAATTTAATCGATCACCAGCTGTTTTATTCACTGTGCTATGGTGCCAGGATAGAGAGAATCTTCCTCATCCTCTAAGAACTTAGAGCCTGGTGGAAATAAAGAAATATGAGCAAATCCATCAGAATACCGTATAATGCAGCAGTATAAATATGCACAGTCGATAGTGGTGATGCAGAAGGAAGACGAAGGAATGCCGTTCAAGGGAAAAGGTGAATTAATGGCGCTCTCTCAGAGGAGATAAATTTTAAGCTGGAGTATTAATGTTCTAATGCCACATAACAAAACTGTCTCCCACACGACGCCCATTTATTACCTCATAGTTTTGTAGGTCAGAAGTCTGGGCATGGCCCACCTGGATCCTCTGCTCAGAAATTCACGAGGCTGACGTCAGGGAGTTGGCAGGGGCTGAAGCCTCCTCTGTGGCTTCGTTGGCAGAAGTCAGTTCCCCGTGGTTAGAAGCCCGAGAGCATCAGCGACCAGGGGCGCCTGCTGTTCCTGGCCACGTGGCCCTCTCCGCGTGGCGCTTTGTGTCTTCCAAGCCAGCTGGAGAACACTGGCCACTCTTTCTTCCATCTCTGACATTTAGACCCTTTCCGAAAAGGCTAAACATCACTTAATTAGATGAGGCCCACTCAGAAAAATCTTCCTTTTCGTTAACTTACTTTGAACATTTAGCTGATTGGGGACGTTAGTAACACGTCTAAAACCCCTTCGTCCTAGCAATAGACCTTCATCTAATCACCGAAAGAGCATTCCATCCTATTCACAGGCCCCACCAGCACCCGACGGTAAGGGATTAGAGAAGGGTGTGATTCCTTGAAATCATCCTGGAACTCTGCTCATTGCAGGTAGATTTTGTTAGACAAATAGGATTTTTCCAAGTGGACGATGGGCGAAGACACATTACAGGCTGATATAACAGAGGTGTGTGGACATCATCCTTCCTCACTCACGTTGCCACGGGAGTTTCTGGTGCTTAATTCGCCTGTTTCCAATGCTTCTCCCTCCTTTTCCACGGCTTCTCCCAACTCTTGTCCTCACTCCATTCTGTTCTCGGCAGAGCTACTTTGCTTAAATGCAGATCTGCTCAAGTGACTCTCTTTCCTCTCCTTTCTGTGTCTTCATCTGGTTAGTGCTCGGTGAAGACTCAGCTCAGGGGTCACGATGTGAGGAAAATTTCTCTGACCGCCCCATCCGTCTCCTCTGCCGAGGGAAATTATTGGCCTGTATTATAGCTCTCCATTTAAACTCTGACTATAAACTCCTTATGAGAAATTATGGCTCGCGATTGTTCTTCACATCTCTGACCGTATTATACTTTTAATAAATATTAGATGTTTAATAGGTATTTATGGATAGGTAGCTGGATAAAATGGTGGGAGACATTTTGGGGGGAATGCCGGTGAATCCGGGACTGAGTACGAAGTAGGAGGGATGGTGAGCATCAGGGGTAAATTTGGAAAGGGAAGCAGGTGCCAGGTGAGGCAGAGACACGTTGCCTTGCTGGAAATTCGGACGTGGCAGGTTTTGAACAGCGGAGATGTAAATGATCACATTTGCATACAGAGAGAGTTCTCAGACTTCAAGGCGGATGATTCATGAGAGTGGGAAGCACATTATAATAAGAGCGATTACATTAATCCCCCTTTATCTGCGGTTTCTTGCTCGGAGAATTCAGTTACCTGCAGTCAGCTGAGGTCCGAAAATATTAAATGGTGCATATTTTGAGAGAGAGAGAAAAACCACATAACTTTTATCACAGTGTATTGTTGTAATTGTCCTATTTTATCATTAGTTATTGTGGTTAATGTTTTGCTGTGCCTAATTTATAAATTAAACATCCCCATAAGTACATATGGGTAGGAAGAAATGGTGCACGTAGGGTTCAGTACTATCCGTGGTTTCGGGCATCCACTGGGGGTCTTGGACCGTGTCCCCCCGGCGGTAAAATGGCATGACTGCATTGGAACACTCCAGAAGAAAAATAATGAGGACATGAAATTAGAGCGTGGCCATGAGCATAAACGGAAGGGACACCTAACGAGAAGGACTTGGGAAGGGTTCGTGTCATACTAGGTGGTACAGAAAGAGAGAGGACAAACGAAAAAAGAACTCCCAGGTTTTTGACTTGAAAACTGAATGTAATTATGACCCCTGAGATAGAACAGGAGGAAAAGCACGTCGAAAAGGAAAGGTGACGAGTTTCGATTTATGACGCCGCCTGAGGTAGACATCGAGGTAGCAGTCGACTGCCATGATGGCTGTTCGCATGCATTTCCGCCCCTTTTCAGTCAGTCTTCCTGTTACTCTAGAAGCTACGAAACTAGAGGTAACTCTGACCACTTGCACCTTGGATGTTAGCTTCAGACTCGGTTCCACCAGGGAGCTGTAGCGACGTAAAAGCTGACATGAGGAGATGAAGTCAATAGCATCTTCTTGCAGCTCGGGTCGATTTCGGCTAGCGAACAAGGTCATGGAGATGTGAGTGCTTTCCGCAGCAGGGGTCTCGTGGCCAGACACTAGCTTCTTTCAAGGGGTCATTCATGTGGCATCAAGGGTCAGCGCTCCCGTGACTAGTCCCCAGTTTCGTAGCTGTGGGAGTGACGGCGTTCTGCATCTGACGTTCTGTCCTGCCAACGAGTCTTCGACTTAATGGTCAGTGTCAATGGTCCACAGCTGTTGTTTCGTTTTGCTTCTTCTAGATAAAGAAGTTAGATTCCTGCCAGGGCGTTTCGTCACTGCGTTCGTAGATCCTTCTCACAATCGCCGATGTGGATGGGCTCCCTCTCTGTGCTCGGCATCGCTTTCCTGGGAAGTGCCAGGTGATAAGACAAGCAGAACAGTTAATGAGATGGACAGGCAAAGCGTAAGCATTCTCGAATTTGTGGCTAACCCCTCTCTTCGATCGTGAGCTCTTACAAAAGATGGGAGGATCCACTGATTTCGTATAGATCCTGCTTCCTGTCCTGGTAAAGTCCTGTAGACAAGGAAATAATAAGGGTTTCTGCTTACACGGTGAAGGCAAAGAAGACAATAAAGTCGGGAAAATATACCATCTGCTCACGGTGTCCTGTCGCACTGGCAGATGGGGGAGCACGCACCCAGAATTCCGGTCTTCTGCTCTCTCGTCCAATGGTCTTTTCACTACATGACTCTTGTTAGCCAAGTAGCTTTTCTTAGGTAATACAAAAGTAAACTTCTGTCACTCTCCTTTCTGAATTTCTAATCGAAGGAGTCCAAGACGAAGACGTTTTACTCTTTGTCCTGGAGGGAGCCAGATTCTGTCTGCAGCCTCATCGGGACTGTCAGATGTCTTGATGTAGGACTTGGGAAATGGACTTCCCATAACTTCACCTCACTGAACGTGTTCATGTTAATTCACTGTTTCTGCTTGTTGACAGCTGCAGCTCCTATTGCCAAGATCTCTGTAAATGGCCTGAATTTTTGGCCCAAGGATCAGTTCAAACTAGAGAGCCCCTGGCTGTTTTTAAAGGCAAATGTGATCAGATAACTTTGAGTCATATTGGGCAGGGTGGGTTCAGCCTAAGGATGAGGGGATTGATCAGCTCACGTGATGAATGATCAAGCGGCTGCCTCTCAGTTGTCCAAGCTTCCTTTTCTGAGTTGTCAAGACATAGCTTGCCTTCTTCTTCACTGGTTATACACAGAGCTGGTTCTAGAAGAACGGATAGAAAAAGAGGCTACACATAATCCCTCTGAGAAAGGAAAGAGAGCTTCAGATACTAGAGAAGTTCTTGCTTCACAGAACCTACTGATGCTTTGCATTGGGGCTAAGTAAATGCCAACATTAAATTTAATTTATTTTCTGAAACGAAACAAGACCACGTTGCCTTTTTCTTGGGGCTAACTGAGACGTGAGTACGATATCAATAATAAAATAAATAGCCACACGAACAGGCTCTTTTTTAAGGTACTGGGCCAAAAATTAGAAGTTGCCAGTATAAAAGCCATGGGAAAGTCCTGTGGGCATCAGGGGACCCTACTATCAATATTAACTCGTGTTTACTATAAAAAATAGAGTCCCTACCTGTTGTACTTCCTGTTCTTTGTTGGGATGTGTACCATGTATCTACCTTAGGCAATAATCTCTTGATGAACTGAGTAGCATAAAACTTGGTCATGTTTCCATATCTGGTTGCCAAAAATATTACTTCTACTCCAGTATAAGTACCTGTCTGCTGAATATCCAAGAGACACTTCGAGACGACTGAAAAAATGAACTTAGTACCTTCCCCTTATACAAACCTGCACCTCTTCCTCCTTAATAAACAAACAAACAAACAAACAAACAAACAAACGGTAAAATGACCATCACTTGTTATTCATTCCCCACACCCTCCCCTTCCCGCTCACCAACCTGCCAGATCAGCGCGACCTCTTCAGTCTCTCTAACTTGACATCTTCTCTTCGCGGCCCCCACCTTTTTAGCCCCGGTGCTCATCATTTCTCGCTTTAATTTTGCAACCCTCTCCTAACCGGTCTCCTTCTAAGCTTGCCCTCTTCTTATCTGTCCTTTAATTGCCATCAGAGGAATATTTTTATAACAAATCGGTCAGGTCTTTCCTTGAAATCCTTCAGTGATTTCTCATTACAGTACTAACGCCTCAGCTTGACATTGGTGTGTCTCTGCCTCCTAGCTTCATTCATCACTGTTCTCTGACTCGTCTCGTGCCCAATACAGCCCTTCTCATCCTCTATCTCTCTCTCTCTCTCTCTCTCTCATTCCTTTATTCTTTGAGACATAGCATATCATCTTGTGGGACAATGTTCTATGATACACTAAGATTCAATTAAGAAACTGAAACTTGTTTATGTGCATCCAAAGCACCTGGTTTGCCTCTGTGGTAGCATTTAAAAAACACTTTTGGCAGTCTTGTATTTTTTTTTCAATTTCTCCTACTGTATTGTAAGTGACTCGAAGACAGAGGATAGGTCCTATGGACATAACAGCCTCCAAACCAGAGTAGTGAGCCTGACGCGAAGTATGCACATAACCTTCATCTTCTCCAAACCACTGTTCTCTCCTGCATCAAAATCCATCCCAAAGTTGTAGCATTATTTTCTCAGATGGCTCGACCTGACTTCCTCATCCTTTTGGCATATTTAGAATTGGATTTGGGAAAGGAGGAGGAAGCCTGTGTTATTTTGATATCTTGTGTCCACATGGAAGTCTCTATAGCACTTTTAGATGAGAGGTATCTTAGAAATATCAGAAATCAGACCTACTAATCATAGTCGTGAGAATTGAGAGTATTAAATCGTCATAAAAAATAATCTTTCGATGATTAATCTTTGATCAAAATTCCTTAGAAATTAAATGATAACTATGAGTCGAATGGTCGAATGATATGCTTTGTTTTTTGCCCTGGTGCGGGGTGGGGGTCAGCATCGCGGGCGTTCATATTACCATGCTTTCATATGTTAAGGGACATGGCTGACCAATTCCATGTGTGATCACAAGAGGTGTTGAGAAAAGGACCCGAAGTATTACTTTGAAAATATTATTTAAACTACAGTGAGAAGTCATTTGGCTTTCAACATCATTTTGCACAAACATAAAAGATGAAGAGTGAGGGAAACATAAAGAGATTGCATGTCATCCCTTTCACGAACCCGTATGAAGTCACATTCTAATGCTATACTAGACACCAGGATGACAAAATAGATAAGGTATAGTGAATTTGTAATCTAATATGAATCTATAATTAAAATAAATGGAATCTATGCAACAATAAAGATAAGCCACTGAATGCTACGGGGGCAAATTAAAAAGAGTTCCCAATTCTTGCTGCTGAAGTCATGAAGTGACGGAAAGACTTCTCTGGAAATAGAACCATGGAGCCATATAAAAGCTCAGGCCGGGTGGGGAACTGAGAGTCACGTGATGTGACTGGACCGCCGAGCGCGGGGTGGCCAGGAGGGTGGGGGACAGTAGCTCCCCAGGAATCTGGAGACTCAGAGTGCACTCGGGGGACAAACAGGCCATCGTAGGAATTCGAATGGCACTTCTAGCCCACATTACAGGAAGCCTTAAAATTCTTTGACGATAACCTTTGTTAGATCTAAATATGCCAGATTATTCTAGTGGCGCCGGGAGGTCAGCCTCTTTGAAAGCCTGTGAGGAGCTTTGAAATTGTTAACTCCTTGAAGTAACGGGCATCTTGAGGAGGTCAGCATGGTCGGTGCTATAAACCAACCATGGAGTCAGACAGCCCCAGGTTTAGCGTCCTGGCTGATTCACCTGTTCAACCAGCTGTGTGACCTTGGACGTGTGGTTAAAGACCTCTGAGTTTCAGTTACTTATGTAGTGACATTTTATCTCAAGTGATTGTTATGTGGTTTAAATGAGATGGTCCAACATGTGTTCAATAAATGTAAAAATTTTGAAGTATATTTAAAATATATAAAGTATATTACTTACAAGTAATGTAATTTAGCATATTATATTAGAAGTAATTATAATATTTACTATATTACTTTAGTATATTACTTGTATTAGTATATTTTAACAATATATTAAAAGTACATTAATATTTTGTATATGACTTTTAGTATATTACATACATTATAAAATTAGAGTTTAAAATCAAAGGGTTGATTTTCTAGTCAGTTAAATTATTTATTTATTCCCTTGTAGAGGTGATTCATATCATATATTTTCAGCAATAAGTTTGACATAGCGTAGATGCTCAGCAAACCCTGTAGAATTAGTGAAGATCCCTATTTCATTATAAAATGCCACGTTGCTCTGGACTCGAGGCTCAGATCAGTATGATGCTGCCGAGTTAAACCTTGTGAGTTATGTAATTATTTTTTAAAACACGTTTTGAAAATAGTGGCTCTTTATTTCAGTCCCTATGATTCCCCTCCCCAGAAGACAGAATGCAAATGCCTTACTCCTTTTTGGGTAATGGAGGGTCAAAGGTAGAGCGAGAATTTAAATCAAGCCCCCCCACCACACACACACACACACACACACTCAAGCGAATGCCCTTGACAGTGCTCTTCCACGTGCTTCTTCCTTTTGAGTATCTTGGGCCAGAAGGCCTTTCTGTGGAAACTTATTAGAATTCTCTTTGCGGTTAGGGCATCGAGCAAAGAAAGCTCTGCCGTCCTGGTTGCTCGAGCCTGTGGGAGGCGAGTTACTCTGTGAACAAAATGCATGCAGCTGTCGGAGCGAGACGCTCTGGAGTAGGCCAGCAATTTTACAGTTCAGGACCAGATGGGATGTGATCGAATGTGTCGACAAAAAGCAGAGTCACAAGGTCAAGTGCCGACTTTCCAGATCAATTTTTAAACTGTCTCTGCTGATTAGGGCAATGGACGTATCCATACATTCTTGGGGAAGGTATTGATCGGGGAACAGAAGCTAACTTAATTTATTCCAGCTTAGAAAAATTGTCCACGAAGTATTCTCCTTGATTCGTCTCCCCACCCCACCCCCCCACCCCCGCCCCGCTGCATATTTGAAAACCTTTTGGAGGAGAACTGTGGGAATCATCTTCCCCAGAGCACTGGCAGATCTTTCTTAATTCCATTAATGGAAGCTTGATGCCAGGTCAAAATACTTGGTTAAATATTACCCTGACTGGTTCCTTTATTTCCAGCATTCCATTGGCACAGGTTAGAACCAGTTTTCTGCAAACATGTTTAAATGTAAAGAGTCATTATTTTTTCTTTCTGAGCTCAGAGTAGTTGCTGAGTCGTGCTGTCCTGCATAAAATATGGGGAGGTAAGTTCCAGCTTCTTTTTTCAGAGAATCGTAGCAAAGAGCTGTGGTTCTGGATAACTTCCCATGCTCATTCTTTTGAAAATGAGGAATCCTGAAATTCAGCCTATAGTATAAAATGAGTCAAATTCCAGTTTTCTCTCCAGAAAATTGACAGAGCAAGAGAGATTTTGCGTTGCTAAATAAGCAAATGCCATCTCTTCCTCCAAATCTTGAATGCACATTGGTGAGTATGGACCATCCGATGATCTCGCATGATTTTTATCTCCGGCCTGCATGCCTGGAGGGAATGATACAGAAAAACTGGATTCACTAGTCCTGGAAAGACTGGATGAGCCCTGAACTGGCCATTGCGGGGGGAAGAATCGAGCACACGAAATGTGAATTCCTTCAACTTTCTTAACGAAAGAAAATTTCCCACTGGAAAAATCAGTGTATAACTCATGGCCATTCTGAAGTTCTTATACAGATGCCAGTGGTGATCCTGATTCATTATTTGACTCCATTTGTGAATACCACCAGCCTTATTCCTTTGGGCATTCGATGGGAAATAACCGTTCAATTTTTAATTAAGGAAAAAATTATACCTTTTCAGCATCTTTCCTCTCATTTTGCTGAAAATGTTTTCTCATGTGATCTAGTTCTTTATGAGCCAACATGAACGTAGAATGAACACAAACAGCAGTTCTAATCTTACACTTGAATCTCTGTGTCTATACCCGGCGTGAGGGGGCCTAAGGAAATGAATGTGCTAGGGACTCATGCTTCACTTGGCATTAAGCCTCAACCCTTATCTGGGAAAATATTCTCTACTAAACAACCTGATACAGCTCCCTTTCAATTAGGGTAAATGGCATTTAGAAAGGGGTTTAAACACATACGACACAGCATCGGCAAACATGGGATCTGCGGCATGCAAAGCGGAACTGAGAAATCTTACATTTTAATTGAAACAGATACATACAAGGCTAGTTATAATATAAGGTGATGGATATAATAGTATTGGGATTAACAGGGATTCGCAGTGAGCGCAGAGCCAGCACCTCAGCCTGAGGTGGTCGGGAACCCTTAACACAGGAGGTGCATCTAAAGAAGCTCCTGGAGGATGAATAGTTTCCCCAGCAGAGAGGGAAAGGAAGCTGTGGCAGAATTTGAAGGTGACCCCAGTGATCTTTATCCTCGTATAATTCACTCCCATTAAGTGGGCGTAGAACTTGTGGATATGACGAGACTTTACACCCATGATATGCAGATGTAATCAAGGTCCCTATCAATTGCATTAATCCAAAAGAAATTATCTGGGTGGGCCTGATCCAATCAGGTGAGCCTTTAAAGGGACTGGGACTTTTCTGAAGTCAGAGAAGTTGGAAGGGCCCATGGAGGAGGCCGTGCGTCAGGGACCCAAGAGCCACCGCTAGGAGCTGCATGCGGCTCCAGACAACAATGAGCAAGATCAAGGGCGTTAATTCTGCCACCAACCTCTAGGAGCTTGAAAGCAGACCTTGCCCTAGTCGGGCCTCGAGCTGAGATGGCACCTTGATTTCAGCCTTGCGAGACACTGAGCAAAGAACTCAGCTATGCTGGGCCTGGATTTCCGACCTGCACGATGTAGTAAATTGGTGCTGTTTTAGTTACTAAGCCACTGAGTGTGGTTTCAAGCCTCTGCAGCAGTTGAAAACAGAAGGGAATTCTACTGGGGGTTGGGGGGCAGGTAATAACACAGCTACCTTGCAGGTGAGAAGGGATGTGGAAGGCCGGGGCTGAGGATGGCAGGAAAGAAGATGAGAAAGCCAGGTGGGGGCTGCTTTCTGAAAGGCCTGTTCCCAGGAGCATGAGCAAGCGTCAGCACAGACGGGTAACCAGATCTACGTCTAGAAAAATCCATGGGAGAAGTATGCAATGAACTGGAAGGCAGTTGTCCTAAAACCAGCGAGATTGGTAAGGGCTCTGTCGTAATAACCAAGACAAGAAATGCTGTAAAAATGGCTCCCAGAGACATTTAGTGGCCAACCGGACTTTAGGCCCATTTTGTTTTCACATTTCTTTTAAGTTCTTTTAGAAACACACACACACACACACACACACACACACACACACACACACACACACACACACACACGATAGAATCGTGAACCTTCCAGCTGGGTAAAGCCTTAAGGAATCATCTAATGATATAAAGACCTCACCGTAAATTGAGAAAATATCAACTTGCTCACAGGAAAATAAGTGGGTGTAAGCAAAATTACATGAGTTATGACATCTGTGTAATTCTTGGTGTGTTGGGATATGGGGTCAAGCTGGCTCAGCCCAGGCCTGGGCTCTCTGCTCTAGACGAGCTCCCGAAGCCCCTCGGAGCCAGTCAGTGATGGTCGTGTTTTCTCCGAGTGATGCTAAGAAACACCTCATCGAAACTCTAGAAACTTTAGAAAGCCTTCCTTTCGGTAGATCGAACTATGAGATTTATAAAAGGAGTCGACGTCTGGGCCAGATTCCAATAGGAGAACACAGGACCAGTGATAATCCAGCCTAACCCTAACGAAATATTACATCATCATCCACCGGGGAATTTGCTGTTTACATGTTTAGGCTTAGTCATATTTTAACCCCATCACACTGACCACACACAGGCAAAGCTCCCAATCGCCTCCCTGCAGGCACACGTCGCCAGAAGAGTCCTGCTCGGTGCCAGCTCTGCCTTCGAGCCCATGTGCCTTCTCGGCGATTACCACATCTTTCCCCAGTTCTGACCTTAGCACTGGGAGAGGTTCTGCCAAGATCGCAGAGCTCCGGTCCCACAGGCTTCTCGCTGAGATCCTGCAAAGTCATACCACTGGCACAGCTACAGAAGGGACCACACCCAGGAAAGAGCAGGCCCCGAGTGCTGGCTCGATCGCCACTGTCCCTTCCCATCGAAGAGGAGATGTGAAACCAAGAACCCTCAAGGAGAAGAGGAAGAGAGGAAAACAACGGCCTGTGGGGCAGCGCTCTGTTGACCCTTTAATGTCCCACGCTGCACCATCTCCTGGAGCCCAATCTACTCCTCCCTCACCCCCGCCCCTGATGTCATACAGCTTTATGGTGTCCTGTGTCACTGAACTTACCACACTGTATTGTATTTACCTGTCTCCTTCCTCTACTGGACTTCAAGCTTCTTGAGGGCAGTGGTTATACTACTCTACCCAATCGAGTAATATTTAGTGAGCTCCTACTGTATACCAGACATTTTCCAGACACTGGAGACGCAACAGTGAACAAGGCAGACTAGACACCTGCTCTGGTGGGACTTACTTCTGGCGAGGAGACAAACTTATAGACGTTTTTCTAAATACTTTTATGTTCCCAGATTCTAACAGTGTGCTTATCATATAATCAAAGTGTAAATATATGTGTGTGTGTATGTATATATATCTTGAATAAGCAAAAAGACCTGTAACCTCATGATGTTTGAAGGATGAGGTGTCTTGTAAATGTGGATTAAGTACTTCCATTTTTTTTTCTTTTTTCTTTTCTTTTTTCTTTTTTTTTTTTTTTTTTTTTTTTTTTTTTTTTTTTTTTTATGCCTACCGCACCTGGTCTTCCTAGGTGGTCTCCCATCCAAGTACTAACCAGGCCCGACCCTGCTTAGCTTCCGAGATCAGACGAGATCAGGCTTGTCCACAGTGGCATGGCCATGGACTTTTTTCTTTTTACTAAATACTCTTTGGAAGTATATGGTCTTCATGCTTTTCTGCTGACTACTGAAGGACCCACGAAGCAGTATCATAGGGCGAAGGTCAACCCACAGAGACGGCTATGTCTTCTGCCCATCACCCTGACCAGCACAGCCCCCATGACCAGGCTAGAGACAGCGGCATGAGTGCCAGCATGCATAGCATGGAAATGACAGAAGTCACAATGAGGCTCCCAGCGGACACTGTCGCACGATGCTGGGTTTCTGGACTCCTAGAGGAATAATACTCCCGACATGCTGTACCCCAGCCCCCTCAATGGAGTTCAGCGTTTGGCTTTAACCTTGGGCCTTGCTTTCCATTAGGAGCCACCATCCTTACAACCTTTCAGAATCCCTGTACCTTCATTCCTGTCGTAGTGGACGTCTGTGCGCCCCCAGAATCCTCTTCTTTCAGAATCCGCCCTTTGCTTTCTCCAGATGGGGCTGTCAATAACCCCGTCGCTCCCTCTCACAAGTTTGGTGAGAGAGTGGCACGCTGAGTCAAGAAGGGACACTGTGAGTCTTTTTCAAGGAATCTTAGGTGTTTGGGAGGAGTCAGGGTGTTCTGTGCTCTGGAGTCATGGTTTGTAGGGAGATGTAAACAGTACACTGAACGAGCAGGGTTTATAATGTATTCATATGAAATTACTTTTGATTTTCCACTACCCCTTCGAAATTTTATCTGACCTAGAGAGAAATTCCTGTAGGCCTATTTTCTGATCATGCTTAGATCCTCAAGTCACAAACACCAGTCCCACTTTTCAAACTGCAATGTCGAGTCCAAGATGTTAATGAAAACTTTGAACTCGACTTAAAGTAAAATAGTCTCTCCCATTCCTGGACGTAGGCCTGCTTCAGGCAGAGAGGCAGCAGAGGGACATTAGGGTGGAGAGGAATGAGGTGGTTGACCTTTTCTGCATTTCTCTATCTTATACTTCTAACTGTTCACCTCCTAACTGTGTTTTAGTTCTCGCTCAAGGAATGTGAGCAGAAGCGGTCTGTGCCGCTCCCGAGTGACAGCCCCATGCAGCCCATATTCTCTTCCCCTCTCTTCCCCTTTCCTCTTTGGCCCCGTGAACAATACAAGGCCTGGAGATCGATGAAGCCACAGCCCGCTAACGACCAGGTCCCTGAATGAGCATGTGGAGCAGAGCCTAAGACTAGCCTGAAAATCTTACCTTAGACTGATATGTAAAAAAGAGATGTTTAGTTCTTTGACTCATAATATCAGGGGATCTTTCTGTCATTTTACTCTAGCTATGGCCCGAGGTTAATAAAAAGAGACACCCCAAATTGGATGGCTGCTAAGATATTTCCTACATCTCAGAGGGTCTGGGAAATTGTATGAGGGATAAAATTTGGGATGTTGCCATTGTGTGCTATGCTGTAGCTCTCCTTGGTTACCTTAAAAATCTAGGCATCAAATAGCCTTACGTCTGTGGTGTTTTGAGAAACTACATATAGGAACAATGTAGGGAAGAGAGGGGAGAAAACATAGCTCAGAAGATTAGATGTATAGAAGAGATGGAGAATTCGCTTGAGCCAAGAAACTGTAGGAAGATAACCAGGAAAAAGATAAATCCCCAAAGACCTCTGAGGTGTACTGAGAAGGTGCTAGAATCTCCACAGTAGGAAGGGTGGGGCTTAAAGCCAATTATCTTCAGTAACTGAAAAATGGTGTTGGAGGAAGCGATCGAGCAGGCAGCAGACACTTAGCCTATGTCTTTCCTTGTTGTTCAAATCATGTGATTTTCCAGGCACAGTTCAAATGTCATTTCCTCTGTAAACTCATCTCCACCCATGAGTCAGCACGCAAGGGGGTCCTGCAAAGTTCCACGGGCAGGAGCCCCGTTCCCTGGTGGGAGCTTGTGGGCGGCCCTGCACAGCAAGCATGGCGTTCAGCTTTGCATTGTTAGAAATTAAAAAATATAATTGAATGAAAGAGTCTTTGACTGAGGACAGGTTGGGTTATACAGCGTCATCATGGTCTATCCTCAGAAGGCCTTGAAGGGGACACGGATTCATTTTATGACTTCCTCTAAAGGGAAACTTGAACTCTCCCTGTGCCAAGGGGGCATTTTCCTCCCATCTGAGGGTGTCCCCAGCCTATATTCGTGTCTCCACGGTGACCCTACACTCCTAGAGCCCTTCCCAGAAATGTCCAATTAGAAAGTCGCTCTTTTCCTTTTTTTTTTTTTCCTTTTAGGAAGGGACTCCCCATTTCTCCTCTTTCACCAGCGGAATGAGCAGCTCAGGAACAGCAACTATGGATGAAAACTTCATTGCCAAGTACACCCCACGGCTTATCTGTGGAGGGAAATGTTCTTGACCTTTTGACCTTTCCGATAGCTGGCAAAAGCGAATCGGTAAGCCTTTTATTTTTCCTTTTTTAATTAAACAGGAAAAAAGATCACACCCTAGCTTGGCTGGGAACCAAAGGCAGGGGTTTTGGAGCTCTTCCCGAAAGATCGCAGCACAGATGTGTGGCTGGAGGATGGGAACAGAGGCCCGGCACGGTGTCATCATGGTGGCAGTGTTGGTCTCTTCCTAGAAACCATAGCGGCCAGGGCTTCTGGAAGGGGGTTACCAGGAGAACTGTAGGCAGTTAAGTTGCCCGTGCAGCAGAACCTCGCTCCTATTGCCTATAAATCAGGACCGTTTGCAAATGCACCACATCCTTTCTCCGACCGGGCCGGTGAAACTGCTTCCTTGACTCCAGCAGGTAGATGCCTGTGGTTTCAGAGCTCTGGGATGTTCCATGCCGTGTGCCACATGCGTGTGGTTTGTTAATGACCTGGGTGTCCGCTGAGGTTTGTGACCACGGATTGTCGCAGAGCTCTACCTGACTCCTTTCTTCTGGAGAAGATGAGAACATTCTTACCGTATTAGTCACGCTGGGCCTTTTCTTTTTTTATGTAATACACAGGAAATATCCCTCTCCAAGAGCACATAATTTGGCCAATAGCCGCTTCCTAGGTTCAGAGCTGTCTCGCCACCTATCGTGAGTTCTCCAAGATAAAGTTTGTAATAGCACAGTTTTCGCCGAGTGTCACCGAGTTGCATAAACTCAAGGCATGCTTTGGCATCCAGTCACTCTGCAAATATTTATTGAGCAGAGTTCACCGGGGTCAACAGGATGAACTGGATGGTGGTTGTTCCTCATCCCTAGAATTTACCTCAACCCACGCAAAGGCACAGGCACTGTTTTGTTTTTCGTCCAGGCATTTGAATATTGAATGAGGGACATCAGACCAGGTAGTACCTTCTCCTTGTATTAAAGTATTGACCATTGGGGCGGCAACACAGTTGGATATAAAACCCAGGTGTCTGCTGCCTGGGCTGAAATTGACCCCCTTGACATCGGAACATCCGGAAGCAGAAGACAGGGCCCCGGGACTATTGAGTTGACAAGCGAGACCACGTCTGGTTCTCCTAATTAATATTTTGTCCTTTGGAACCTGCCTACAATCTTTCAGACAGGAAATCCAGATCTGAGGCTGTCTACTTAGTTCAAAAGAACCGGTTAAAAAGCAGAAGGTAGAGGAAGGGGTTGGCATAGCATGCACAGTCGGTCGGTTTGTCATTGGGTAGAAATTGGTTCGTGATCCGTGATGGTCAGTCTTTTGTGTCAACCTATGCTATAGCAGCTATTGAATCAGACACTCATCTAGATGTTGCTGTGAAGGTATCTTGTAGCCGTAATTAACCTCTGCAATCAGTAGACTTTATGTGAAGGAGATTCCTGGGTAATCTGACCCAAGTCCAAGTCGTTGAAAGGCCTTAAGAGCAGAACTGAGGTTGCCCTCTGGAAGAAGAAATTCCACGTGTGGTCTGGAGCATCAGTTCCTGCCAGAGAGGTTCCACCCTGCCCTTGCCGACAGGCACAGATCTGGGACCTACCTAGACAGTCCCATAACTGCAAAAGCCAATTCTTTGCAGTGTCTCTCTCCACATAGATAGGAACATGTAAATACAGATGTCGATATGTAATATGAATATATTATATGTAATTACTATTATTACTATATAGCTATATAACTAATATTGATATTATATTAATATAGAGACACTTATTAATGCATCGCCTACTGGTTCTGTTACCCTGATCAATACTGACTGACGCATCATCTTGTCATTAACCTAGAGGTCATAAACTACCAGCTTGGTGATTTTTTTTTCACTGGATCAAATACCGGTGCCCAAAGATAGGATGTAAGATGAGCAATGACCTTCAGGGTATGTCTACACCACAACAATACAGAATTTTCAATCCGATCTCAACGCGGAAGCCAGAGCTGTCCTACCAAAACACCAGCTGATTTACTCCCACGCTCGGTCAAGGGCGAGGTCTCTGTGTCAGCATCCAGACCTGTGAGATCTGGCTCTGCTTCTTGGGCCACGTCACCCTCTTGCTCCTATGCCCCAGCTGCCCTGGGCCCTTATGTTCCTCATAGATGCCACGCTCACTTCTTATTCAGGACCAAGTCTCCGTTTCTTTTTTCTTTTCTTTATAGCACTTATAACCATTTAAGATCTTCTATACTCACTGCCGTGATCAAAATCTATCTCCTCTAAAACGTAAAGCTCCACGAGAGCAGAGACACCTGTTTTATTCACCACTGTATGTGTCCCCCGTACCTGTGCACATTAGGTAGTCTGTTAATATCTATTGAACGAAATGATGAATGAGTGAGCTTGATTCACTGGTGAAGTCAGCCAAATAGGTGAGTTGGCATGATTTAGATAAAACAATCGATTTCCTGATTTTTCATTTTCTGCCAGATATTTTCCCCCACACACATACCGTTGCAAAGGGCGCTGACTTGCAATCAAACGCTTTCCACTTGAACTTCCCCGCAGCAGTGGACGTATTGGTCATATCTTTTGTGCTTAGATCCTGTCTTCTCCTAGTTTTCATAATTCTGCATTACTCGTTCAACAAGATCCATCTCTAAAGTGACCATTTCTGTGAATTCTTCCCTGATTGTCTTACCAGAAGTTACCTTCCCATCTCCTAAATCCTTAAAACATATCGCCGTTGCTGTTCATATGACATGTGGCCTTGGCTGCCTCCTTCTGCAACTACGTATTTATTTGCCAGTGAATTCTGGGGGCTCAGAACTGTGCTTTACTCATCCCTGCCTCCCTACAGAAACTAGTTTAGTGTCCCCTTAGTGGTGAGTTTCCAATTCTTATTTTTTGGAGCAATGAATAGATAGATAGACATCCTTAGTAATTTGTCTGGTCAGTGAAATAAAGGAAAAAGGAAAAAAGAATGAAGATGCTGAGAAACGGGGAGAGAACAATGAAAAACACGTTCTCCACACTGTGACCAGCTCAAACCTCGTCTTCACGCACCCTAGGCTGTTGCCCTGGGTGCCAGGGTTAGGGCACAGCAAAGAACGAGGCCCGGGGGCTTGTTTGGTGAAAGGGGTTTTCATCTGAAAAAGGTCTCCCCCTCATGTCTCTGGGATGTTAGACGTGGAAATAAAGAGGGAAAAAGGGACCCAGACTTGCTTTTATTTCTCATCCATTCTTACTGCCAGCCTATATTGTATATGGATCTGTGTACTGACTGTCTGTCTGGTGAGCATCCAAGACCTCAGGGAGTGAGGGCTGACTCTTTGTTCACCACAAGCCCCTCACTGCCTGGGATGACGTGTGGCACACGCGGGTACTCAGTGTTTGTTGAATGAATGAAATAGCCTAATCAAAGTGGTCGGTAGTGCCAGATTCTGTTCTGTCAGGTCTGTTTATTTTCTCAAGAATAGTCAATATCCTCCTTCCATAAGTCTGGTTGAACAGTTGTTTTATTCAGTCACAACTCATTTATCTGGTGACACCATCGAACCCTGTAAACACTTCGATTGCAGGATTGTGAGGCAGGATCACGCTAGCTCCTACGGATGCAGACGGACACAGATGTAGCGTCGTGCATATTTTCAGCCCTTGGCTAAAGTGACTAAATATTCCTAGGGGAATTTAAAACAGGTTTTTTTTTTCTTTTTCTTTTTTCACTTTTTGAAAGCAATTAACAAAAGAACTTGACGTCAATTCTACAGGTGGCGATGGTGGCACCACAATGTGAGTGTACTTAATGTCACTGAACTATACACTCCAAAACGGTTAACATGGCAAATGTTATGTTAGGTATCTTTTACCACAATTAAAAAGCAAATAAAAAAATTAATAACATAAGGAGATTAAGCCCACTCACATTATGACTAGCTAAACTGTCCATCAATGAAATTCTCTCTCTCTTCACTTCCTTTTCTTTATGCTGGAACTCATATGCCTTTCTGTGTTTTGACCCCAACCTGAGGTGTAGACATACCAGTAGAGAATGATTTGAATGTCTAAAGACGACTCGATACATTCCTACAATTACAGTGCCCACGTGGCACGTGTTTATTTTCCGAACACTCTTGAAGACAGTACTACTGCTTCATCTCACGTGCACGTTCTGTGCAGTAAACCGCGGTAAGGCCCATAATTTTACCCTGAACACTGCCGTCCAAGGGAATCTCAACGTTCTTCCACCGTTATTTATTAGTTCCTACATTTATTGCTTTTTCAAAGCTCAGAAATATGGGCGACGTTTGAAACAGCTTAATTAAACTTCAGATGTGTGGTTCTGATGAGGCCGGCCCAGAGCCATGGTGTTACAAGATTCTCAAACAGCATAATCTAATTAACGTTTTTTTCTAGAACACAGAGGTCATAAACACACAGTGATCCGAAACACTCCGCATCTCGCCAGCTGGCATCTTCTCATTTCCAGTTTCCCTGCACTGTAATTTTGCTCCCGGTCGTGAGAAACTGTGGAGTTCTCCATTTTGGTAGATCGTATTAAGTTCCATGCTATTCAGTTGAGGTATTTTTTAATCAGCTAATTACATGTTAGTTAATAATAGAACGCTGCGTCAACAGTCAACCGTCGAATATCACTTTTAAAGAAATTGCTTCGCTCTTGCCGTAGGAGTGTCTGGAAATGGGATCGACCTGTGACAACAATATGATTACTCAGCGGTGCGTTATCGAATTATAAATAAACGCATGTGTATTGGATATCGGTATTATTGGGAATAACAACATCAACAGCAGTAACGACACCTGTAAGACACAGATTTTAATTTTCCGACCAAAATAACGTTTTCCATTACTGTCGTCCATTTTTTACTTTGTCAGTGAAGACGAGTTAAAGGAGAGTGAATCGCACTGGGTGATTAGGCCCGTTGCTGAAATCCCTTTTGCAGTTCTGGCTGTGAAGGTGACAGAGGCGGCCACCTTGCGGTGTTCAGCTGGTCAACCCCTCAGCCTTCCACATGCCATCTCGGATCCGATGGGTCATCACATCCTCGCTGTGCACGGATCGGTGACGATGCCGCAGATGTGACGCCCTTCCCTGCAGGCCGCGTTTGTCTCTCCAGACGTGCTGGTTCAGACCTCGTCGTCTTCAGATTTATTCCTCGTCCTCCCCTGCTCTGTTTTGCTTTGCAGAAAAACTGCCCACCCTGCAGGCTGGGTTTCCCAGGCCTCTAAGTCGACCAGTTGCCTTCTGGACTCAGCCCTCAAGAAACAAACACCGGTAGCAGCCTGGAGGATGCAAGGAAGGGCGGGCAGGTCACGGAAACTCTGTCTCTGCCTCCGGTGGCATCTCTCCAGCAGCAGCAGCTCTTCTGCCGGCTTGATGGGCTCCCCATGCTCCCCGCATCCAGCTCAGAGGTGGCAGCACCTTCTCGCCCGTGCTAATTTCTAGGTTGCCTCATCATCTCATTAGACTGTCACCAACATAACCAGCTCCCTACGTGAAGGTCCTACTGTTCTAAATACTCAGTGCTTTGTATTCCCCGACAGGCCAGGACTGAGATGCCAGACTAAAAATCGCAGTCTCCTGAGGCTAGATCCATTTTTCCTTCATTTCAGATGCTCATTTCTCAACATTTTTTTATCACATCTTTTTGATGCAGGACTCCATAAAATATGGGGTTTTTCTCTTTTCCTCTTTTAAAGAACGTTTTGGGTTTGCGAGAAGAGAGAGAAGCAGCATGGGGGGAGGGCAGCTGTGTATAAGGCACTAGCTCATCGTCTGTATCCTGGGGTTCCCCTTTTTCTACACAGCAGGGCACGCATTCTTGATGAAGTCACACACACCCAGGGACATGATGTCATCTTGCTTATTGTGTTACAGACAGGTTTAATAGTGCATCGTTGCGTCTTAAACCCCGTGATGGAACACACTCTTCTCCAGCAGCCAACCCCAGCATCCATCTGGTAGACATGTTAGTCACCGACCCCAAGAGCTCAGCGTGTTTCTCCCCCATTGAGAGAGAACAGAAATGACTCTCGCAGATTTAAAGCTCAGTTTTACAACGCACCGATGACGTCATCATCACGAGTGCTTTTTTCTTTGTCTCTTCTTTCTCTGCCTTTTTACTTTTTGCTTCCTCTCTCTTCCCCCTCCTTTCTGCACTTCTCAGACCTCACCTGAGATCAAATAGCTTAACAGAGGGACACGCGTATGCTGGAAAATCATTGGCATCTGTCATAGGCCAAACAATCTGGAAGCTTTTCTACCACCGTCCACCCAAGGGCTTAACAGCTGCATGGAAGGATCAGGCACCGTATCTCAAGGAAACCTTGCCTATTGTGGGAGACTCATGACTTCTAATGTGGTAAAGAAAATGCCCCCCTTGGTTTTATTAATTGCCTTACACCCACTTTTCCAATCTGGAAGCTACAGAATCATTTTGACCACTCTCTTCCCTCCCCATCCCTACCCAATGACAGTGTGTGCTCGCTCTCTATTTCCAGTCTTGCTAATTACTCCCACAGCCGACCCAGTGACAGACAGCCAATGGCCTGGCCACGCTCACCGTTTCCTGAATTCTCCATGGAAGCATTCACATCTCTCTTGTTGTTTCTGTTTTTGTTGCTCTTCCTTAGCCCTTTCACGGCTTGGAAAAAACCCGACTTATTCTTCAAAGTCCTTTGCAAATGTCCCTTTCTCTGCGAACATCCCAGATCGGACACAGAATTGATCTCGAAGTAAATATATATATATATATATATAAACTCTCAAAGATAAGGGGAACAAGAGAGAAGAAAATTCTGTAAGCTGGAAAGTAGATAGATAAACAGTAAATGAGTTAGATACCCAAGGAAAAGAAGGACTAAGCCAGCATGGAGAAAACTGAAAACAAACCCAGATTTATAGTACATAATCTCCAAAGGCTCAAAATTTGGCCTCATCTGGTACCTTGAGAAGTAGGAGTAGAAGGGAGTGGATAAATTTTAAAAATCGGTTGGAAGCATTTTTTATAAGAAACGGGCAGATCGCCAGTTCCCTGGCTCACTATGCCAGACTGTTCCACCCCAGTTTATTGTCTAGAAGGAGCAAAACACAGGACCTTAAGAAGCAGCAGGCACAGCTGATGGTGCAGATGTCTTACTTTAAAAAATAGTGCAGTGCACGCTAAAAGCAAACACCCTCTCTCTGTGTGTCCTCTTGGCTCTCAGAACACTAGCTGCTGGGCATGACATTTAAAAAAAAAAAAATCTTCCATGGGAAATATTTCTTTGCCAAAAAGAAGGATAGAAAGAAATTGACAGCAGAGATTCTCCATTAAAACCACCCAGCCAAATCACTCTACAGTAAAACTGACGGTTAACAGTCCTCGTTCATGCTCTTGGAACAGCAAATCAGCTTCTGAGTGCCCTGCTCTTACACGCGAAAATTGCCAGACCCTGGAGGAGAGCGTCCAACACGGAAAATGTAGAACCAAGAAGAACCCATGCTCCTCCCCCAATCCATCACACAAAGCAACTCGGCTAAGACGATGATTTGCAGAGAATAGAAGACTTCGATATCGACAACTTTTTATTACTGTTATCAGGGAGATAAAATATAAATGCAACCATGCAATGAGAATCAGAGATTATTTTTTAAAGGAAGGAAGACGTTGTTAGTAGAAGAGAAATGTATGGACATCATAGGACTAGAACGAGTAGTCCAAAATCCAAACAAAAAAAAACGGGAGTTCCAGGGAGAATAGAGATATGGAGAGGAGGAAAACATCAATAAAATGATTCAAGAAAAGTTTCCAAAATGGAAAGACCAGATTGAAACAGCTTACCGAATACCCAGTTAAGGAAATATGAGTAGACTCCTATGAAAGTAAATCATTGTGAAATTTCAACAGAGAGAACTTAAAGGTTTTCAACGATGAAAAAGAAAAATAGGTCATATACAAAGGATCAGGAATCAGCCAGACTTTTTAGACTTCTCGGCAACCCCGAGAGGTCAAAGGCAATAAAGCAAAGGCTGCAAATTCTGAAGGGAAATGATCTCCAACCTAGATGTCTAGACCCCGATAAACCGTCGATCAAATACGAGGGTAAGATAAAGATATTATCAGGTCAACGACATCTCGAATATTTATCTCGCAGTTTCTCTTGCATGGAAAATAACTAGATCATGTGATCATCCAAGAAAGGTTATTAACTAAGAGAAGACATGGCATCCAGGAAGTGGGAAACTCAAACAGGAAAAAGGCAAAGGAATTTTCAAGATGGCTGGGCAAAGAGATGCCAGGATGGAGCTATGCCCTAGGAACATGGCGACCACCAGTCCAGTTCGAGGAGCTCAGAAGGCTTGGGAAGAAATTCTGGAAGATGAGACTGAATGGCAATCAACTGGCCCTGAATGTCTTAAGAAAAAATTTCAGACAAATGACAAAGTGTTTGAGGTTGAATTAGTAACAAGTACATATAAAACGAAGTAAATTTAGAAATGAGCAAAAAAAAGTAATTCTAGGGAAAATTACAAGTTGTGCAGAAAAGGAAACGTAAACAGATTTTACATGACTCATCTATGAATATGATTTTTATAACCATGATAACAGAATATTTGCTTGAACCAGAAATGCAACGTAATGTTACGGAGAGGCTGGCGGGCGGAAGGGTACACACGTGCGGTGAAAGGAATAGGGCAAAGTCTCCTCTTTCCTAAGGGAAAGCCAATAGATAAATTCTAAAACTGAAAAATCAAGAAGTAGCAATGCAACTGTGCCATTAAAGACATGGAAATAAGCAGTACAATAATCAGCTAAAAGAAGTGACAGTGGTTATCTCTGGGGAAAGAAAAGCTACAGGACAAGAGCTACAAGATGCTGGCACTTTTTTCTAAACGATTTTTTTTTTTTTTGGTAAATCTTACAGAACTACGAGAATACTTAAAATCTGTGAGCTATAACATTGGTCAAAAAAAAAATCCCTGTCAGGCAAAGTTAATTGCTCATTCTTCCCTTGCGCAACTAATGTCCCATGAATCATGCTGCATCATGGCTACCTTTGTTTCTGTCAGCCTATAAACCCTGAGCTCTTTTAGGCAGGACCTCCTCGTATTCATATTTGTTTCCTGGCTCACCACAGAGCTGACATTCAACAAACATTTCTGAAAAGACTTAAAGAATTATTGGCCCTAATTCCACCCCATGGTATTATACAAATCGAGTCTAAGCCCTCTTTCAAATAAAAAAACTACCAAGTATAGCCATGCACAATATAAAAATGTTTTTGTCAACAACAGACTGGGTATATGATGGTGGTCCCATAAAATTATAATGGAGTTGAAAAATGCCTCTCGCCCAGTGATGATCTAATGTTGTAGCGTAAAAGTACCATAACCATATTTTTACTGTATCTTTTCTATGTTTAAATGCACAAGTACTTACCATTGTGTTACGGTTGCCTACAATATTCAATACAGCCGCATGCTATGCAGGTTTGTAACCTAGGAGCAATCGGCCGTATCATCCGGATGATAGGTATTCCCTTTGTCTACAAAGATACCATGAAAATCCTTGTCAAATGCCTTGTCCAAGTAGCAAAAACTATAACAAAAATGAACATTTATCATATATGTGCCAGACACTATGCTTAGAACAAATAATGTCAATTTACATATTAAAGCTCATTACGTTTTTACAACTCTTACAACTACTGTCTTTTTCTGATCTACCAATCTAGTAATACCACCTTTTTGCTGCATATATTTGTCAAATGAATTAAATGCATATTGTCTTTTTATACCTTCTCTTGGAAAGAAGTCTGTTCGACGTTCCCAAAAATCCTGCAGTTTTTCAGATTTTAGCGTTTTTTGACACAAAACTTTCCTAATAAATTTAATTATCTAATGCCTTTCCTCAAGAATCATACATCTCTCAGAGGACTACAGCTGGAAAACACCATGCTGGTCTTTTATTCCAACTTTTCTAGATCTTTATACTAACTTAACCACGTGTTTCACTTCTTCGGGACTTTGTAATTATTCTATTCAACCCGAATGCTTCTGCCTCTTCCCACATTTATGACTAAAACTTTACCTATCCTTTCCCATAAGTACCGCATATTCCAAAAGCATTGTGATGATTCTCCAGGGAGAAATTTCTTTCTCATCTGAAAAATCTGGATTTTCATAGGTGTCTTCCGTGAGGTTCTATCACACAGAGTCTCAAATCCTTATCCCCACAGAACTCCCTCCGTTATTCTCAAAGTTCCTTAAGGTCAAAAGACTGTCTTTTATTCATATTTTTATTCAGAACTTTACTTATTATAAAACTTACTCATAGTAGATGCTTAATAAAATCTGTGCATTGGTCCAGAACCTAAATCTATTGTCTGCTATAGTTGTCACAATGGGAGCTCTGTAGGAGATCTCGTTGGGGATAATATGGAATTTGTGTACTTCCCAATATATCCATGGACGTACAGAATTCTGAGTGGGAAAAAAATTACACATCTGAGGACCAATCCATCCCAACGAGGTGACAGCCTTATCGGTTTCTGAATCTAGAAGTAGACTTAGAGATTTGAAAATAGGAGTCGGAGATTCGATAGCTATGTTCCTATCTGACAAAAACCACCCATCCAATCAGCAGTGATGGGGAATCTCACATCTCCTAGGGCAGGGATGGAGGATGAAAACAATTGCACCGAGGGGCTGAGGGGCCTGGCCTTGACCCCCCTCCACCCCTGTGGACAGGCTGAGGGCTCTAGTCCTTAGACTGTTTCAGGGGCTTCACTACTTCATAAAGATTACTTTGGCTACGAGAGTCACAAGCCCAGAGATTGAAGAGCAATCACATCCGTGAGCTCTTCGAATAACAAATTGTTTGCTCGTGCTTCGGATGAGCGTGATTGGGTTGCCTCATTCTAGACTTAGCAAACCTCTCAAACTAGTTTTCAGATGTTTTTGATCTTCAAAAATCAAAGTCCGTTTGGCTAAGCACGATCCCCTTAATTTTTAAAACCCACACATAACTTTATAGGAAATGTTGCTCGCATTGTTTTGATGCATTTACATGTTAAATCATCAAAATATTGTTTGGCAAGGGTGTTTTGATGTCCAAGCAGCCTTTATAAGCGTTTTTTATAAGCTGTTTGTCTTAAAAACAGGAAGCTTCATTTTGCCAAGAATAAACAGACAGAGCTGAAGAGGCAGTTGGCACGGGATCGAGTGGGTCCTAAACTTGGCAGCGCACCTTCCCCATCCTTTTGTTGCTTGTTTCCCTCCCCCAAACCAGGCCCTAAAGCCAGGCTAGGATGTACGCGGCAACAGAGAAAACAGGAAGAGAAAATAAACAGCAACCGGAGGTAACATGTTAGCCACGCTTTAGTCCCCGCCCTGCTTTCAGAGACACCAGGGACCTGATGCACTGAGAAACCGAGGCACTGGAAGGTGACCCTTTTTCAAGGTCCCAGTGCAAATTCAGATCCAAGCCCAGCAACCAAGATGGCACTCTTCTCGCCTGCTGTCTTCTGCCCTTCCCCTCAGCCATCAGCCCTCCCGGGGACAGACAGGACACACAGTTGACACCCTCCATTAGGAAGATGAGCTTGTTCGAAATCTCGGGGCAGCTGTAAATCACCAAATCTTGCTCTTTGATCATGTGTTTTCAGTCTGTCAGAGAGAAAAGCCCTGCCCGGTGTTTATTCTGCTCGGGTCCCAGTGGCGGGTGTGGGACACGGCGACGTGGGCGGGCAGCACCGAACAACCGAGCACCTCACGGCAGGAAGAGCGCTGCTGGCTGCACTCACCGCCTTTCCCAAGAACTGGCAGGTCCCTTCGCCTGGTGCTCTGGTTCCCAGAGGTAGGCATCTCTGAAATTTAGGTAGACTTCCAACTATTCTGAACAAAACGCAAAGCACTGCCTGGCTTGCATTTCTGAAGCCAGCTGGTGCCAGAAACCTATCTGAATTTTTTCCTTTTTATATCCCAATTCTGAGCTTAGTTTCCTTTTGACATTTGGGCTTTAGAATTTTAGGAAAAGAGGGGAAGGCAGAATTCAACAAAAACGCTATTCAGCCGCAGTTAACCAACATTTAAAAAAAAAAAAAATGAAGTAATCATTTCGGTGAGTTTGTAGACTCGCGTTTCAAAGTAATCTGCCCATGAAGTTGAAAAAGACTTCATATTTTTCTCATCCCGCCCCTGGCACCAAATCAAATTAATACTAAATTCTATCTTTTTAAAAAATCATGAGACACATAGTTTATCTGTTCTCTCAAGCTGTCTCTGAGCCAGTCGAAAAGTCCCCCACACTTAAAATGATCAAATATGCACGTGGAATTTTCATTAGAAGTTTAAGGGGCATTGGGTTGACCCAATTCAATTGCTAGAGCATGTTTTCCACCTGTTACCACTTATAAAAAAAAAAACTCATTCCACCCCCCAGTGCTAAAATTACGGGGTTATTTATACCCCAACATTTGGGGAAGCTAAAGAGGTGAGATAATGGAATGAAAATATACTTCGCTCTTCGTCATTTTTCACAAACAAGCGGTTCTCAATGTATATGAGCACTGAGGACGAAACAATACTACATGTATGTCAAGAAAAGACCGAAGATTTTTTAAAAGCTGTTAAAATGCCTCTGAAAGGGATAAAGAGTTTCATTTCCCTCATCCTACGTTTCCTCCCTCCCTTTGAAGAAGGCGTAACCTTCTAAGTTAAGACCGTTTCTATATGAGAAAAGTAATGACTGCATAGTTGACTAGGCATGCGTGGAGGGAATAGAGCAGCCCAGGGAGTTTGGGCTAATGAAAGCCCTACAGTTGGGCAGAGTACGGACAGAGGCCATGCGTAGAGGGTGGAAAGCACGCAGAAGAGTGAGCCGTGGCCGGTTGAATGGGACATGCACAGAAGGGAATATTCCGTCATTGAACTCATCGAAGGCAAACAAACATAAACACGGTACACAAGACAAAAACACAACACTCCTAATAGGGACGAACAGGGATTTTTATTTTTGATTAAATGTCTGCATGTTTAAATCGAGCATATACCATCTCGGAGCATCTGAAATACAGAGGTCATCAGTGGCGGGAGGGACTGCCAACATCACGGTGACATTTCTGAGACTCTCCCAACTGTCACCTCGGATTGGTATGATTAACTAAATTTGGGGAGGGAGGATGTGCCTTAAAAGTAAATGTATTATTTAAAACTCATAAATTGAAGTAATAATACAAAGCTCAATTTTAGTTTAGAAGCAAATCAAATAATATGCACATTGTTTTTCTCGTTAACTTATAAGCCATTCTTTCCTATCTGATGGGACACATTCTCTGTAGGGATAGAGAGAAAACTCTGTTCTTCTCTTTTGGATTGTCATCTTCAACGGGCAGCTATTACCTCGAAAAAAGAGTTCGTTATCTCCGTCTCCAAGCCAATTTTTCCTCCTCTTTCTTTTCCTGTCCGTGGTATCATGAGTCTCTCCATCGCCCACACTGAGCACCTTGAAATGACCTCCGACCGTCCTCTTTCCCACCATGTCTGCTCCGCCTCCGAGTCCGGTCAGTCCCTGCTCTTCAGTGCCTCTCCCCGCTGTCTTCCGTCTTAACGGCCCCCGCTGGCATCCCAGCTCAGCCCGAGTCATCTCCATCCTCAGCTCTCCCCCAGTTCCCTGCTGGGGTCCCTGTTTCCACTCTTCTCTCCATCCCATCAAACCGAAACATCATAGCCGAACCAAATGTCCATGATATCTCTTTGCATGATTAATGCAAACTTCTGAGCGGGGTGGCTACTTCACCAATGCGTGTTCTATAAATGGCTATCTCTGATTCAAGAGCCTTTAATTACTGCCCCATTGCCCTTTAAGGAAAGTCTGAAACCTTCCATTAGGGATTAGATGCCATCACTTATCTATTATTATTTCTAAATCTCATGTCTCCCCGCTCCTTTCTTTGGAAACACCACTCTGGTCAAATTGGTCTATCCACAGGTTCCTTCCAAACCATCCACAGTTTCCTCTCCATGTCCAGGTTCGTAGGCAGACGATGGTAGGTGCTTGGACTGGAGTAATATATGGAGTTAAGGCTGGGACTGTCCCTTTGGCCATTTGCTATGGATGAGCATGATGAGAGATTCCTTCTGCGGAGAGAAGCAATGCAGTGGACGTACAGACAGAAACGAAAATGAGAGCATATGTGGCCACAGAGAGAGAGAGTCATGCAAAAGACCCCTGATGGCTCTCCTATTGCAGGTCGAATCTCAATGAGACTTTGTTTCCAGGAGATGCCATTTTAGTTTTCATTATGTCCCTCTTTAAGCCTCGATCCAAACACTAGCTTGTGACATAATGTAAGGCACTCAACAGCGAAAACAACAATAATAGTTGATGTTCATTACATCCCTGAAACCATCCCAAGCATTGACGTGAATTTTCTCATTTACCTCTCAAGCAGAATTTTGAGGTAGCTGCCATTATTTTTCCCCATTTATAGACGAGAAAGCTATGGCATTGGTCCAGTTAGTAAGTGAGGGAGCTAGGTTTCGATGCAAGTTCTCTTACCCCGGGGTCCACCCTCTTAACCATCAGCTGTGTCCTTGTGGGAATCTCATCAAACCTCACTTTCTCTTTATATGTGGTTAGTATTCCTGACCTTACCTATCGTGCAGATTGAAAATGATAATATATGTGTAGATGCTTCGTAAACTTTATAATTCTCTGTGTTAAGATTTTGTTTTGCTTCGGTTTGATCCTGGTTTAACTATGTGTTGATTTTGATCATTCATTCATCAGTGTATCCATCCAAATAATTTACAAATATTTACTGAGCATAACATATGCAGTGTATCATGATATGTTGTATTAATACCTGAGGTGTTTATGATAGGCACATATAATGGAGAAGACAATTATGTATATTTTATCTATCATCACCATAACCCCTCTCCCAGCTTTCAGATAATGATGATGGTGATGATGATGATGATGATGATGAATATTCTTATTCCCAGATCAGAGCTGTAATAATGTGAGTCTTATTTATTAGGCCACTAATAAAATTGTCAAAGTTTACATTTCACAGGGTTAGGATAAATGTCTAGAAATATGATCTTGTGAATCGATGCCAAAACATTACCACTCCACTAATGCACTAGAACTAATCAGTGTATGAGAAACCACCCAGCTGAAAAAAATGATGCCTGGCTTTATTTTAATATGCCCAAGTGTTAGCATTAATTTTATAGCTGCTCTTCCAAAAGAAAAATTTACCTTGGGAGCTATTTCTTTCTGGCGAGTTTATACTTTATTCATTTTCAATTTTCAAAAAGTATAGAATCCAAGCAAAGAGAGATAGATTGGCTTGATGATTATTTGAAAATCCTTCTGGGGATAAGAATGCTCATGACCTTAAACCCAGTATTTCAGATCCGTGGATAATCCTGGATAAATACGAAAACTTATTTTTCCATCCTGGTATTTCTAGGTCGCATGCTGTTCATATCCCTTCTGATAATACGTTCATTCTTTGTATATTTACAGTTTGGTTGACTCAGTTTTAACTCGGGTAGTTGAAGGTCATATTCCAATCTTGCCTCCTCGCAACTATAGCTGGAACCGATAACCCAGTCTCCCTAACTGAAGTTGGTGGTTCACACGTGTCTCCTCCACCCACCACACATTTACAGTCTCCTGAGTTACTACTATGGCTCTGTAAACACACCACTTAGTGGTTTATAACCCAGGCAGAATTATCCTCAGCTTTGACCCAACAATGACCATTTTAACTAGGGTGTTTTGGGGTACAAGGGAAGGAAAACTCAACTCGAAGTCGTCTAAACAAGGAAGAAGACTCAGTACTTCATGTGAACTTTAACCTGCTTTTCAGGCAGTGTGTTTGGTGTGTCGACCATACTCTTTTGTTATATTCTCACCGTTGTGCGTTCTCCATGAGCTGGCTTCATGCTCAGCTGTCTTCCTTCGTGGTGAACGAGATGGATGCAGTAGTTCTAGGCTCCCAGCTGCAAAATGCACAGTCCAGTCCAGTTCCCCACTGTACAGAAGTCTTGTACATTTGTCGTTAGGTTGGGTTGTCTTGGGCTTGGGCTACTGAACGTTCCTGGGCCAATCATTGTGGCCCCCAAGAGTCGCGATAATGTTGATGAGCTTACCCCAACTATAGCTCACCCCTGGAAGAGGATCTTGACGTCAAGCCCACAGATATGACATGGGCAACTACACGATGCCGGGGGCCAGTGTAATGGGGAGGCAACTGCAGTCTACCCGTCGTTACACAGCATTGTTCA
Source organism: Pteropus medius (assembly GCF_902729225.1). NCBI lineage: Eukaryota > Metazoa > Chordata > Mammalia > Chiroptera > Pteropodidae > Pteropus > Pteropus medius. Next base: position 13,705,685 of record NW_024349796.1, on the reverse strand, counting down.
TACCCCGTTTCTGTACGTAGGCTTTCAAAAACTCTCAATTACACAAACTATATGAAGTTCCTGCAAAAAGAGAGGTAAGACAAATTCTCACCCAGCTAGTGACCCCAACTCTGAATCTAGGATTACTGTGTCATAGGTGGTCCCCTTCACCAGAGCCAGGTATGTCTCTCACCATCCAAGAAGTAACCCTAAAGTGCCAGGCACCTCTTGCGTAGCACCTCAGATGCACTCAGCTTGACCTGCCTCTTTTTCTCTCCCACCGTCATGATGCCATCCTGCACGTGGGAGTCCATCAGCGTCTTGAAGGTGCAGCCCGGTCCTGCCTTGTGGCCTCCCTCTCGGTGTGCGTGGGATTACTGCGGGTCTTTACTTGGTTCCCATTTATGCACAACTCACAGTGAAAAAGTATTGAAGTCCGGAGGGTAAACGTGTGACTGCTGGGAGATGAGAGCTAATGAAAACCTTGCATCCCTATATCTCGCCGGCGTACGCCTTTGAGACACACTTTACATGGCTTCCCGAACGACAGCCCCGTGCGATAAAATAAATACAGGCACTTAGCAGCCGCCAGCTCGATACTATGACTCTGCCTTGGCTTTCCTTCCTTAGCTAATGCACTCCCTCTGCCTCTCAGCCCTGTTCCCATCATTCACACATCCGAATAGAGTAATAACAGCACATATGCTTTTGATCGGGGTTCACTTTCTGGGGGAACGCAGGATCCCTAACACTTCCATTAACGAAAGTTAATAGAGACCCGCATAGATGAAATAAAACTTCCATTTGGGAAAGTGGGCAATGTGAAGCCTGCAGAAATCGCTGGTCATGGCACATATCATCCTCTGCTGGCCATCAATAACAAGGACAACCTGTCCTGGCAATGGAAGGTGTTCTTTGGTCAACTAATGAGAACACCCCTGGTTCTACCCGATGAATGGCTTTCCCTTGTCTGTTGTCTTCCGCGGAGATAGACTTTGGAAAGGATGCAGTTGCTGGGCCTGACCACTTGAGTAGCCCGCTTCCTGTTGATGTGATTGCTGGATCCTTGGAATTATCTTAGGGCTTGAGAAATACAGGCCCTTTTGGCCGGTCGTAGGGGTGTTTTTGGCAGTACCGCTCACTTAAAAAATTTAGTAGGCTGCTGGTCTATTTTCTTTGGGTCTAGGTGCTTGTGATCCATTCCATGGCCAGCATCAAGGCCACCTCCCTTGTCGGTTCACGGCGCTCTGAATCTAGACCATTTTATCGCCTAGAAACACATCTCCGTGATGTTCTCATCTCACAGATCCTCGTTCAGAGGCTGCACCCATATTCTTGGCCGGTTACTCGAGGCAATTTGAAAACTTACCTTTCTGGACGGAGGCCCGGATAATGCATTCCTCATCCTTACGCTTAGGCTACCCCACATCCCTGTCTTCACAGCGGGACAATTCCCTTTGTCTGGCAAAGAATGTGTAGCCGGAGAAGCTTGGAAGAAGCCTGGTCTCATTCTTATTTCCTCCTAAATTCCCTGAGCTTTCTGCCTTCGTGGGCACTAACCTTGACTTGAGGTGGAGATGGTGACATTAACGTCCCCACGAGATTCAGGATTAAGCTGGCGACTCTCTGCCAACGTGTCTCCTAAACACTCCTCTTTTTCTCTTACATTTTGAACCAAGTTCTTCAGGTAATGTGTTCACTCTACCTCAAAAACGTATCTCAGATTGGAAAACATCATCCCTTCCACCGCCAGCCCCGAGATAGTCTAATCATTCTGCCACCGTCTTCTCTGTAAATATCATAATCGTCTCCCGACACAATCTGGTCTACCTCCTCCGTTTCTACCTCTCCTTGCTCACTACGCTTCTGTCACGGGGGCCACCTAGCTTGCTATTCCTTGAAATACCAGCCATGCTCCTTTCTTGAGGAATGTATACTTGTTGAGATCTCTGCCCAGGAACTGTCCCCTCAGATGTCCTGATTGTCCTATCTATAACAAAAGCACATATCATCCCCTCGCCCCTTATCCTGCTTCCTTTTCCCTTACTAAGTTGTCACTATCTGACTTTATTTCCTAAAAGCATCTCTCTCTGAATTAGAATGTAAGGTCTGTCCGAGCAAGGACATGTCAGCCATTGATGAGCACAGTGCTTGGCAGAATAGACATTCAATAAATCCTCTTTCAGACACGCTACTTTCAGCCTTGGCTTGTCTCTTTCATGCAGGATCTTTCTGCTGGCTGGAAGGAAGAGCCTGTCAAGTCCTCTAATGCTACAGCTTCATCGAGTCCGAGTAACAACGTATAACCTCACATTTCTGAGATTCTCCAGTGCTTATCTGAGCTGCTTCTATCACTGTATATTCTTTCTCCATTTACCAGACAAATCATTCCATCTTCCTGATAAAACCTTTGATCGTTGCTCTTGAAACAGGAAAACTCTGCAGCTTGAACTTTTGGATTTTCCCAGGATGATTTGTACTTGTGCACTGAACCCAAAGGGTTCCGTTTAGATGATGAGCTCACAGTCACCGCGGCCCTCCCTTCCCCAGCCTTGACCCCATACCACGTTCAAGGCCAACGAGCTGTTTCTCTAAACTGAGAAGATCCAAACTTTCATTGAGACAGGATAGCCATCTAAGAAGAATTATTCCATGCTGTTGTGCATGCCTGTCCTGCCCCTGCCCTACTTTCCCCCTGAAGTTACTGGCACTTATTATTTTGGAAGATCAAGCGAGAATGATCTCTGGGGAAGAGGCTGTGTGCTTCCACTTCAGCTCCAAGTCGTTTAAAAAAAAAAATGGCTACACGAAAGGACAAACAACTCCTTGCAAATGACTTCCATAATTTACTTAATGAATTAAATAGTATAGTTCATTCAAAATTATCTAATAAAATAAATAACGGAAGAAGCGATATTGGATGAGTTAAGAGTGGAGATGACTACCCCGGATGCAAGACGATCCAGTTAGTACCACCACCGGAAGAGAGACTGTTCTTCCTTCGTGGACAGAGGACAAGAAATGCGAGGGATGTGTGGAGTACTCGTGAGCACAGCATCTGTATGCACGTGAGTCGCCATCTCTTTTCCTCCTCCCAGTGCGATGACCTACCTGGGACACCACCTTTAAGATGGAAACAGGGCACTACAAATAGTTGTGCTCAAACTACCTGCACACACTGGGGCTGTCTCGGGCAAACAAGGAAACGTGGCGTCTCTAACCTCTTAGGCTTTGGACCTTCTTTTCAAGACTTTGCTGCTGGTATATGGTAGCAATCTCTCCACCCTGCTTCCTGTGGACGAAGAGTTTCCTTCCTGGGGGCCAAACTAACCTGGACCACTGTTCAGCTTCCTAAAAGGAATGGGGTTTATCTGCTCTGACCAGTGTGTTGTTGGCCATCTTAAGACATCAACCAATCCATGAAGATCGGGCGATGGCTATTTTAGAAAATAACTTCCAGTTTTATTACTTATATGTTTTATCTCCCTCCCACCCAAAAACAAAAACAAAAACAAAAAATAAACAAAAAACAAACAAACAAACAAAAAAAACCACAAGATCAAGGAGCTTAGTCCACAAACATAGTATACAGACAGGTTCCTGCATTTTTCCACGTCAGCTCTTTTGGTAAGCTATTGAACAGAGAACTATCAGATGGATGAATATTTCTCCCATGTATTTGTTCATTGGGGAGCAATAATTTTTTTAAAGGGTACCAAAAGAGGCAGGTAATTATAATTAGATGATGTGCAAAATATTTGACTAATTTTATTAAGTCGATTGGTTGATTCGGGGGGCATTTAATAACACTTACCATGTGCGAGGCACTCTGCCAGAACTTACAGAATCAAAATATATATAGCATTATAAATATGGTCGAGTCAGGCTTGTAAGTCAACACTTACAGTTCAGCATGACAGGTGCCGTGGCAGCGGCATGCACAGAATGCTGGGAGGGTCCTCGGGGTCTGCAGAGGATGGAGGGGGTGCAGCATCTGTGGCCGATGGGGCTCTCAGGGACCCTAGATGGGTGATACTTGAACTTGGCCCATAAAGGAGCAGAGGCAGTTAATAGGACTGAGGAAGAAGGTCCTTCCAGGGGAAGGAGCAGCATGTAGGGAGAGCCGAAAGCGAGGGGCTGAGAGATACTATTAGGGACCCCACAGGAACGATCATGGGGACGGCATGCTAGGGACGCAGTGGTGGATGGGGGTGGAGATGTAGAATTTTTTAAAAGAAAAGGACAGGAAAGGCTTCTGAGAAAACAGATCCACAGAGGACATTAGCGCGCTTCCTTTTGGCCAGGCTTCTGAATTCCTAAGGCACGAGGGTGGCACCTGGCACGCAGGTCGTTTCACAGACGAGGGGGGCCGAGGGGCGGAGGAGCTAAGGCAGTCCATTTTACACTCCCAAAAATAACTATTTGTTAAGCATCCAGTCAACGTAATAAAAAATATTTTATTTGGAGAGCGCACCATCCGTCTTGACTTTCTGTACCCTGATAAAACCTGAATAACTGAAAAAAAAATCTCTCCTTCGTGTGCAAGATTTAGACACAGAATAAATATACATACCACTCAAGTTTCGAATGCTTTCCCCTCGAACTCAAACGGTGCCAGCATCTCCTGCAAAAATAGGACCCTGAGCTTTTCAAAAATAGGACCCTGAGCTTTTCATCGTTGACTGGAAAACGCAGGGTATTTCATATCTGCGACAATTGGAAGAATGCTTTTCGCGTGAACCACAGAGGCTTAGGAGAGAGCCCTCGCTGTTGCGTCTGCCTTCTAGGAGCTGTCTAATCGCAGAAGACGCCGTTCCGCTGCTTGGTGGCCACGGGGTTCTGCGGGCCTTCTCAGGGCGCCTGCACACAGTAGGGCGGGGGCGGGGTGAGTCATGGGCAGCGCCAGAGCTTCTGGGCTCACCCACAAGTTCAGGAAGGAGGAACTCGGCGCCCACGGGGAATGAGATCAGCTGCCTTTAAGGACGATCTGCCTGTCAGGCTCAACGAACTCCCACGTTAGACATGACCAGACGTAAGAGAGAAAGGACACGAGGTTCCTGCCCTCTCTCCGAAGTGCTGGCTCCTCGGGACACTTGGAGACGTATTTTCCCAAAGGCCTTCCAAGGAAGCGACGAGTGCCCATTTTCCACAGATTTGGTTAGTTTTAAGACGCTATAATTTCCAAATAATGTTACCGTCCTGTGAATGTGGATTTATTCTGAGGCACCATGTTCGTGGGTCTCTCGGACATGAAAATTGTCTTCTTTATGACCGTCACATTTGCTTCTTCAGATCTGTAGAGAAAAAAAGACTTTAATGGGTTATTTTACTGTCTTTAAAGACGTCGTGGTTTTCAGAAATCACATTTTTGGACGCAAACTCTATGTCCCGGGTTCTTTGTTTCACACTACGGACGTACTAGTGAATGTCAGATGATTCATCGCATTGTGAAATATTCTTCTTCAGGTTGCAAAAAGAAAGGAAAACGTAACCCATCAATTTTTTTTTATCTGCACTACATTAAAAACCTTTGTTCATACAAACCCCCGCCCCAAATTTTAATGAACACGATTTTAATGAAATTGCTCAAAGTAATTTGTATTGTACAGACACAGCAAAAATTCAGGGGACCACAAATCATGTCCAGGAAGTGTCCTTTGACCTGGATTTAGATCTACCTTTGGAGCTTGACCTTCAGAAACACAGCATGGAAAACATATAATCACAGCCTTAGTGACTGAACACTTCCTGGTGTTATAATCATGCTTAGTAATTTTATGACGTCTGTGTTTGTGAACGTGTCAGGAAATTGATCCATTATTCGTGCCAGGCTGCGAGCGATAACACGGTGAAGTGTTTCGTCATTTGGCGATGTCACAGAAAAGGAAAGGAATTAAACGCCCTTCTCTCGTCTCTTTAGTTCCCGAAAGAGAATTGTACATGCAGAATCCCTGTTCTATTCTTGGCCACCCTAATTTTTTTTGACTCTGACCAGCACCTGAGACAACCGACATCACCTTTCGCTGTTGGAGCGTCTTTGCTGACGTGTACTGAAGATCAGCTTTTGGAAGGTGCCCGCCAAACAAACCACTGGTGCTTATGGAAACCCGACCTCTGTCCCACTTTGGGGCTTATTTGCACTGGGTCTCAACTCACCAGCAGGCCTTCCATTGGCTGTGGCAGCTTACAGATCCCAAGTCTAATATTCTCAATATTCAGGTACAGTTATTAACCCCCTCTGTACTACAGATAGCATTTAGTTGATTCATTTTCAGAATCTCTGACTAATTACATACAGTAATTACATACTTCACAGTTAGGATACATTTTTTTTTTTAGACGAGGCAACTCTTGGTTGACCTCACAGATTGTCAGCTTACAATCTCTTATTTTTTTAATTTTTTATGGCTACAGCACTTGGTCTTCCTGGGTGGTCTCCCATCCAAGTACTAACCAGGCCCGACCCTGCTTAGCTTCCGAGATCAGATGAGATCAGGCTTGTTCAGGGGAGCATGGCCATAGACTAGGATACATTTTTAAAATTACTTATTGATCAAATGACATTTCTAATGGTGATTTTGAGGATTAAATTAAATCATATATCTTTACACATAGGGTGAGTGTGAGGGTTAGAGGACATATTTAACAAAAAGAAACTTTATGACTGATGATATTCAAGATACATGATTCCAGAAGATAGTCGTTCTCTGAATTTGTATACTTTATAGCACCTAATAATTAGATTACTTTGTAACTTAACATAGGTACCTTGTATTTCTAATGAATTATTTTCCAATTCTTGATATTTTATCTCTCTAAATATACTGTCAGCTGCTAAAATACAGAGGCCATACTTTATACTTCTCATTCTGTCCCCAAGCACTTCACCAAGTGTCTGCTGAGAATAAGCATTCAAAAAATACCATGTATATGCTTGGCATCACAATATCTGATGACAGCAATCACCTGGGGAAGCAGACGTGGCGATCCTTTTGGAGACTCAGCATGAGAGGTTAAGGATTGCCTAGAGTCACAGAACTCGAGTGCTGAGAAGCCAGCATTCCAAAGAAGGTCCGTGTGGCTTTCCAGGCCCTACTTCTCAGGGACCAGCAGCCCCTTCCTGTCCCCCTAGGAGCTCACAGCTCCGATAACCTGGACCATTGACCAGAATGAGTCTGGAAGATTGAAAAATTTTGAAGAGCTCCTAATTTTAAATATTGAATTTTCTTTTATGAATATATATATATATGTGTGTATATATATATTTAATATAGTTACTATATATCAATATATGCATTTTTTTTATCAAGACTATGGTTGGAGTATAATCAATCTCCTTGCTTCTAGCTTATGAATAGAACTAATTAAAACCTTTAAAAGTTATCGATACCATTTCTATCAATTAATCCACGGAGCAGTGATGATGGCTATATTAAAACATCTTAAACTACTCCGTCAAAATGTTTTTTTTTTTTTTTAAATTCAGAAAGCATCTGCTGTGCATATAAGCATCCCTTAAAAGTGCTGTCGTATATAGTGTTAGAGGAGATAAATTTGAAAGCAATTAAAATGGCCTTTAATTCACCTCGAGAATCTTGCTGTTCACAGTAATTGAAAGATCGAATCCATATTCTAAAAGTTATATTTATAACTAACGACTGTAACAGAATATGGCCAGTCATATGCTCAGGTTAAGAACTGTATTTGGAGATACTGGTACTTTATTCTCCCTTCAAAAGGCAAGCTTCTGATTTCTTCTTCTTTATAGCTTTAACGCTTCTCTCTCGAATCTCCATGTGCACAACCAGAACTTTTCAGAAGAAAATGGCATTAGCCCTGGTTTGAGATTCCTAGTGTCGACCTTTTTTTTCCTGTACAGCACGTGGGCATGACACCATCTTTCAGCAAGGGTTTGTTCCCCATAAATGTATAATTCTTTACAGGTTATCACATGTCCCTTTGGAGCAGGACTGCCCTGGGAGCGTGTGCACTAGCTAATTGCTTCTGAATTCTCTGATCACTGTTTGCTCTGCCCATCGGGAGCATCTAGTGGGATACACAAACAAAACCCCTGGCTTCCCAACAAGGCTGTCTGTCAACTCACCCTCCAGTCAGAGGTCACAGACTGGCCACCCGAGTGTGAATCTGGCTCCCACATGGCTTTCGTTTCGCGAGTATAGCATTTTGAATTTGCTCAGCCCTAGCTGCACATTATTGCTCTTAAAATCTGGCTACTCATGGAAATCAACTTGGAAGCTTTTCATAAATATTGATCCTGAGACCTCGATACCTAGATATTCTGATTTAATTGGTCTGGGAGAGGACCTGGGTATCTGAAAGTTTTTTAAGGGCTCCAAGCGATTTGAACGCCAACCACAGTCGAAACCCCGGTGGTCTGTATTTAGGGACTAATAGCATCATCAAGAGATGCCAGCATAAGGAACAAGATGAAACCAAGAGATCTGGGGAGGGAGAAAAGAGCAGAAGCTACCCCGGCCCAAACCAAGGGAGGGTGAATAATTCCACGTGGTTATGTGCAAGAGTCAGAGGCGACATTTCAACGGTGAGAACAGGCAACAAATCTAGAATTTTTCTGAGTCCAGCTTATAGTGCCAAGGCAAATACGGCCAAATCTCTCCCGAAAGAGACAGCACCAAGAGAAGGAGCAGGGCCAAGTGAAACAGAGTAGGATGTTTATTGAAGAGGACCTGAAGGATAGAAAGCCAGAATTAAGGAACCAGAGAAAAGACAAGGACCTATAAACAGTACGAAAGAATGCTGTAAAAAGGTAAGGATCAGGTTGATGGAAGCAGTGGTTCCGGACTGAGGTCTGAAAGGTGAGATCATCTTGCCAGTTCTTGCGTGCGTTCTAGGCGTGGTTGTTGCAGGTGAAAACTGGATGTAATTCACCTTCAGTCAGAGTCGAGGCAGCACATGGGGTGCAGTGGTTCGGTATCGACAGCAACAAAGACGAGCAGGACTCTCGTCTCCATGAGGAGCTTTGCTCTCCCAAACGCTGCCAATGAGACTTGTGTACTGGATGCCAGGAGGGGCAGGTAATCAGGACGACGCAGCAGAAGTGACACGTGTTTGAGTTGTTGGATAGCGTCGCCTCAGACAGCTACGTGGCGAGTCAGAAGGACAATAATTCCACTGGAATCACTGTACCCAAGTCCGGACCCTAGCAACACTGGCAAATTCTTCCTATGAAGAGAAAAAGGAACCTGATCGATCAGTTATTGTAGCTATTGTTAGGCGGCTGTGTTTATTATCTATTGCAACGTAATGAATTACGTCAAAACTTTGTGACTTAGAATGACTTTTATTATGTCACAAAGTGTCTGGGCTTAGGGATCTGGGAACAGCTTAGCGAGGTAGTTCTGGCTCAGGGTATCTCTTAGATTGCTCTCCAAAGTGCTGGCCGAGGCTGGAGTCACCTGAAGATGGAACAGGGTTAGAGGGTCCACCTCCAGGCTCACTCGGCTGGCAGAGTCTCAGCCCCTCACCGTGTGGTTTTCTCAAAAGGGTCGCTCATAATATGGCAGCTGGCTTTCCCTAAAGAGAGACAGACAGACAGACAGACAGACATAAAAAGAGCACGACGAAGACAGAATTTTTATAACCTAACCTCAGAAATGACATACCACTACCTCTGCCATATTTGTCACAGGCCAACCCTGGTCCAAGGTAGTTGAAGTGACACAAGGGTATAAATATGGAAAGGTAGGAATCATTGTGGGTCACCTTGGAGCGCGGCTACCACAGTGGCCACTGCCATCATCTTTATTTGAAATTTATTTGGTCTCTCCGAAACATCCCCACTGTATGGATTAAGATGCTAGGATTTTGACAGATTGAGTAATTTGAATCTGGTCACATTGCTAGTAAGTTTCTTCTTAGTTGCTAGAATTTTCCTGGTCGTGGTCACTTGGAACTCGCTTACTATCCATAAATCTTTGATTACTCAATGGCAGTTCTTCAAAACTTTAGTAGACTGAAAGATTTTCTCAATCTCTTTAAACCTGACCAGCATATCTGGCTTAAGCCCAGTTCCTTATAAGGAAATTTCCAGTTTGATAAATCTTTTATTTATGTTCAATTCTACTGTGTAAGTCCAAACCATACTCTTGTCTTGCTGATTCTCAGAATAAGGGCCCCAGGTTTAAAACCTCATTTAGTGTCCTGTGTATCTAAATGAAGCTTACAAATAGGGTTTAATTTTGTTTAAACTCTGAGCAAGCTAATATATAAGCTAATATATAGATCGATAGAATAGTAATACATAATTATAGGACAAGAGAATTTAGGAGTGGAAATGTATTTAGAAAATCGATGAGAGAAAAAAGGTACAAAGTTTGAAAAGTAGACTATAAAAGGCATGTATGAAGATGCTACGGGCTGCCTGTCTGTGTCATCTCAAAATTCTTATGTTGAAATCCTAACTCCCAATATGATGGCAATTAAGTCATGAGGGTGGGGTTCTCATGAATAGGATTAGTGCCCTTATAAGAAGAGACACGAGCTTGCCCTCTCTCTGTCTCTGTCTCTGTCTCTCTCTCCCCCTTACCCCCTCCCCACTCCGTCTCCATGCCTCTCTCCCTCGCTCCCACGTGAGGATGCCGTGAGAAGGTGAGCTGTTTGCCAACCAGGAAGCAGGCTCTCGCCAGACGCTGGATTTGCTGGTGCCTTGAACATGGACTTCCAGTCTCCAGAACTGTGAGAAATTAATATCCGTCCTTTTACGTCAGCTAGTCTGTGGTATTCTGTCACAGCAGCCCAAACTAAGACAAAGGGGAATGACGATGCAACGTGTTGTTTCAAGGGACACGTGCCATAGACCTTCCTGGCGTGGAGTCTCAGGTGCTCCTGCCAGTCTTTTGTTGGTGACACTTATTCTATGACATTCTTTTCTAATAATGTTTTTTATTCAATATTTTATTAGGAGAGACATTTACATAGCATAAAATTTTTTAAATATCCCATCCATTTTATTCCCTTCTTGTGGAATGTTTTTGTGCATCCTGCCTCCAGATATTTTATGCAAATCTAAGCAAATAAATATTGTGTCTCAGTCTATAATTTTACCTTCTACTTCTACAAGCGAGAACATACTGTACGTACTAATGCACACCTCAATTTTTATAATTAATACTGTCTCCTGGGGAACTATGTCAGTATACAAAGAGCTTCTTTATTCTTTTTTAACAGCTTAATAGTATTCTAACCGGGTTGTCTAAAATCTTTTGTTCTGTAACTGCCTCAAGGAATACCTGTACATATGTGCCATTTTACAGACAAGCATGAGTATATACAGAGTATAATGTTTTAGAATCTCTGGTTCGACAGGTGCGTGCACTTATAATTTTGATAGATTTTGCCAAATTCGTTCCCTAGAAGTGGTAACAATTTATCTTTCCACCAGCACTGCGTGAAAGTGGCTGGTCATCCACAGCGCTCCCAGCTCTGGCACTCACACCTGGGCCTTGTTCAGTCCGGTATCTGTAGTTAGTTCAGATTTGTACTTCTCATATTGTGAATGAGCTTGAGCATCTTTTCATGTGCTTAAAAGTCACTTTAATTTCATTTCCATGAACTTCCTATTCCTATATTTTACAGCTTTTTAACTAAGTTGTTGACCTTTCTCTTGATGGTTTGTAGGAGCTTTTTACATATTAAAAAAAAAAATGAGCCCTTTGCCAGCGAAATGTTTCATTTTCCCCTATTTTGTCTTATGACTTTACTCACGGTGTTTTCTACTTTTTTCCTTAAAAAAAAAAAAAAAATTTGCCATACACTAATATTTTTATTTTTATGTAGTCACATCGATCAATCTTTTTAAAAGTGGCTTCTGAATTTTGAGTCACGCCGTTTTTTAAGCAATTGCCGTTTCTACAACTACGTGGAGTCAAAGAAGAAAAACCCTTAAGTCAAACCCACAAAAAGCAAACTGTTACTCAAAGCCCAAAATGTGCTCAGGGGGAAAAAAAAAACTGCAGGGAATCTTAAAGAACCCCAAAACAGTTTCAAATAAGTAGCAGTCGTTTTTCTTATTTTGTGCATCGGTGTTGCATGGGTGGGGTGCTCTTCAATCCAGTTTTTGATCACCCCAGGTCAGGATGAGAGAGAGAGAGAGGAGAGAGAGAGAGAGAGAGAGAGAGAGGGAGAACGCAAATGAGAAGCCAAGCAATCACAGCTTCCACTGCCCGAAGGCGTGGTGTGAACAAATGAATCAGGCAAATTTGGGGGGAGGGGAGGGTGCCAGGATTTATGGCCAAGGCTCCCCTCACCTAGGCAACAGTTGGTAGGCAGCATTTGTGGCAGTGGCTAAAAGCAGCTCCAGGGCCTGGCAGGGACAGAATCTGCTGAATGACCAGGCCAGACCTAGAGCCAAGATCCACAGCCCAGCTGCTGCCGCCACCGCTGAAGAGGCTCAAAACTCACTTTTGCTGAGTCAAATCTCTCTTCGGGGATTTAAAAAAACAAACGAGCCTCTGAAAAGTAGACATTCTTCTGGCCGATTCTTCAGGAAACAGTGCAGTGGCTCTTTTTGTTATTTTGTTCTGCTGTAATAAATTCAGTCAAAGGTAGACATTCCACCTCCCTGGTATATTCAAGACTAATTAATTCACCCTGGAAGAAACGTCCATAGTTTTAGGTGAAAACAACGGGACTAGAGAAATGAAACATTGAGGAAAAGAACTGTACAGGGAGGAAAACTGCCTAGAGCAACGTATTTGAATATGAAAGACAGATGCACACCATTTTCCGTGCCAGCTGGTGCGCTGTGTATAAATAGGAGGACCTCAAGGTAAACTACCAAGAAAGTGACTCATCTGGGCAAGAATAAGGAAGAGATCAAGTGTTCCTGAGTTATTAGTAACTTGAAATTACACCCTTGTGCACAGAAGCTTCAGAGCTGCATTCTCTGAGCTTTGACCTCTGGCGATCATGTGACCCAGCTATGACTGGGTAACCAGAGCCAGGGCAGTCCGGAGAATGTTGAGTATGTCCAGCCCACATATATTTTTTCTGGTTTTTTGTTTTTTTGTTTCTTAATATATAGAGTATACCTTAAGCCTGTCATAAAGTGCTTGAACTCAACTATACATATTTGAAAAAGGAACTACTGTTTGTCACCTCATCGTGACCTCAGCATTGTATGTATCGAGGACCTACTATGTGTGAGACACCATACCGTGCTGTCAGTGGGAATTCGAAGAGGAGTGAGTGATGGTTGGCAGCTGAAAAGGGCACACGTGAGTCACAATCGTGAAAAAGGCAGAACGTGGGGTGGCAGAGTTCTAGTGCTTCACTCAGAAACGGTGCGGCTTCGTTTCAACCGACTCATTCCAAACCTCACTGAACTCAAAGTGAATGTCAACTCTACAGACACCAGCAGGGCCCCTGGGTTAACTTGCTCATAGGCACATAGCCAGCATTTGTTTGCAATGTATTCCATTTACGGAAAGGCCATTGTTTTATTCTCCTAGTCTCTAATTCTTACGAATGGGATGGATACCGTCAAGTCGTGATGGTTTTACAACCTGAAAAACTTGGTTTTGATTTTAATATACGTTGCCAAGGATTCCTCCTTTCTGAATATGTCACTTGTGGCTAGACATTTGGTACTAAGCGTAAATTGGTACTTCAGGGTTTCTGCTTGCTTGTAGCAAAGATTGCCTCAGGCTTTTATTGCTACAGGATTCTGGTTTTTTGTTTTTTGGGTTTTTTTATGGTTTCTGATGCCTCATCTCTTCTTTTTATTGCCTTGTTCTTGTGGTTCTTTTGGTTTCTCTACCACTCCACTATCTGCCGACTTTCTCTCAAACCAAACTTTTCAAGAAGGATTGGCTCAGCCATTCACTTCACAGTAGATATATCAGTATATTAGTATATATCAGTACATATATATCAGTATATATATCAGTATATATAATGCCAACACGTGCATTGCCAGCTTGTACTAGGTGCTTCCGTGGCCCAATATCTGGTTACCTGTGATCAGGGCAAGAAGAATATCAGCCTATGTAGAGGAACCACCAGTGGCAGCTTTTCAAAACAGACTTACAGCCATTCGTAGATCATAGAGTCCTTCTTAGCATTCTTGCTAAGAAATAATTTACTATTTAATCAAGTGTCTTCATGTGCTCTAAATTTCATTATAGACCTCTTTTCTACATACTGTCACTTATTGGAAAGCAGTGTTCTTTCGACGGAATTATAGAAATATAGTGTTAAAAAGGGATGGTGAAGTTCAATCCATCCATTTTTATAAATGAGCTACTGAACACTTGGAAGGTCTGAGTGATGTTATGAAGTTCTCATCTGGGACTAGAATCAGAATCTACAATTTCCTTTACTGTCGCCTCTCCACTGCATAGCCTTTATTTCCTGTCCACGTTCTTCTTAAGCTAATTTATCAATTAAAATAACATGCAGTGCAGGAGTCTATAGATATCCTACACTAAGCTTTCCTTACCTTTTTTCTAGTTTCAATCAATCATCAATTACAACATTAACAATCTTAGTATTGATCCAAATTTAATCTGAAAAGTACATGCCAACACTAGCAAAATAATGTCTCTGCGCCAAAAATAGAATGATATGTGGCTGAGAACTTTGCAGTTGGCCACGGACCATAAACATAGTCTTCAAGTGACAAGAGACTGGACTCATTTACTTCTCTGATTATGGGGCCACCTTGGTTGGTCGTGGGGATTGATTTGGGGGACATCGGAAAGAAGCCATCATCAGCAAATTATGACAAATACATCTAGAGCGTGAGAAGTAAGCAAGAAATGGGATAATTCTGAAAACACTTATTATATACATGCAGGGGAAAAATATACACTATAAATTATTATTGGTTAGAATATGAGATTACACATAAATTTAAATCTCTAAATTGAAACAACCTCTTTGCAGTTTGATGGAGGCAGATAGCAAGTCCGGAAAAGCAAAGCAAGGTTCAGAGCTTTAAAAGATGTGAAGCTGAAACAAATTACTTTTATTGAATTTTTTTAAAATTTAACTTTTAATTTTTGAATTCAATACAAACAAAACTTTTAACTTCTTGTAAATGAATATCACTTTTGTAAGCCTCACGTCTGGCATTCTCCACACCTGGCATCTGGTAACCCCTGGACCCGGGAAAGAAGCAGCCATTCTGTAAGACAGGCTGGTTTCTACATATCGCTGCGAGCAATAAAAACCCTTTTGAATCGGTAAAAATATTAACTTGCTTTGGAGATGAATTTACTTTGGAAAATTCTTCTTAAGTCTTAGGAATGATATTAAAGCATCTAAAGCCGCTTCTAATTTATATTTAATCTCTAGGATTAAATGCATGCATTTATCATCGGGAGGATTTAGCTAATTCCTCCATCTGTCCTTCACCCATCAGCCAGCATCCTGGCCTCGTGAGAAGCCTGTCGGCTTCAGAAACCCAGACTGTCTCAACCACCGGCAGTGCAGCTCTGAACACAGTAGGCACTCAGAACTGTCCCTGGAATAAATGAGGCACGGAGAGAAACTTAAGAGGTGTGGGGTTTTTTTGTTGTTGGTTTTTTTTTTAATGTCTCCTGTGATATCTTTCCAGACCAACAACAGACCCTAAAAGCTTTTGTTCTAAGCCAGGATTTCTCAACCTCTGCACTATTGACATTTTGGTCCAGATAATTCTTCGTTGCAGGGGACTGTCTTGTGCCTAATAGAATGTTTAGCAACATCCGCGACCCCTACTCACTAGATGCCAGAGGGACCCACTGCGCCAAAGATAGGACCACCAAAATTGAACATCACAACTGCCAAAAACGAACGTCTGCTGTGGGACCAAAGCTGCCTCTCTTTGAGGACCACTGGTCCAGAGAGCTTGACCGATAACCATGTCCAGAAATCCAGAGAAGTCTGGGATGGTGTTCCTAATCACGAGAGCGTTTCCACCCGTGGAGTTACGGACTCTATCTGCGGTTAGCTGGTTCAGTCGCTTAGAAGTGAGACCAAGGTTATCGGATCTCTCCTTAAAAGAAGCTCAACACCATGCTAAGGACATCGGCTGCATTATTGCATTTAATCCTTGCCACACCTTCACGTACCTGATTTGCAGATGAAGAAGTAAGATTTGGCAATAAAACCTACCAAAGATTATATGGGTATCAGTTGATTCAGCTCAGTTCTTCTGACCTAAAGTTATGCTCCCGATCGCTTTATTATCCCTTTATAATCCAGTTAGATGAACTCCCTCTAAGTCTAGATGCAGTGTTCGCAACGAACCCTGATAGAGTATGGATGACTCAATGACAATGCGTTCCCATTACAGGAAAATATTTCCAGGGCTATGATTTACCGAAGTGAGTCATTGGCGACATAACCATCAAGAAAGAACAAAATCTGTATTTTAGAGGGACGTGGAATAAATTTCTACAATTATTCCGTGTTGGATTACACGCCAGGTTATGTGGCCTATCAGAAGGATAACACTGAGTAAGAAAGGTAGGCTAACAGCGGGACTGTCTCCAGGGAAAGGTGAGCTAGAATCAGCAAGAAAAGGAGTTCTGGCACTTTCGTGCCTGACCCTCGTAGACTGTGCTAAAGAAAACATTGCCGACATATTTTTAGCCTTATTATGGAAAATGGACCCTGCTGGGCCGCATGGACAAGCTTCCAATCCAATAAGACTCAGAAATGCAAAAGAAAAACACCCTGGGAAAGTTTCCTCCTGTTCGTACAGAGTGGAGAATATAGTGCGTTCCCTTGTCCAGCCTGGAATTAAGATGAAAGGCATGTTCCCTCCGGTTCGGATCCGGTGGCATGGCTAACATTCCATCCTGGCTGCAGCTGCCTGATTGGTCTAATACGACACATTTTTTTTTTAAGGAAAGAGAGTAAAAAAAAAAAAAAAAACGTAAAAGACACATTTTACTCTTAAGTATTTCATAGGATGAGCTATTTCAGCTTCAGCTATTTTTAACTCAGTGAAAAGAAAACATTTCTGAATTGACCGTTTCTTACAGGAACTAAAGTATAAGGTGGCCTGTCTTTCGAGTCTAACTGTCTTGTTTGCTTAAGGTGCTGCCTGTTTTGCTGAGCTCATTGCCTGTGATGGGTCAGCCTGAAAAGGTTTAGACAGTGTGGTATGTGCCAGAAGGTCAGATGTTTTCCTCAGCCTCTTGGGGTATCCAAACTTGGCCAAGAAAGCTTTGAGAAGAAGGCCGTTTGTGAAAACCCTGATACTTTTGAATTCTGTCCAGACTGAAAACGACATACGAACAGTCTTTTTTTGTAGAGATGCCCCACTTCCTACCTCTCCTTAAACCCTGAAAGCCCAAATGGTCACATAATAATATCCAGATCGGGATCTCAGTTCAACCTACATAGATAAACACACAAGTGTATTTTTCTACATATGTTCATTTCTGGAATTTACACATCTACACATATTTATACATATATAAACTTTTGAGTTTCTTTTTTTTCAGTCTTCTAAGAAGATCATCAATAGACTGTCGTCACTCATAGAGTCACATTTTTGAACAGAAATTACTTTGCTCATAGACTACCGTTATTTGAAATACAATTATAATATGATTATTCATATTATAGTGGTATGGAGTCAAAGCACGCACTCATAGACCATTCCGTGTAAAAAAAAAATCACCTTTCGGAAGGCTTAGAAACTCATGGATCTGACCAAAGGAAATCATTTCCACAGTAGCCACGTTCCATCACTCCGACGAGAATTCACTTCCGGCAAGTCATTGAATAGTTACAAATTTCCCAACTGACAAACTAAGACTCGAGTTTTAAAGTTCGAGCTCTCACAGGTGAGAGACGGAAGGATGAATCCGCTCCACGCGTGTTGATGCCATACTTACTAATTGCCAGCCCGGTGCCTTACACCTTCCAGATGTGTCTGATCCTGTGCCTCCGTTCCAGGCCCGGGGCCTTTTTTGACAAACACACCCTCTTTGGGGGAGGAAGTGAGGCGGCAGTATGCAGCCGACGGCCCAGTTTCCCAGCACGCAGAGCGAGCGCTGCTAGTCATTTGGCTACAGTGTAGCTCCTCGTTAGAAGTAGTCTCCCGCCTGCTCTGGATCACCCCCTGCCAGCTCGCCCTCCATGAGTCACGAGGCTGCTGCTCACACACCATTGTCTAAGGTGCTGGGAAGCCTGTGGTTCTGTGGGCCTGCTCAGAGGTACTCTGCCAGGAGTAGCTGAATTCCCAGACTCAGTCCTCCCCAGGACGAAATCAATGGCCGTTCATGAATCAGCGTTCTTCCTTCTAGATGCTACCCCCTTTCTAATTCCCACCAGTGACATATCAAACAGCGAGAAAGGAGGATTTGTTTCACATCAAAATATGTATTGTAAATGCGAGATATCCCCAACTAGCTGCCTCCAGTTACAGGTGAGATTAGCTTTTTAATAAGTTAATCGCATGAGAAATAAGAACGTTTGAAAGAAAATAGAAGAATGCCATCTGTTCCTTTGAGTTGTACAATACAGCAAAGTTATTTGTAAGGGCGGTTATTAAGTATCAGCTGTTGCTTAAGAAAGAAATCATACCTTGCCTAACGGTTAACATTAGCTAAAGGTTAGTTCTAGGACAGTAGAGGTACTCGGGCTAAGACTGTAATAATAAGCATGGATCAGTGAGGAGACTCGCTGCGAAACCCAGTAAATTCCTTCTTCGCAGGGTATTCGCTGCAGCTTCCGTTGGCTCTAAGGCAAACCACTGGAAAAAAAATTCCTTTTTGTTTAGGCTCATTGCTTCTAAAGTATGCAAAGCTGTTAACTTACAACAGGAGAACAATTGGCGTTCTCAGGGCTCATGGAGATAAGATTCGAATTCAAAAGAGTTCTATGCAAATGGATTTGATGCAACTGGACTGTGTTACAATTAGTACCTTCAGCCCCCTTGGCACTGATCAGCCATCTAACCACAGTTAAAGTATGATTGCTTCAGGAACGAGGTGAAAGATGATCAAAAAGAGAACCTTCCATTGAGTCAGAGAACAGACAGATCGTCCCCAGTGTCCCCTCAGAAGCCAGACCACTCTCTTGGCAGGAATGTCACAGAGAGAGAAGGCCGGGGCAATGGAGGGTAGTGGTAAGAGATACACGTTAAAATCTCCTCCAGCCTCGCAGTGCTATGAAATGGCCTTATCCCAAAGGATTTTTCACCACTAGGAGAAAATTATGGCTTCTGAATTGTCTCAAAAGAGACTTCCAGAATGGTGCCCAGCTCAGCTGGATGCTGCAGAAAAATGAAGGGTGGAATCTGCCTTAAAGTGTCACTGTCACATGGCCAAATAATAACAGGGATAGTAGTTGTGGTGGTGGTAGTAGGAGTAGTAATAGTAATAATAATAATAATAATGGTAATAATAATCATAATGATAGATGATACGAAATTATTCCTCTTTCGCATGTGGCTCTATGGAATTCATTTTTCTGTAGAGCAACCTACCTATGTTTTACTTAAGCCAATATTAGGGTTAATCTTCATTATATTTGAGGAAAAACAGTGAACGACAGGAGTCGATAGCCCTTGGGAATGTCCTAGAGAGAGCTGGGTGTCGGAAGGGAAAGGCTGGAACAAACAAACACTAGATGATCCAAACACGTAATTAAAAACTGATTTTCCTTAGTGAAAAAATGCCATTGACCTTGATTCCGATAATGGATGTGCACAAGGCATACTTCCAAGATGTCTGCCACTGTACTGTACTGGGGATATCATCTTTTTGAAGGAAAAAAAAAGGCATTGGACAGTTGGCAGAACAAAGAAATGAAAATACAAGTAGGAACAATCTTTAAAAAAAAAAAAGAAAGAAATTTAAGGACATTTTTTGATGCATACATAGTTCATACTTGTTCTTTTTTGTCACAGAGGGAGGCAAGGGTGACAACCCAGAAGTCCTGGCAGAAGCTGCCTTGATTATCACAGTTCCGTGCCCAGCCGTGTACAATGCTTACACGGAGAAAGTGTGTTACTGGTGGAGTTTGCTTTTCAAGGAGTGGGGAGGCCTTGG
The DNA here is from genome assembly GCF_902729225.1 of Pteropus medius. Classification (NCBI taxonomy): domain Eukaryota; kingdom Metazoa; phylum Chordata; class Mammalia; order Chiroptera; family Pteropodidae; genus Pteropus; species Pteropus medius. The sequence continues at coordinate 13,685,673 of NW_024349796.1, read as the reverse complement.
TGTCTGTCCTCAGACTGGCTGGCTGTATATTCGAAACAGGCAAGATTTTGAATGAAACTCAAGATGAGAAAAGAAAGGGAGAATTCAGGTTACCAAAAGAGATATAAAAAAGCAAGTGAATTCAAGCATTCAAAGAAGTTCTAAGAACACAAAAGAATCTAGCATTTGTAGAAAATAGGTCATTCCAACCCAGGACAAGACACTCAGGGCTGACAGTGGGTAATTTTTTTTTTTTTTTTTTTTTTTAAACGGTGACCTCCTTCCGTAGACCAGGTTCTTCCCAGTTATCAGTCCACAGAAGCGCAATGCCAGGAAGGAGAGTGCCTGCCAGAGCCTGGGAGCCTGAAAAGTAGGTCATGCCGTGAGTCAGGCTGGAGAAGCTGAGCCGGAAATCAGCCGTCGAATGAGCAAAGGTGGGTGCCTGAGAGTTGGGGAGGAAATATGGTGATGACAGACAGACACGACAGCCTGGGAGCTCACCCCAGGGGTCCCCACCAGCCACAAGTCCTCGGAGATGGTGTTTCTCTTCCAGACAAGGCCCAGTCAGGTGGCGGACACTCAGCTGCATGCATTTCATATGATTTCGCCAAATGAGACCATAGCCCAAATTGTCTCATAAGTTTTAAATGCCGTCTTCGTTATTCATTGAACAAATGAGGACTGAGTTCCCACCATGTGCCGAGCACTGTGCTGGGGCCATGGGCGTGAGGGGAACCTGGCTTAGGTTCGCCCAGTCATAACTGGGTGTGTAAATCAGCCTGTAACCAGCAGGCTATGGAGGAAACTGTGTTATTAGTATTTTTAAAGCTTGCTTTTTTTTAAAAAAATATTGCTCAAGAAAATAGCCAAAGAATTTAAGAGATGAGTTTGACAGGGAACCTGGCGGCTTAGAAGTAGCTGAACTTAATGAAATGTAAAACACCACGTGGTCTAGAAAAACGGGGGGTCGGGGTCGAAGAGCATGAGAGCACAGCCATTCCACGGTCCCCCGCTACCCTGAAGAGTGCCTGACGTGTCATCATACTTAATGCGTACGTACTAAATGTGGGGTGGGAGTCCCCTAGCTCGGCCTCATTCTTGTCGTCTGACTGGAACTGCAAACTATGCTGAGAAAATACTGTTGCTTAATACTGGAATAGAAATGAGGGCACCAGACTGAAGTTAGGATGAATAGAATTAAGATTCCAGGCACTGAATTTCTATTTGTTTGGCCTTTACGTCAATAAGAATGGTACACGTTTACTGAACTGTGTGAACTTACTAGAAAATCGTTTTATTTGCCTCCCATCAGTGAGTCCAGCCGTACCATGTTGCTTCCCCCTCTAAGTTGGTGTCCTGAACGCTTTCTCTTTTGTTCAGGTAGACTGGAGGGGCCCGGGAGTATCAGCAAATTAAGGCGACATTATGCCGTTGTCTCTTAAATTGTCTCTTCTGCTTTCTCCTTCTGGGAGATTTACTCTGATTAGGTTTATGTTAGAGCTTGTTCTATTTTGCATGCCTCTTAATATTTCTTATTCTATATCTATGTCTCGCTGAGTTTAATTCTAGGTTTTTTCATAGTTCTCCCATTTACTTACTTTTATCTTATACCGGACTAATCTTTTTAACTCATCCATAAAGTCTCCTGGGCCAATATTTTTCATTTCTAAAAGTCGTATGTGTTTCTTATTCAGATTTATCTGATAATTTCATCATATTCTTTTATTGCATGCTTCAATATCTGAATTGCTTTGGATATAAATCTATTTTTGTTCTTTCTGATAATTCTCACTTGTGGTGGCTGATTTCGTCATGTGTTTGGTGATTCCAAACTACGTGCTCCTATTTATTTGGTCTTATTATATGGTAATCACATTTCACTTACTCCAAGAATGAGAGCAGAGTTTTTGTTGTTGTTGTTTGTTTGTTTGTTGGTTCCAGTATCATTTGCTTATGCTGGGAACCAGTAGTTGTTATTGACCTGAGATGATTTAACCTGTTTAGAGCCTGTAATGTACTGTTTCAGGTCTCCCACCCAGCCACTGCTTAGTATTCCAATATTGGTATTTGCCCTCAGAGTAAGTCCCGTTTATATCTACTTATTACTGATTGTCCATTTGTATTCATTTGTTTGTTTATTATTTTCGGTGGCTGTTGGGATAACATTATCCATGAGTCTTTCACATTTCTGTGTGTCCTCTGAGGAGCAGCATTGACAGCTATTGTTCCGAATTATCTTTTCAAGGATTTTTGTAGAGCAAACAGCCTGGGGAGATATAAATACTCTCTCCATCTGGGGCAAGGGGTGGATTTATCCAGAAGAGTAAACAGAATCTCTCCCTCTAGGGCAAATGTTGAGCAAGGTGCTAGTAATCCTTTTAAAAGAGTGGGTTTTCCTAATCTGAGCGTTCCTCATACATAATATAAACACACCAAACACACTGCATACCGGGCATCCTCCTGGGCTGCTCCACCACCCCAGGAGGCTTTGAGGACAGGGGACTCAGGAGAACGCGAAGCTCATGTCACCTACCGTGTTGTAGTAATAACCGAGGGGTCTTCCACACGCATCCATGGAACTGTTGCAGGCGACTTGTTAGTTTGAAAGCTGGGTAATATCTCAGACTCTTCACACTTCTTGACAGTAGGGAGGACATGGTGGGGTTTTCTCTTATTTTGTGTAAAAATAGCAGTTTATTAAAAGGTCTGACTAGTTATTTTACAGCCAAGACCTATTCATAATATCTATTCCAGTATCTCGCCCGAAGTAAAAACGGGATATCTTATTCACGTTTGTCTTCAATGCTCAACAGTGAAGCTGTGTTGAATGAATGAATGGCTACGTGAATGAAGGCAAAACACTGAAATTATAAAACGTAGAAAAACCGTATCATGTTGCATTTAATAAAACAACGAATAAACTAATTAGGAACAATTTAACCGGTTAAGCATCTGGATTACAGTGCAGTAGCATTATGCTTACATTTAATTTAGAAAATTTGAATATATGTGTTTGAGCAAAGGGAAAACTTAACCTAGACAGTGCAAGTAATTTTATCAACTGTTCCAAGCCCAGAGTCCACACCCCAGAGAGAGCCTGAGAGATGGGACATTTGAAGCAATGTCCCTCGGTTGGTCCCAATCACAAAAGCCAACTTTCTTCTATGAGTGAGATTTTTATAGATCAGGAGAAGAAATTTTAATAAAACAACCGGCCTTTACCTAATATTTGAGGCACAGGGCAAGACTACAAATAGAGGCCTGTAAACCATATGCCTAAGTACTTAAAAGTTATAAATCAAGTTAACAAAGAGTTAAGTAAAAAAATTCTCTCCTCTCAGCATTGAAACTTCTACCTTCATATTAACAAAAGTTAAAAAATAAATATGAGTAAAGCTATGGTTTTATATGACTGAAAGTTTGGAAAACATCAAAGACAATGGAAGTTAATTATTATTATACACATAAAGGTATCCTGTTTATGGGCTGGTGATGTCTGAATGAGTAATACAGGAAAGACATCCACAATTCATAAAGTATTATGTATTTAGCCCATAAAAATTTATTATTCTTTCCTTTGTTCCAGTAAAATCACTAATTCTATTGTTACGAACAAGATTTTTACATTTTTGTTTTGATACAGTATTGTTCTGGCACAAAGTAAAATATAAATCTACAAAGTATATAATAAAAACGTAAATTGAAGCAAATGTAACCAAAGGAAAGTTCATTATTTTGTACACCTATTTTAAAAGTTACCCTCTCAAAATATTAAAAGTTATCCATGAACATTAAAGGCAAGATAGAAATTATAATTTCTGTTTACCTAAAACCTAAACTGAAATCTTTAAATAAAGCTGCAAAGGTTTGAAATCTCAATTAAATCATGAATTTTCTAAGTAAAAAGACTACTCACAGTTCTAGCATTCAGTGTTCTCGTTTGATGGACGTCACACCTATACCACCATTGAATCAATTTAAAAGCAAAGTGAATGTTTAACGATGTAAACACGTGTCTAGCTACCCTGTGCAGATACCACACTAGTTCTTAAATCTCTCCAGAACCGTAACCGGGGCGGGAAGGGACATGAGACTGTGGATGCGCATCCCTCCTGGGGAGCAACTTTTCTTCAAGGCAGGGTCCCCTCGCATCCCTCCCAGGCAGGATCTCCAGACCAGCGCTCCCTGCTCCCTCCGCTGGCTCGAAGCCTGGGGGGAAATCCTCCCTTCTTCTCGCCCCCCCAAGTCTGGCTCCGATTTTGTCTCCTTGGCCAGCTCCAGGGATTGAGCAACAAAATGCAAATTGTGTCGTTTCAGTGATTCTGCGTATGAGCAAAATGTGCCAGTGTTGACATTCGTAACTGCCATAACCGCCATTGCACAATGTAAAGATGAATGGTAAGATGCATGCCAGTAATTTAAAACGTAAAATTTCCTTCCTCGGGGTGACATGACAGAGCAAATAAAAAACACCATTATGCGTCAAGAGAGGGAGAGACTGGGTGAAGGAGGGAAAGTATTTTTATATGTATCTTTCACAGCACTTTTCTTGTTTTTTTTTTTTTTTTTATAAAAGACATTTTATTGGGACCTCGCCCTTGGCCAGGATTGTGGCCAACCTCGGTTATGGAGCATTCTGGACCAGCACTGAGCCCTGGATCCCAAGTGACAGAAGCAGTCATGTGTTTTTAATACATTTATTTGCCTTTATTTTAACTTTGATATCTAAGGAGGTAGTCTAAAATAAATGGTTTAGGACAGGGGTGCCTCTTGCTCAGGCCCAAAGGCAGAGCTGAGTAAGGCCCCAAAACACACACCAACTCCTACTGCTGGACACAGCCAGCCCTGGCAACTTTCTCTATTGTTGGAAAAAAATCTGGTTGAGTTGGTCATGCTAGGAGAAGGTAGGGCGCTGCATAACTAGAGACAAAATAGGATTTTACTATTTTCATTTTTCTTCTGATTTGGAATCTATTCTCCTGTAAGATGGGCTCCCCTGTAGAAAATTTTATTTGACTGCATTAGGCATTGGTAGGATTTTTGAAACCAATATGTATATATAAACACGGCCACTAAAGTTTTATAAAAATGATTTTTCGAGGGTTTTTTTTTCTTTTTTTTTTCTTTTTTAGACTGCTTGGGACATTAGTAAGATTGTACTTCTCAAAAGATATATATAATGTCCTTTATTCATATCCTCCCCCATGGCACATAGCATACTGCCCTTTATTAGACTCTCAGCATATAATGTAAACTCATCAAATTAATTTTGGTTTCTTAATTTTGGTGATGGCATTATTAGTATGCTCAATTCTGATAAGTTTTTAATTTTAGAACACATTACCTCTGACTAGGTCAGTTCAAATATTTCAAAATAAGTGGAGTGTATACATCATAAACACTTGTGAATTTATCTTTAACCCAACCCTTACCACCATCCCACCCACCCCCCACCAAAAAAAAAAATCCCTGAAAAAAATCACAAGTGAATAAACAGCCCAGTCAGAGGCAGTTGAGTCTTCAGGTTACGGGGCTCCGTGAACAATCGTAGAGGCCTGGAAATTAAATTTGATTCCCCTTGCTCTAAATGTCTCTGACACCTAAGGCACTGCTGAAGTTGAATAACAGTTAAATAAGGACATTTTGATGGTTGCATTTTTTTTAAAAAAATAGGCCATCATTCTTTCCTCAACTTCCCCATCAATGTAGGAGAAAAAAGTCACCTACCACTTCCTTGTCATTGCTTGAAAACATATCCTCACAGTTCCTTCACATATGTTTTGGCCTCCTTGGCCCACAGGATTAATTCTGAGATTACCTTTCTGGGATTCAAAGGGATGCGTGAGAGGTCTGGCCCGCCTCCTCTGGACATCTGGTCAACTTCCAGCAGCGTAGACAAAGAGGCTTCTTCCGAGAACGGTGAGTCAGCAGCAACTTATTTCAGAATACACCGACACCCAGATAGACACAGAGCTGTACTCCGCTTTCCACCATCGCCACGGTGCTCTACGCAATGAGGAGTTCTCGGCCAGGTCAAAATCAAGTTGCCGTGCAGCCTGTCTCCAGACTCCGTCACGCATCCGCCATCGTCGTCGAAGGAACTCGACTTTCCCCCCGCCCTCCACATTCCCATCAGAGAGATAACGGAAGGCATCTGACTGCTCAGTCGTTCGCACTGCGGCTTTTCACGAGCTCTTCAGGGAAATCGGAGCAAATGATGGATGACGTATTAAAGGAGACATGTGATGAGTAAACGAGAATGTCAACTAGGTTTTCGTACTCTACAGGGCACGGTAAACGTAGTGTTTTGTTTGCATTTAAAAAAAAAAGCGTATCCCATCTGTTGAGATTCAGTAATTGATGCATGAACATCCAGGCTTCACGCTGATGTTTTCAAGGTCAGGTTGATGAAATTGAACGGGGCCTCAGATTTAGTGTTAAGAGCCATGAGGGCCAAACTTACACTCTTTAAATCTGTCACGTTTAGCAACTATCAGCAAAAAAAAATGAACTTTCACTTGTCTCGCGGAGACGATTAACTTGTTTCCACTGCTCCAGGATGCCTTCCTCCCTCCATCCAGCCAACTCCTATCAACTCTTCAGCCTCCTCCCCAAAAACGCCCAGAACACGGCAGCCCTGAGCAGTCGCCCGTTTCCACACGCTCATCATTTGTCTTCTACGACGCTGATAGAAATTAATCTTGGATGCCTCGTTTCAAAATTATTGTGTTATTTCATTTAGGTTGCTTGACACTTTTCTCAACCCTTTAACTTTTCATATATTCGTGCTTTGTCTCCTCAAACAAATTGTTAATTCTTCAAGAAAACTAACAAGTTTCACCATGGTACTTCGATAACTTCTTGTTATCTGATGGCCATATACTTTATATGCATTTGCTTATAACCTTCCTCACTAAGATGGCACTGACTTTCTCTTCATCTCTGGATTGTCAGAAGCATCGAGAACACTGCCTAGAACATCATAGGGACTCAATAAAAGTGTTAAATGGATGAATGAATATGTGAGTGAATAACTTGTGTTTTCCCCTTTACTTTAAATTTTAACGTTATTAACAGTTGCTTTAACAAAGTTGGCAGCAGTCAGAACCTGCATAGTGGTTAAAAGTCCAGGCTTTATAGTTACACAGGTGTGTATTCAAATCCACTTTGCTGCTTACTCTCATTGTCTGGCTATCTGATATTGGGCAAAACAGTAATCTTCTCCGTGCCTCAAATTTAACCCCTTTTAAAGGAGGATAACAATACCTACTTCGTAAACTTGATGCATTTAATAGGATATTGTAGAGGAGGAAGAAGATTTTCCCTCTGCCCTTCTCGGTTCTTGGCTGAGACTACCTGCAGTAAAAAGATTAACAAAAGAAAGACAAATTTAATTTTGTATGTGTGTAAGAGAGTCCCACAAAGCCATGAGACAAAGAAGTGACCACAGTAGGAAGCTTTCATACCTTTTTGACAAAGAAACGATACATTTGTGAAGAATTGATAACACAGAGTTGTGGGCCGGGGTAGTAAAGTGATGAAGAAGTAACCGTGTTTGTTTTTACAGCCCGCTTGCCCCTGTCTTGCCTGTCTCATGATAAGGATGCCTTCTACCCTCCTGGTTCAGGGAGGGTACCTTTCGTACGGAAGCTATAGCTCCTGCCTTTGTCCCTAACGGGGGACAAAGAACGTTCAGAGTGTCCTTCTTGCACCAGCAAGATTGATCATTTAATTCAAATGATCATTATGCCTAAGTGGTGTATTTTGGAGTGCCATATTCTGAACCCCGACAATATGGTATTCGGCACCCGTGAGTACAAAATTGGTTTCTTTTAGATGAGACAGCTTCTAGAAAAATTGGTAGGTATGTGAAAAGTGAGAGCTGAGGATCTAAATGTTCCCACACACTTGGGAAAAGATTTATTGTTCTGTAGCCTGAATAACAAGTCGCCTTTGCAACCCATCAATAACCTGCCTCGGTGAATATAGTCATGCAACCTAAGCAGCTGGCCCTGGATTGTCTGTCCAAAGTCAGACAGTCCGGGGCAGACTCAGGGCAGACTCACTCCAATTAATGTGCCTGTGGGTGTGAACAGGTCAACAGTCTCACCTAAGTTAGCACCCTTCCATAGGTGGTGTCACCTACTTGTATATCTGGAAGTCCGCCAACCTCTGAGCCCCATACTTCCAAAAAGCCCTCTATGAGATGAACAGTCTGCTGGGTGGGGGTCTCATCAGCCTGTGACCTAGTGACAATGAGTGTAACAACAAATAATAAACACTTTTACATAGATTATTATTATTTCACTTGAAAGTAATAGCAGCCATATGCAATGGATATTATTTCCTTGGGAAAGGAAAAAAGACATAGTGTCTATAACATTTATTGGGCACTTACTCATTTCCAGCCAACGTCTTCAGCACTTTACCTGTGTTTTGTTGTTTTTTTTTCATTTAAGCGTTACAACTGCCTCATCAAATGAATCTCCTCGTTTTACAGCTAAATATATGAAGTTTAGAAAGACTAGAGCCAGGACTCAAACCTGGGCCTTCGAACGGCATGCCGTGCTCCTCGCTCTCAGCAGAGCGATGGTGGCAGAGACCCCATCAGCAGGACCAGGCAAGAGGAGCTGGAAGTTTGTGCTTCTGTATTTCTCTGGGTTTTCAGACGTGAAGCTAGCAAAGGAGCTCAAGCTAAATTTTCTTTTGTGCCCAAGAAAACAGCGAATTTTCCTTTCCTAAAATGGATGATTTCTAAAAAAAACTCTTATACTAAATTCCAACACTCTTCTAGTCTGAAATCAAGTAAAATAATGATTTTGCAAATGTTTGAAATGATGCTGGGCTTTCCAACAATGAATTTCTACAGAGACCATATACTTTATCATGGAAGGAAACGGTGCATGAGCTTTTATTTTAACATTGTCAACTCGGATTTGATGGACATTTTTAATATTTTAATGTGAAAATTTTCAAATTTATATAAGAGGGGAGAGAATAAGATGAGGAACCTCATGCGCTCATCACCCAGCTCTGGCTGGTAATGACCAACTCCCGACGGTCTTCCACTGCTCTTCACGTACTTCTCCAGCCCTAGATTATTTAAAACAAACCTAAGCATCGTATTGTTTCATCTGTAAATATCTCAAAAAGATGATCATTCTTTCTACATATATTCATAATATTATTCTATCTAAACAAACTAATAATTATTTAATATCAAATATCTAATCATGGCTCAGTAACAATGCTAATAATACTAACATCAAAAATATAAAAGAAATGTAAGTTTGTTTTTTTTTTTTTTAGCTCTATTTCGTCTTTAAGGTATATCCCACTTGGAACCTACAGTAAAATGACTATAGTTTAAAGTCACCTCACTGTGAGGTTGGGCCACCATCAACTCCAAGGACAGTTAGGTCCATAAGTTGCAACTTCCTTTCAATTTTAAGGGGTGGCTTTCTAATTTAATTTGGTTTTAAAACTATGTGAAATCTGTATGTGGTTTCGACATCAGATATACAAACGTCAGATATTGAGAGAAGCTGACTTTCTGCCCTGAGATTTTCATCTTTTCTCTACCTTCCCTCTAAGTAATCATTTATTAAATTTTTATGTTTTTCCTTTGATCTTTTTAAATATGAGAAAAGATGTATATATACTTTTATATGCCCCATTTAGCTAAATGGCAGGTGCTTTACATACTTCCCTCTGTTCTGCATATTTCACTTACCAATATTTCCTAGAGATCCCCTAATGTAATATACTGAGGTATCATGTATCTAGTTTCACACCCTTTATATGGGTGTTCCACTATTTTTAAAGAAGTCCCATATTGCTGTGATGAATAGTGATTTATAAAAAAATAATGACACAGCTTATGCACTTTTTTGAAGGCTCTTAAGGCATGACCTTTCTTTGGAACCATCCAGAATTTTATATATATGGATACATAGTTCATATTTACTACCATTACTGAAAGGACATAGATAGGTTTCAAATTTTTCTCATCTATTTGGATGAAAGAGTAAAAGTAGACATCTCAAAACTGCTTTTATTTTTCCAAAAAAACATCTGACGTGAGGCCAAAGTGAATTCCAATGAGGTTAATACAAAATGGGAAATTTAGAAGTATGATTGAATTTAATTGGGGAACAAATACATTTATTATTATTTGCATATGTTTAATTGTTCTTACTGTTTTTTCTGGGCTTAGATCTAGGAGAAACTGCTATGTTACTATAACAACCAAGCCAATAAGAATTTGAGCCCCAGCTGTCAGGCTCTGCAGTGTATTTTACAGCATTTACCTCTGCTTTTCTCATTCTCATATAGTTATATACATGAAAAATAAGTAAGCAAAAGTAATACTTATCAAACATACGTACCATACATGAATTTCTAAATGAATT
>NW_024349796.1:13668907-13673819 GCF_902729225.1 Pteropus medius | reverse complement strand
ACGGTCTTCATTGGTTTTGTGGTCTGCAAAGGTTTTCTCCCAATCTGTAGCTTGATCTTTTTATCCTCCTCATAGAGTCTTTCCCAGAGCAAAAGTTTTTAGTTTCGATGAGGTCAAATATATTAATTTTTCTTTTTATAGACTGTGCTTTTGGTGTCCAATCTAAAAACTCTTCACCTAGCCCTAGGTCCTAAAGATTTTCTTTCTTTTTTCCTAAAAATTGTCTCATTTATATTTTACACTGAAGTCCCCATGACCCATTTTGAGTTGATTTTTATGTAAGGTGTAAAGTTTAGGTTGAGGTTCATTTACAACTTTTTCTTTAATCTCCATAGAGGATACCCAACAAAAACTCAGAAGACGCATGCCTGGAATCAGAACATGGAAACGGACGAGAAATTCTCAAGAACTTTGGTGCTTTTTTAAAATATCCAGAAATGACGGTATCGTACCGTAAACTTTTTTTGAATTAACCAAAATTTCTAGCTGTTTTACTATTTTCCAGTTGTAGCCCTAGTAGCATCCAGACATAAGGAGAAGTACTTAACAGGATTACTAGTTAAATATTCAAGCTGGTCACATTCTAGTCTAACCTGATGATTGTAAATGCAAACAGTTAAAAAAGCAAACTCTTAGAAAACTGAGTTTTCCAAGTCTCCTCTTCCTGATGTCAAACCAAGTAGCTCTTGTTCCTGATCGTAACTCCAGGGATGTTGTCTCGATTCTGGCTATTAATACCACACAGGGGAGACTCGCAACAGGCAGAGGTCAATGCCATGGACCTTATGTGACGTCTCTTTGGCTTCCCTCGTGTAAATGACAGCTTATGTTATGGGGACTGTCCCCACCAGTGGTCCCTCATGTAGCAGGAGACGGAGTGAAGGCACTCTCTGAAGGTGTACAAACACGAGTTTCATTTTATGGCAATTTTAGACAGTTGAGAAGCATTTAGGGAAGTAATCTGGTTGGGTCCAGAGTGCCTTATAAAATGGGGTTGCGTGCTAGTTAACGACGTGCAGTCGTAGCTGTTTTCCTGATGATGCTTTATACAGGAAAGGATGGAAAACAAGGCAAAGAAAGCCAAGGCAGCGATCAGAGAATATTTCTCGTAAAATGTATATACATTATTATAAAGTCATTTTGTTATAAACTTATTATACATATGTTTTATATATAATATAAAGATGTCACAGAGGAAGACGAGAAACGCTAATTCACATTTAGATGAGAGGGTGCGATTCAGTCTATAGCCTTTTCTGGCTCAGGTTTGAGAATCCCGAGGAGGATGCCCTTTCTCATGAGAGGAAATATACATTTTTGGAACATGAAGCTTCATGTTTAAAATAATAGCAATAACAACAACAATCGTAAAAAGGCTGTTCTGTTTCAAAAGTCTATTTAACCCTTAGCTATGTTTTAAAATACCAGAGCCCAAGCCTCAGGAATGTGGGTTACCATTCACGTTGCTCAATCTCATGAGCAAGAGACACCTCTCCGGCAATTAACTGCAGCCTAAAGAAAACACCTGCAAAATTGCCAGGTTGAGCTTTGATTCAAATGAAGGCTAGGTAAGAAAAGAAAATATTAAAACCCTGCAGGTGTTCTGAAGATGGCCTTTTATTTCGGTTATTAATGGGGCCAGTCTTCCAACATTGCTTTGTTTTTCCAGACCAGAAAGTACAAACTGAAGATGAGAGATGGGGTGTTCGAGCCACCGGTTACACGGGATCGTACCAGTGTGTAAATGGATGCCCTCCACTCTTTGGAGTGCGTATTATCGACACATTTCAGCCAATAAACAGAAGCATCACTTGTTCAAGATTTTTCTACTAATTTCTACTAATTTTTCTACTAATTTCGACTCCTCTAAGAACAGCATTCAATCAAACAAAATGCCCAGAATGACTTATTCCGGCTAATTGTATTTTCCAAAACAATCAGAACGACAGCTTCTGTTCCATGTCCTCTGCTTAGAACAGGACTCTGATGGCGACAGATGGGGTCTGTGCTTCTTCCCCTTGAGACTGGATGCAATGTGACTATATGGTGATAGAGATATTGTGTGACTTTCAGGACGAGGTCATAAAAGGCAGGCGACGAAGGTTTTGATTTGTTAGGATTCTCCCTCTTGTGTCAGCAGTCAGCCTTGTTAGAATCTGAGTGTCCTGAGGCCACCATGACGGAGGAAGCCCAGACTCACCTGAAGAGCACATAGAGAGGTTCTGAGAATGCTGAAGAGAGGAGCTGGGCCAACACCCAGCTTCTTTGGCATCCCTCGCCCTGCTTTTCAGCCCCAGCCCCACATCTGCCGGCCATGAGAGCCCCTGGCCAGGAACCACCCTCCCCGAGCTCCTGACCCAGGGAACCCCTCGGGGATTATAAATATATGGTGTTGTTTTAAGCCCCTAAGTGTGGGATGATTTATTATATATAAATAGATAATAAATAGATATCTACTGGCTTGTTAATTTAATCGAATAGCTTGCTAATTTGGTTAATGAGAAACATTAAATCAGTATGTAGTCAGAAAAAGATTATGAATACTATGGATTCAATCAGACATCAGGTCACTTTTCTGACATTATTAAAACCTGTCCTTTACTTTTCTGACATTATTCCACTATTCTTCTGTGAGAGGAATAAGGACTCATTTTACAATGGTTCTTTTCTTTGTCACGTAGCATTTTCTTCTTCCTTTTCAACCGCACGAATCGTTTCATTCTTTAAGCCTCATCTCAATCCCTGGTCACCTTCACCCCCGCTATGACCCCTCCCAAACTTCTCTGACCGCGACATTTGCTTGTCATCTAGAATCTTGTGCGTATACATGCGTGTGTCCAGATGTCCTTCTCAAGTAGATTATAAATTCTTCAATGTCAAGAACCATATTGCACAGTTTTTATCTTTATATCCCACTGAACTGTAGCATAGCATTTTACACAATTCCATGATTTATTGGTTATACCATTTTGACAGCCAATTGCTTTTTCAAGCATCACGATGAATGATTACCAATCAACTTGATCTAGTCGTTTGAAAAGACAGGTTTCTATGCATATACCTATATATTTATAAAGCTGAAATAACTTGTTGGAAGGTTACAAGCTAAGTGATATTTTTGTCATTTTGGAGAAAACAATTGGTGTTTAAATAAGATAATTCCTGTTCTTATCTCATAAATATGCAAATCATTATAATCAAAGTAACCAATAAATTTTACATTGACAGTCACAACCTAATATACAACTGATTAAGAAACTCGGCTTTTAATCCAACGAACAGTGATCCGATTAAGGCTATAAACATCTTCAAGGCTCTTACTACTAAAATAATTTTTATCAAAAAATTTATCTCATTTACATTATAGATCACACAAAAATTAAGATTTGATTCAAATTGGTGACAAAACAAGCGAAGTTGGTATTTTACTCTGAATCAGTATACAAAATGTATTCATTATTTTTCCATATGACTTTCTAACCATCCAAACTGGTTATTTGCTGATCTATAGACAAAAGTGCCAGTTGACTGCCTGAATTTTTCATCTAACTGATTTTGTATAGTTTGGTCCAATCTAAAACTGAGCCTCATAAAAGCACGTTTGTGAAAGTCCTCAGCTGACATGCTCAGACACTGACTCGGTGCCCGGACAGAGCGGCATCCACTGGGCAGGCCTGCCCTCCTGATCGGAGCCTCCCACACAGGGCCCCTCACTGCACTGTGAGCCAGGAGTCAGCCTGGAGGTGTGAAGAGGACCCCAGCTTCCAGGTGGTACGCGGAAGTCAGTGACCAGGAGAGCAGAAGGTCCTCAGGGCCAAGGCCGATGCACATTCTGTGTCAACCGTCCAGGAGCCAAAAGCAAAGTCACATTAGAAAATTAAAAAGAAAGCACGCAGTGAGAGAGTTTTAACGGACTCACCAGTTTGATCTTTTTTCTCTCACTGGAATCCACGTGATATTTAACTAGGATGGTTATTATAGCTATTTATAGATTCTGCTGTGAAGAATTGTGTGAGTTTACATACACACATATAAATAAATACACAGTCATAATCACTTAGAATAAATAGACATTCGAAACAAGAACCCGAGGATTTATACTTTCATCTCCTGTTTGTATAATCTTTCATTCATTGACGCATTGGCAATGATGTTGAAAAAGTTGTACGACCACCCAGGACCAGAAGCATAAATGTAAGTGATCTTTTTCTGTTCGGTGAATTCGTCGAGTTTCAGCTTGTAATCACCAATCCCATCTTCTACTTACTGAAGGCCTCGGAGATGCATCAAAGGTCAAAACGGATGCAAGTCATTGATTTTTATCAATTCTAAAATGGTAGCTCGTACTTTCCCTACCCGGCGAGTGGAAGAACTTGCACTGCAAAGCGGTGTGTGAATGACTTACTGCTTTTGCTTCTAGAAACGAACCTCATGGAGTACCTGTTCCAGACTAATTAAACTGAACTAAATTGAATTGAGTGGAATCATATCGAAGACACCAACAAGAAATGGTGGAAAACATCACAGCTGCCTACCATCAGGTAACTGCTGGGTGTGGTATCAACATAGCGTTATTATTCAAAAGTAATAGCAAAAGAATATTCTGAGCGCAGGAGAGAGGACATGGTAATACAGCGTACCCAAAAATGTGTCACTCAAAAATATCCTAAATCCTAACATTGATGTGTCAGTCAGTGTCCTTTTAATTCCAACTACCAAAATACTTGAATCGAGCTGTCTCAAAACCCAACACCTATCCTCCACAAAAATGGGATGAAAATTGGTGATTTACAGTCCACTGTAATTGAGAAACCCAGCCATCTGGTTCACATACCCATCCCTGGCACCGAGTGGGTGAAATGTGGTTCCACAGAAGGAAGAAATAGTGTCAATAGCTTATATATACAACACA
>NW_024349796.1:13642196-13668423 GCF_902729225.1 Pteropus medius | reverse complement strand
CTACGCACATCCAGAACTTGTAAAATCTTATGCAGATAGTGAATCCTCCTGATTATTTAAAATGGCAGAGCTAATTATTTCTTTTAACCTTTCCCCTCAAGGCCACTTGAAAACTACATTGAGAATGTAAGGGCAATTAATTTGTCCAGTAAATGTAGCATAGAGTAATGACTACTTTGAAATCGGTTTGCAAACCTCTTTCCTAGCAAGCACCTTACCCATGAATGAATGTCAAGTTTGCTGGTGGTTCCTGGACTCACAGGCTCACAGAGCAGCTTCTAAGCAGGACTGCATGCAAACCATCATTCTTCCAAATTAGCTTTTATTTAAAAAAAAAAAAATCTCAAATGAAAGATTCTGCAGCCTTTTCTTAATTCGACAGAATTCTCTAAATTCTACAGCCTTTTCTAAATTCTAAATTTCTAATAACAACAGAAGTGAATAAGTGAGATATAGTGAATGCAAATAATAACTAACAACAACCTATACCTCCAGGGCCATCGATTCTGGCACGCAGAGATGGCATGTTGTAATAGAAACTGGGGCTTAGAAGCAGGCGGACCTAACTGGAACCTTACTTCCTCTGATTATTAGTTGTGCCATTTTAAGCAACGTACTTAAATTCTCTTTCAGATCCAATTGGTAAATGGGGTTAAAACCTTCCTCATGAGATTTGCGTGAATGATAAATTCGAGGTCATGTAAAACAGTGTCTGACACATAGTAGGTGCTCATGGGAAAACGCTGTACTATTACTGATAGAATTGTCCCCAGTGTCACTCTGGGACTTCAGCGGGCTTTAAGGAAGCCAGAAAGTGCGGGGGAGCCACCTTCGTTTGTAATCCACAAGCTGCGAACTCCAAAGCAGGTACACAGCCCCTTATCAGCAGATGCCAGGTGTAGATGGAGAAATTGCCGTATAACGTAAAACGGTTTGGGTCAGTGATTCTTCTGGACTTCGCTTAGCCCCAATTACCAACTCCATCTTGAGAACTGTCCTGTAGGCCACCCTCCGTGCTTTGAGAATGATGACTTCACTGTGTGCCTTGAAGAAGTCAGCAAAGCTTACTCCTCTCCCCCAAAAACTAGTTATTCAGATACTCTAAACAAAAAACTACTTCCAGAGTATTTAAAGGACCCTTTAGCCATACCCATGACATGCAATTTTATTCAGCATAAGAGAGGGAGACTTAACGACAACGATGATTAAGTAACACTTCTAACTGCGTGAACGATGATGTGAAGTCTGGGTCCTTTAGCTCTGCAACAATTCCAGCTACCAATGTCATAGAGCAACCAGGAAGCATTTAAAATAATTATCTGTGCTTACTGATGTTTAGAGGGACTCAGGGCCTCCTTTCTGAATGCATTCAAAATTGCAGACTCATGTTTCAGATAATATTTTATTCCTCGTTACAGAGACCTACCATGGCAACCTGATACTGTTCAGGGCAGTAAAAGACACACATACACAGACATCTCCAATTAAACGACCATCGTATTTAATTTTGCCAACTCTGGGTTTCTAAGCCATTTATCTTTTTTCTCCCATTGTCCTCTAAAACCTTTTTAAAGAGTATTTGTTTGATTTAATATGTGAAAGCTCAAGAGGCCTCCAGCACCCACAGTTTTCATAGTGCAATTACGTGGGGTGCAGATTGTAACTATGGGGGTGAAGAAAGGTAGTCGAACTTATGGTTTCATCTCCTCAATATTTTAGAATTCAAGAAAACAACGCTCAGGCAATTAGGCTTCTCCCCACCCTCATCCCCCAAGTGCAAGGTCAGTTTGACACTCCGAATGGTTAAATCATCCTTGGCTGAGAGTCCGAACTTGGCAGAAGCTCCGTAATGAGAAAGCCAGACGACTGGTATCGTTTGTCACATGAGTGCCCCGCACTTCATCTAGCTCTGGTTTGTTGTTGCAAGGAACAGCCATGACTTAAAAGCAGTCATTAGGGATGTTTAAGGTTTTAACTGCTTTGACACGAGATGTGGTCTTCGCCTTCAATGGCAACTTTCAGCGTTAAACTCTACACATAAATAAGCAGTGTCAGCCTCCTCTGGTCGGTTCACTTCTGCTGCTCCTTACCAAAAGAATTCCATCGGCGTCTTGCTCTGGTTGTGAAAAATCACAGAGCTTTTTCTACAGCATACGCTGGCTTTCATTGACAAATGCAGAAAACCAAGGATTGAGGCTCACTCCACTCAATCTCTTGAATTTCCTCCCATCACTTAAACGAAGCTGCAGAAATAGTGCCGCTTTTCAAAGGACTGAGATTAATATCAGATCGCGATTTCAAGACCCTCGAGCAATTTGTCCGCTGGGTGAATACACACTAAAAATAATATTGTCAAAGCTCTCCTAACCAGTCTTTATGAAACAAATCAATGGATTAACCCGGGTCTACGTGACTCTGAAGCTTGAGCTTTCATACACTGTCCTATACTCATTTGTATAAACACTTGTCGGTTGGGGGTGGGGGTGGAGACGGGACAGGCAAACCAGAATTTTTTTCTGAGTTGATCATTATATGAAAATTGCCCAGTGAGTTCAAAGAAAATTGCACCCTCAATAATTCCAAGTAGACCCAATCTTAATTAAATTCATTCTCTTAATTCCTCTAAATGTTCTCCGCAAGAAACAGAGAAATATAACAAACTATACCACATGATAAACAAATTTTGTACCGTATTAAGAACGTTCCATAAATAGAATATGTCTTTGGTTTTTTCATTTTCTTTCGAGTGCTAAACAGGGTATCGAAAGACCAGGGAGTTTTGATCTTAACTCTGCCACCGTTAGGGAGGGAAAAAACGTTTCCTCTGCCCTCTCCGATTCTGTAGTTGGGGAAAGTGAATTAAACTAACGAGAGAAATTAACAGAAGTTATATGTTTCTTTATCAATGTCAATATTTTTACATGCATGGGGACTTCACGAAAAAGAAATGAAACCCCACAGAAGTGGTTAAACTTGGACGCTAATATACGATTTTAATAAAGGGTAATAAATTGTGGAGAAAGGATTAAGACAAAGGGAAGGGAGCTTTGGGGACTCCAGGGGTAGTAAATTGTGGAAAGGTAAATATAGGGGGAAACCTATGGAAAATAAGAGTTATTTTATTAAGGTCCATTTGCTCAGCCTCATCTCACTGTACTTTCCATTCTCTTCATGGCCATAAAACTCCTGTGGAAAGAGGATTTATGGCTGTCCTCATTTCTCAGAAGTCTCTGCTTTTAGTCAGATAAAGGACGTTCCAAGAAGACTTCTTGATACATTAGTTGATTCTCCATTGACTTCAGCTCAAAATAATCCATATGCTGAGATGACAGACATATTTGGGGGTGGCTTATTCTGATGCCCTTCCCTACTGATTTCCTCAGAGATATGTTTTAGTCAGTTCATTTATCTGGGACTCAGTTTCTGCACCAGTGAAATAAAGGAATTGAAATAGATTTCTAAATTGCATTCATTCTCCAGCATTCTATGGTTCTTATATTTCTGCGTATTCATCGTAGATTTCATTTATAAAAGCTGCATAGTTAAGTGGTAAGCTCTGTAACACAGAGTCACTATTATCAGGGAAGACTAAGGCAAATCTGACACCAAAGAGAGTGAATTGCTATTCTCTCTAAATTAACTTGTCTTTTCGAGAATGTATTGAGCAAACGGTATTGGTAGAGATGGTAAGATGGATAAGAAAAATGCAGTTTGGCAGATTAGACTACTTCACGTGCTTTTTCACTAAAGAGATCTGGCAAGAGGAAAGAGGATACTGCCTAAACACAAATTTAAATATCGGAGGGTTTCTCAGGATCTTGTATATTGATTCTAGTCACCCTGATATGCTGCTTTTTCCCATGATATGCTGTCACTTCTGGGAATGATAGTAAGTCAAAGAGTGTCATATTTATAATCAGATCCAAGAACTCTATCCTATGATCAATTCCTACCCAATACTTTAGCTAGTTTGACCTTGAACTCCTTAATAAACCCAAATGGATGGAAGAGAAGCCCTCAAAAAGAATGTGTTGATAGTGACTCTCCAGTCTCTTGTAAGCAAAATTACGAAAGACAAAACTGCCAGGCTTAGCTTCAGGATCCAAAAAGCAGCGGAAGTGGGTACTTGGCAGGGCACTTCGCTTTCTCAACCAGGGGCAGTGAATTCGTAGAATGAGGACCGGTGTGATTTTTTTTTCCACCAAAATATCGACCAAATCGAGGACACTCCTTCATGAAAGAACAACATTTCAGCCCACCAGAGAGCAAAAAGCAGCTGTAAGGCCCTGTTATATGGGCAGTTAGTTCCAGCTCTCTCTTTACTCCATAGTGACAAAATTGCATCCGTCTGGTGTCGAAGAGCCATTAGGGAGCTTAAGTATCCCGACCCCCTCTCCAGCGGTTGAATAAGCAGGGCGTATCCTCGAATTACTACTCCCTGAGCTGCAACCAAGACCTGGTCAGAGGCCGTAGGTCCGTTCCGGGAGCCAGCAGGAAGCTTCCCCCAGCTTGAGCCAGTTGGATAGGGATGTGGTTTGCTTCAGCTGGAAGTCATTTGTACGTTCCCTCACGGTAGTCAGACTCAGTGGCTTCTGAGAGCACTCCAAGGTGAGCCCGCTTACTGGGATCTTGTGTAGGTGTTGAACCCCCACAGCTGAAGTGTTTAAGGGGGAGTACCTGGAGTCGTTGGGTTTGCTTTGTTGGAGAACGGGGTCAGAAGGTAAGGCCTGCCCACGGCACGGAAAAGTGAGGACTTGAGGTATAGTCCTGCCGCCCACAATTCCACTTGGAAGTCGGGGTGAGGATGCCTGGGGGCTCCACCTCTTCAGAATGTTTCCTTTGGGTTACCTAGTCAGATGGGTTTCAACACATTTGCGTCTACACAGCGAATAAATTCGGAGGGGGAGAGGGAATTGAATTAGTCAGGCAACAGTTATTCCAAGTACAAACAGTAACGTTGGATCGTGAAACGGCTAGAAATTAGCAGATAATTTTAACTGAGTTACTGTTTGACAAAACGTATTTCTCAAAGGTGTTCTGTAAGGGGGTGGGGCGGGGCGCATCTTCGTTTTGCTGAATGTCTCTCTGGGAGGGGTGTCTTCCTGGAATCCGTTTGAGCTGTCAGTAACTTTTTGCACTTTTTCAGAGGTTGGAAGAGGAAGAAACTGCTGACTGGTGATGACCCGTCGCTGGAAATCCTGCCTCTTGTAGTTCTCACAGCCTAGCGACGTGGGGACTCGCTCAGCCTCCAGGAAAGGGTAATCTAGCGCTGTTTTGTTTTGTTTCGTTTTGTTTTACCACAAACAGAATTAGTGCTTTAGTCTGCAAAGTTTACGTGTCAAGGCGAACGCTTACATCTGCCAGTAGTGATCACCTTAGAATCTAGAAGGGCCAAGTGTCAGCTGAGAGCATCGCAGAGGGCAGCGGGGTTGCCCAACAACAAACGTCCCTGACCTGGGGGGTAGAAGCGGCTGAAAAACACAGAACCCCACACGGCACCCCCTCCCTGATCAAACGGGATGGAATAGTACTTCCACCTTTTTGAATTTTCAAGACATTCTACGCTTCGTCATGCTGACTCAATCCATGTTTTTGTTACTTTATTTTAAAAAAAGGTATAGGGTATCAACTTTGCGCCAGGTATACGTGTTAGGTAAAATATACCTGGATTTGATGAGTTCGAGGGAAACATGACACAGACCGTCACCAAATGTGGAGCGTTTTCTAACTCAGATACGAATGGAGGTGTTTCCCATCCACCATTGCACGATGGGAGTAAATAGAGAACCAGAGAAATTACCCAAAAGAAACAAAGTTTCCGCCTTTCTCGTCTTTGAAACAACCTTGCCCCAAATACTCTGGGCTGCTTGCTGGAAAAACTCCGCTCAATCCAGTTTTTGTCAGAATAGACCTTTGAGTATGTTCGAGTATGCATGACAGACCACCCTCCCTTGGACCCCAGGCCCAGGCCTTCCTGGGTCTCTCCATTCAGCCAGTCCAGGCCACACTGCATCCTGGCAGAGAAGCTGGACCCTCTCATGCAACACTTGAAACACGCAGCCTCCAGCTAGGAATTTAGCAAGACAGGCTCTCCCTAGCCAAACTACCAGAAGTTCTGCCATGACCGGAAGAAGGAGGAGAGGGAGAGGGAGAGGGAGAGGAAGAGGAGGAATATAACATATGGTCTATATGGTACTTTTAACTAGGTGTATGTGTATACTATATACATATTATGTATGTAATATTACCTCCCAGGTCAGTGATATTTGTTGTCAGGCTGACCCAGGTTTACAAGCAACTCCTAGAGGTCAATCTGTGAACCCCGAGCGGGATATACAGCTGCGGTACGTAAGTCAGACAGACCGACAGGTGTCCCGTTTCTGACATTTCTGGTCTGTTTTGTGGGGGAGGGGAATTCTATTGAGGGTATTAGGTAGATACTGTATTCCAGTGTAAACTTAATCTAATTCCATTGCGTACCGTGCCTGGAAGTATTGCCTGCTACAACGTCTTTCCTTCATAAATATCTTTCGTCGCGTCCATCCTGGGAGAGTTCTGTCTTTGTGTAGACGACCAAGACGATTTGGGTGAGCTTTGGTAGATCCAGCATTTTCAATGGTCTCCGTGGCTGGATTAGAAAATGACATCATCAGTGGCATCCGTTGCCACACGGTAAAAGACATCGTGTGACAGCTGTAGGAAAGGAAGCAGAATGAGTGCTGTTGAATTGGAAGTCCACACGTTGAGCCTCATGAGGCTGATAAATATTCATATCACCATGGTACGTTACTTTTCTGGATCAAGTTGGTCATTTTCAAATGAGAATAATAATATCCGCCTTATCTTTGGGAGGTATTTTAAAAACCAAATAAGATACCGTATGTAGAGATTCTTGCAGTTTTAAAGTTTTTAATGCTAATGTGATTTAATTCTGAAACAAACTTGCAGCGGAAAAGTACACCAGCTAAATTTTTATAAGATATAATTTTCATCCTGCAGAAGCTGTCTCAGCATATAAACATGGTCGCCATTTGTACTGTCTCTAGATAGCAGATACTATGTTGAGCCCCGGAGTCACAAAGAACAATGACCCAAGTTGCCTTGAGGAGCTCGCAGTCTGGTGGGAAAAAATACACACATGACAATTACGTTGAGCTGTTAGGAACTATGGTAGAGATAATGCAGAACGTGCACCAGAAACACAAGGAAAAGAGTGTCTAACATCCTGACTTAAGGCATCCTTAGCAGTACATGTTAATGCGCGTAACTCCAGAAAGCCCATTTTCACAGGGTGAGAATATTCATAAGTTTCGTTCAGTGTTCTGATGGAAAGAGTCCAGAAGCTTGACCAATAGCCAATATTAATTGCAGCAGAGTTCATATAACAGCTTTTTAAAAACATTTATCCCTTTAAAATCAAACTGGGTGACTAGCTAAACATCAAAGGTTTCAGATTTTAGATTTATTTACTGAATACTTACTGTGTTCCAGGCATGGAGCTGTATGTTTTCACTGCATTATCACATTTAAAAGCTAAGTAAAGATGGAGGTAACTTTAACTTAATCCCATTGTAAGCTTCTGTTCTTCATCATGAAGCCATTTCTATATCCTGGCTCACAGCCCACACTCACAACTACTTTGCTGGAATTCCGTTGAAGAAGAAATCTTTTCTAACCAAACTATTCCAAATAATTTCGCTGCCAGCCTGTGAATACAAATAATATCTCTTCGGTAAAGAATTTATTTTTAAGTAACTGGCTTTGAATACCCACACAACATAACTTTTCTCAATAAACATTCACATGCTCTTCAAAGTCTTCTGTTAGTTTGTTCAGCAAGTTTGGAAATAGGAGGAGGGAATTTGCTTGTGTTCGTTTGCTAGGGCTCCTTTAACGAAGTACCACAAATAGAGTGGCTTAACCAACAGAAAAGTATTGTCTCAGTTAAGCTAGAAGTTCAAGATCGAAGTGTTGGCAGGCTTGGTTCCTTCCGAGGGCTGGGAGGGAGGGTCTGCTCCTTGCCTCTCCCTCAGCTTCTGGTGGTTTGCTGACAACCATTGGTGTTCCTTGGCTTGTAGAATCATCACCCTAATCTCTACCTTAATCTTTGCACAGCGCCTCCCCACATGTGTGCCTATCTACAACTTTTCCTTTTTTTTTAATGACACCCGTCATGTTGGCCTCCTGTAAATTGGTCACCTCTGTAAAGACCCTAATCTCCAAATGAGGTCACGTTCTGAGGTCTTGGGGGCCAGGACTTCAGTACATGAATTGGGGGGGGCACCTAATTCAACCTATAAGAGTTAGTAAAGTCGATGCTTTCTAAATATTGATCCTGCCTAGAATTATAAAATTAAAGGGCTCTGATCAGTTCAATATAAAGGCAAATTAAAGAGCTAGGAGGTGCTACTTTGAAATGTTTGACATTACTGAATTACAAACTCCCTGAAGAGAATGTAAATCACTGCAAGTAACTTCGTAAGCTTCTGTTTATTGATTTCATTAAGATTGGCTATGATCATTCTATTATCACTTTCACATTTTACAACCATCTGAGCAGTGATAGCAAGTGGCAGCCAATGCCAGGAAACAATATCTATATAGTCACAGTGTGTGTGTGTGTGTGTGTGTGTGTGTGTGTGTGTGTGTGTGAGCGAGCTCAAACACACATGCATGTGCATATGTGCATGACAAAACAAACTTTGAAAGTGCTCGTTAACTTTTTTAAAGAAAACATTACTTTCAAACGAGCTTTACCAAATAGGTCAACAGTGTCTTTTTTATTAACAGCTTTTAAGCATGATTTTAAGCAGGTCTTTTGTAAATTTAATGTATGGCAAACATTAGATTTGGCTAACATTTAAAATTGGTTCCATCGTAATGTTATATTTAGCATCTTATTTTATGCTAGTACTGTGAGTTAGGACCATAGGGTATTGCAGTCTCTATTTAATTGGTGAAAATAAGGCACAAGAAAGATAAATAATAGGTCTACCATCACAGAATCTGCTGTGGAAAACACCAGTACTAGAAGCCATGTTTCCTGCCACTTAAAGCAGCCGAAATACAGCAATAAGCTTTCTGTAGGTACAGATGCTCACAAACGTCCATGTTCTGTCATTCTGTGAAATCGCACAGTTTCTGAGATTAAAATTATTGAATTATCCATTTGGTTTCATTCATTCGGTTTCAGCCGAAACGGATGCCTTGTTGAAGATTTTGATGAAAGAAATTTCTCCCACACCAGAATGAATTAGTTTCACAGCAATACAGATCGGGGATATGATTTAGTGTATTTTGCTTTCTTATGTAGTAGAAAGCCTTCCTTATTCTATGAAGCTAATTTCCAGCAAATGATATCCCATCACAGATCAGGTTATAAATGTCCAAGGCCAACGTGAGTGGTTTTAACCACCCAAGAAGAAGAAGAGACTCTGAATCATGCTACCTAGGAATCTATAGCATTTGTAAAATGCAATTCATGTATAATAAAAAGATCTATGCCTGTAGCAGTCATTAGTGATATGACTATGACTTCATCCACAGACAGTCAATCTCAATTTTTTTCTCCCACCGTTTTCCACGAAGTTTATAATTACGTACTCTGTGCCCAGTCTTAACTTCTGTCCTGTATTTTCACTCACTTGCTGGACCCTGCACTCTCACCTGTCTTGCTGTTCATATGGTACATGAAGGATCAAACTCAAGTCTTCCCTCTAAAACCAGCTTGCACTCATGAGTGCATTTCTGACAGACGTTTCGTCTTGTCAGTTTTGTGACTCTGGCTCAGCCATTTTCGACCTTTGCTTCTTTCTTGATCCTTCTCTTCAAGCACGTCCCGAGTTCTGGGGATTCTTTCTTTACAGTGGCTCTTCCTGTCTCCGGCTCTGGACAGAGCCTTAGATCAGACGTATATCGTCTGATTCCTCCAAGAGCATAGGGGCCCCCTCCCTGGCCCCCCGTGGGCTGGGCTTCTAGGAACAAGTCCTGACGTGTTCAAGATCCGTCCAAAACCACACGTCCACCGACCTCTACACATTCTTCTGTGTGTAGAGTGGGTCATAGTCAGTCCTCCGTCACTCATTAAACCCATAGATACACTTTCTTTTCCATGATCAGATATGGTGTCCTTCTCATCAGGCACATTTTTTTGTCAGCTTCCTAAGAGGCGATCAGTCCAACCATGAGCTTTATAGATGGTTAGAGCCCACGAGCCCATCTTGAGCGACCTCACAGAAGAGCTGCCTTCCAGTTGTTTTCAAGTAACATTGCCTCGAACTCAGCTTTTCCATAGACTTAGTAAAATCTCAGCCTCTCAAAATGATATTTCAGTCTTCTTTAGTTATAGCTTATTGTGGTTTAAAACAAATAAATTTTTCCCGGTTATTTCTAGTTATGAAATCAATACCTTTCATAGAAATTTGGAAAATTTAGAAAGGCAAACAGTTTTTTAAGTCATCCGTGACCACTTAAAATATTGCGAATTTTCTCTCTTCTACTTCACAAAAGTGAGTCACTGCATTTTAATTTTTTTCCATTTCCAGATCTTAAGTCTTTTCTAACATCCTTAAACTATCTATGTAGTCTCCTGGTATATACAATAAATTACAATTGAATCAGTAACTTCAATTATTGGAAATTTGGTTTGTTTCTAAAATTTTGCCATTAGAAAATCTTTGATGAATGTTCTCATAAATTTCGCGTACAATTTTGAGAATAGCTACTTATCACAGCCTCAGCAGCACTGACAATGATATCTACATATTGTATTTTGACTTGAAATTTTAAGTTTCAGTGTTCTGAGGGATAACAGTCAAGTCATCTATGACTTTTACAAAAATAATTTCAGGGGAGCAGTTGCTATAGGATCCAGTTTGCCATAACTGAGGCATGACTAAAAGGTAAGGAATCAGAAATGTCATATAGAAGTAAAGAGAGAAAAGAAAGAGGTGACTATTTAGAGACAGAAACAGGATCTAGTGAAAGGAATTGGTTATATGTTTGTTGGTTTCATTTTAAGCCATGGTAAGATAAATTTATGAGACCAGATAAAAAAGATAAATTTATGAGACAAGCTTTTGGAAGAAGTCTATGGGAGAATACAGGTAGAGAAAAATAGATTGGGGAAGAAGGAGAGAGTCTTTCTTGAGAATTAAAGGTGTCCCGAGATACAAATATTTGGAAATAGTGGGAAGACAAATGAAGGATACAGAGTCACCATTTTCTTCTCCAAGGCATTGCCTTCTTTTCTCTCACTGAGAGAATCAAAAAGAAAAATGGCCTGAGAAATGGCAAAACGATATCTGCCATTTGAGTAACATAAGAAACACTTTTCCTTTAGAGCGATGGACAGAAGATTGGTTTTTATAAACTTTTTTCAAAAGCACAAGGACTTTTGGCTCTAAGGTAAAAACACAGTACTAGTTGAAAGAGGCCATCTAACTATGTGTCCGGACATAATCAGGGAAAAGACAAAGCTGTTTAAAATAATTAGGGATTTTAAAGATGTTTTTAATTATTATTTTTAAAGAGAATAACGAGTGGAAAGACATGCCTGTATCTCTTCATTAATATTTTCTACAGAAAAAAACAGTTAAAACTACAAAATATAAAGTTTCTTTTTTTTAATAGGTGACGGCATTACCTAAAAGAAAAATTTCACCCTAAGTGCCAAACTGGAAAACAAAAAAAAACAACAAAACAAAACAACAAAAAAACTAGTCCTTGGGTAACAGTAGCAGCACAACCGTGTTAGTTTTCCACTGACGCTGTAACAAATTATCATACATTTAGTGGCTTCAAATAACGCAGCTCATTATCTTACAGTTTTGGAGGTCAGGAAGCCAAAACGGGCCAAAGCATTGGCAAAGGGGTTCCTCCTGGAGGCTCTGAGAGGGGATTCATCTTCTTGCCTTTTCCAGCTGCTAGTGGCCACCTGCGTTCCTTGGCTTGTGGTCCCCCTTCTGTCTTCGAGGCCAGCGATGTAGCATCTCCGTATCTCTCCCTCACTTGTTGTCCTGTCTCTTTCACTTAAAAGGACCCTCAGATTACACTGGGCCCATCTGGATGATCCAGAAGCATCTCTTCGTCTCAAGATCCCAGATCACACCTGCGAAGTCCCTTCGGCCAGGTAAGTAACACGTTCGCAGTTTCTGGATGTGAAGACGCTATGTACGTGATGTGTAATCTGCGTGCTGAGCTTTGTTTTAGTCCATGTGCTTAACGTGCTAAGATAGAGAGCAAGAGCAGGGAGAGCTCTCTGCAGCAGCGTTGAGTTCGCAACTCTCGAATAACGGCTTTCAGTAGACTATTAATTCAAAGTTGCGGCCAGCCCTGAACTTTGAAATGGCCAAACCACCTTCATCTCATTATCAGCCCCTACTAAGTACGAGGCGTCCGTGTCTTTGCTTTGTTTATAGCCCACTTTCTAATTTTATCTCTCCCCATCTTACCTTTGGTGCTACCATCTTACCCCCTCTACCCGCCGTCATCTTGAACTTGCCCTTTTGTGCTGACGCTCGAGATGGTCCCTCCACCTCAGTCTCCTTCTTGGTTATGAGTTTTCCCCAGGCCCTACCAGCTTATCTGCTCTGACGTACCCTGGGCACTGAGCTAGAAACCCCGGGATTGGCCCACCTGCCCACCCTTCCCTCAAACTTCTCTCTGGCATCCACGGGAGGAAATTGAAAAGTCTTGTTGGCTCTGACTGTTAGTTGAGAACGGGTCACACTCCACTTATGACGGTGGCCAGTTCAGGAGAATTCCAGATGCAGGACGAACTCCCAAGTAACGATTTTAACATAAAGGTCCATGGGAATACGTTCGCCGCCATTTTCTTTAGTCTGGTCCCCACTCCCTCCATGAACTTTAATTACTGCCTGTTGTATGCATAGCACTGTGCCAGACAGAACCTGTCATGGGCAGTGGTCCGCAGATCGATCCAAGAGCTGATTCTTTAGGTAACCTGAGTCAGGCGTCCTGCCCAATATATCACCCATCACATAGGAAGGTTCTTGCTGTCCCCCCATTAGAGCTTTGTCCCCTGAATCCTGACCTTTTCCTCTCCTGAGTGGACATAGAATAATACCACAGCAGGGGACGCAGAAGCTGAGGGCAGACCAAGGCAAGAAAGCCACCTCCATCAGGACAGAGGGCGATATAAAACCACATTATAAAAGAGGATCGAAATCTAGAGGAGAGCCTAGAGTCAAATCTCAAAAGAAAAACCTACCAATTTGTCAGATTTGATGGGTGAACACAATATTGAAAACAGGATTCAGAATAATAATAATAATAATAATAATAATAATAATGACGAAAATTCATGGATTCTTTACCAAGTTCTGGGCTAATACTTCACATGCACTATTTCAAATAATGTTCTTAAGAACATACTAAGCACAGGATACTATTATTAGCCCCATTTTGCAGGTGCGGAAACTGAGTTTCCAACAGAGTTAAATCACACTAGTAAGTGCCAAAGCCTGAATTTGAAATCAAGATGAAAAGACAGTTCTTTCTGCATCATGAATCAGACATTGTAACCACCATATCACTCCCAAGAGGGCAAAGCACAGAGCAGACTGGACAGTACTGAGCCGGGAATGGGGAATGGCTCTAGGCTTTGGCCATAAATAGGGCCTAATTGGGTGACATAGTGTATGGGTGAGGTGACTCCAGTTAAAGGCCCCAGGTAATTCTGGCTTCTTCAAAGATCCTCTACTAAAATGAAAATACTCAGGATTCTCCAAGCTCTGACCAGTTATGGGTTAACAGTGTAGCCGGGGTGAGGTAGTTAATGAACAGAGTTCTGGTGGGACTAGCAATCAAGACAGGTAGATAGATAGTCCTAGAGAGTGTTCCTAGAAAGGAAACTAAGACATTTCAAGACGTGTCCAATCACTTGGCTGAAGGACTCAGATTAGCAGCCATGTTATGTTGTTATATATAGTTGCCAGCCCCTCCCACAAGGAGGTGTCTTAAATAAGAAGGAACGAGGAAAGCCAGAGAGGAAAAAACTTGAGAATATGAGTGAACCCCTGCTCCACGGATGTGATCGTTGCATTTGGATAGGGTTATTGGTGACATCTTTAAGAAAGTGGACATCGTTGTGGACCTCGAAGGACATGATGGATATGAATTCATGGGGAAAGAGCGGAAGGATGTGTCAGCTTCAAGAGTGAATGAGCAAAGTTACAAGGGCTGAAATTAAAGACTCGTAAGGAGCTAGTTTTAAGTTCAGCTTCGCCGGAGCAAAGAAATGCATAGTAAAGGCCCCCAGGAGATGTCAGCTATCGCGAAATGATGGACGCCAGGCTGCCGGGTGTAGACTGACCCAACGCAGGTTCTCGATCTGGGTACACTGAAAACAGAGAGAGACGGTGGGGCAGAGGTGAAGTCAACTCCAGGCTCACGAGTGCCGGCTGCCATGTTGGAAGGAAGGTTACTTCGTGGGTGTCAGGAAGCAATGCTGGCCCGGCCCGTCGCGGATTCCTGGGTGGATTGTGGCACACGTCCCGACAGAGATCAGGGTCTGCATGGCGTCCTCTGAACCAAGGACGGCCCCCTTATCTGAGCTCCATCCACGCGACCACACGACCTGCCAGATGGGGTGCATTTTTCACATAACGCACTTGGCAGTAAAAGAAAATCTATTTTAAGCTGACTGTTCATTTTTCATGATGTGCATTACAAAAGCACCGGGATAGCCCAATTTATTTATAAGTAGACTTCAACCCCTTTAAAATACGATGACGCCATTCGGCTAAATGCTGACTCCTGGGAGCTGGGTTCCTGTTTGGGAGGGTGAGGTTTACTCTCTCTATCCCTACCTTAAAAATGGATAAAACAGGCAAAACTCAGGATGAAGTATAACGGACTTAGGGGGTCCTAACCCATGGGATGGAAAGACCACACAACAGAAGGATTGGGGCCTATTAGTGCGGACGGATGAACCGCCCCGTGGTTTCAGCTGTAACGCCTGGGATTGCTTTTCAAACGTTTTAAATTTGATAATATATAGACAACTATAGACACACGCATGCACATATATTAAGAAAGCAAACGCGTTCGCCAAGATCTTTCCCCTGTCTCCATTCCTCAGCCCATATGGATTTTAAATGTTCGTAATCCATATGTCTCTGACGCGTTCACAAAAGACCCTCTGAGGACAGGCTCGTAAAAGATTGCCCTCCAAGGACATTTCTGCACAAACCTTTTCTCTAAATGCTGCCACGTTTTGCTCAAAGTTCGCGCCCTAGCCCTGCGCCCCACTTTTCCCCAAGTACAGCCTGTCCCGTCACTCGACGCCACTCCCCCCCGACACTGATGTGGAAACGGCCCAGGCCACTGTCTGTGTGAAGCTGGCACGTCCCCCCACGTCTGGGCGGGTTTTCTCTGGGGACTCCGGTGTCCTCCCTTGTCCCAAAGATGTACACACGTTGGGGGCACGGGCGTGTCGACGCTGACAAGTGGGTGGGTGTGAGTCCGGCATGACAGTGGGTGGGTGACAGTGGATGGGTGTGAGTCCGCGTGACTGTGGGTGGGTGTGAGTGGTGTCCTGTCCAGGGCGGGTCCTGCCTGGTGCCCGGAGCTGCTGGGAGACACTCCAGCCACCGAGACCCAGAACAGGGAGTCAGAGGCCTGGAGAACAACTCTCGTGCTTGTTTTCATTCGTCTTTCTGAAATGCATGCGTGGAACGCAGTGTTTCATTTTAGAAATGTTTGGGGTCTTTGTTTAGAAGTTCGGTGATGTTTTAGCGGCCAGGCCACAGGGACTTAATTTTTGTTTATATGAATGGGCCTGTGGTAACAGTTTTCCTTAAACGACATTTTGTTTAAAGTTGCAGCTTCCGAGAACCTATCGATGATGTTAAGTGAGAATTTACTTGTAATTGAGAATAAACGAAAGAGAGCGGGCTTCGCGTCGGACCAGAACTCATCCTAATTCCCTACGCAGTGGGACTTTGGGCAGCAACGTAACCCCTTTAGGTATCTTCTTTGTCTCGTTCAGGGAAAGGGGTGAAGCGGGGTAAGGACTCGAAGGTTCTCTCTCTCGGCCCTTTTACTTGGAACAAAGTGGGGTAAGGACTTCAGTGACTTCCAGGTTTTCTGAGTGTTTTTTTTTTTTAAGTTGCTCCTAACCCAAAGCTTGCTTTCCATGGATTCAGGAACTATCTGAAGGAACCAAAATAAGTGAGCAGGAGCCTTGGGTTCTGGGTCAGGGCGGCACTTAACTCTGGTTAATGAACAGGAGGGACGATACAGGAAAAGGTCAACCAGCGAACCGGCGAGAGGACAGGTGACCGAGTCCTCCAAGTCCTCCCTTCCCATCTCAGCCTGTTTGAAAGCAAAGGCACCAAGGAAGAAATGGCAGGGGAAGGAGGTGGGAAACGAACCTGGACCCCATGACATCCCCAACTTGGCCGCACCAAGGAACCCCCACCCAGGGCAGAAGCTTCAGGCCAGAAAGGCAGAATTTCTAGTTAACGCAGAAACACACCGTCTGGGGCAAGTGCACAGTACAGGGGTTTAACGTTTGTTCGGGCGGTGATATCAGACGGGTTTCTGGTCAAATCCGTCTCCTTCTCCCCCTACCTGCTGGAAGGGCTTAGAATAATAGCCAGGGACGCTCTGAAAGGCAGAAGATGAAAAGCCCCAACCTGGAGGCCAGCTCAGGAGATGAGTCGAACGGATGCTCCAGCGGACGCCGTGGGTGTCGCAGTCCCGGGCCGGACTCTGTGCCTCCCCCGTGCTTCCCGTGCGCCTGGCAAAACCGCGTCACGAGGCGCGTTTAGGGCGGACTCGAGGTTACAGAAAGCGACACGCGAGAGAGGAGAAATGCACAATGCCGCCCGCCACTCCTCGGTGGCAGGGAGGCCAGTGGGTGGCTAAGGTCGGGTGTAGCTAACGTGAGACCCGAGCCCGCGTCGGCACCAGTCTCCAGCCTTCCTTTCTGCTCCTTCCCCCCGGCGCTGTCCAGCCACCGGCAGCTGGGGAGGCTGGGGCGTCGGGAGAGGGAGGGACCAGGTCGTGTGGCTCGGGCCCAGGGCAGATGCCATGCTCACCGGGCTCTGCGAGGCCTGGAACGCCGCGTTCGCTTCGCCCTCCCCTCTGCAGGTTTGACTGACTGGGAAATGGCAAGGAAACACCTAGAAGGGCCTAGAGAAGTGGCCTGGGGTCTGGTCGTGGCCTCTGTGCATTTCTCTCTGCAGCCTCGGGAAAGAGGGACGAGGCGGGGCGCAGGCAAGAAGGAAAGTTCTCGTGGGTCCTGGGCCCCCTCCCCGTCGATGCGCAGAAGTTCTGCTCGCGTGGGTTGTGGGTGTCCCCCTCTGCTTGTGTTTGCAGCAGAAAGCTGCGGCTAAGACAGCGACACTGTTTAAGAAAACGCTCGGGACTTGCGTCAGCTGACAGTCCTGGAGCGGTGCTCCTGCGTGCCGGGTCCCCTTGGCAGGGACCTGGGAGGAAAGAGCCTGACGGGAAGGCGGTCGAAGGTTAGTGGCTGCGGCAGAGGCCACCGCAGGCCCAGAGCAGCGGCGGGAGGCAGGTCCCCAGCACAGCCCGCGGGCCCGCCAGGCCTGAGGGGCGCGTTCCAGACGACAAGGCAGTGGAAAGCTTTCTGTCTGCACAGGGCTGAGCGTGAGCCTCCCACAGGGCATGAGAAAGAACTCAATTACTCACCACCCTCCGCTCCTGACTGACTTCTGCCTTCATTTCTGATATTTAATTGATTATAAACTAACCAGAAATCCCCAAGGAGCCCTCAGCCTGTGCTGAGGTAGCGGCAGCGTCAGAATCTGAGGATTTTGTGGCTGAAATGTATAGCGAACGACCCGGGTCTGGCCGGCTGTGTGACGCACGACAGCATACATTGGATGACTCATAGAAGTCAGGGATGGAAAAGACCTATTAGGTCATTTTTTCCGTCTTCCAGCCATCACAGGTTTACTCTCTGCCAAGGTGGGATTATATTCAAATATTCGGTCCAGTCTGGTTTGAACTGATTCGAGTAATAGGGCTCCTACGAGCTCCCCTGGGATCCGAATTCCGCGGGATCATTGATCTCAATCTTCGGAAAATGTTCCTGATGTTTGCTTTAAATTTTCCTTTGCTCAATTTCATCCCATTAATCCTCCTTATTACCCCTCAGGCCACCCTAAATAACATCCCCTCGACTTGCAGGCTGACGTCCCTCCAGTACTGGTCGGGAGCAGACGGGGGAACGCAAAAATGCCTTCTTGGCTTGGCTCACGGTCCTAAGTGTAAAACGAAGACTAGAAATGTTCTGAGTAATAGCTTAAGACGTGACGCGACTAAGTGTATTGGACGAGAAGGGGTTCTCCAGACTGCCACGGGGGGTGCAATCGAGGGCAGGTGTTTCCGAGTTGAACCTCCCATTCTAAATATTCTGAGTCCAAGAGTAGCAAAGACGAAATGTCACATAATCCTCCATCCTGCCACCTACCATGGATAAATGGGCTGTGTCCTCATCGCCTTTAAGGGAGATAATTCTAAATGATCTTCTGATTATTTTTCCCCAGAGGGCAGGGATCATGTAAAAAACAAAACAAAACAAAACCCCCAAACAAAACAACAACAACAAAAACACATTAGTTAAACTCTCAGGGCAGACCTGAGAGCCAGTCAAATCGGCCACTGCCAAAGTACAAGGCCTGGGAGTACAAGCCAGGGTAGGATATCCTGAATACTCTGCAATGTTTTGGGGCGATCCTGGGGTGCTTACTAAAAATACAAATTGTCGGAGTTCATCTCAGACCAACTGTGATTCAGAATCTACGGCCAAAGCCTAGAAACTTATATTTTTCACAAGCTTAATAAGATTTGATGAGTCCAATCCATGAGGTGACCAATCCAATATCATTTGAGAACACCATGGATTAAACTGGAGACACTAAGGACACTAAGGACACTTAGTGTAACAGCCCACTGAAATGTGAAAGGGTTAAAGAATAATTAAAACCTGAAGCTGGACAAAGGAAGTCTATAACTTAGGCCTAGTTTCTGGAACCCCTAACCACATTCTGTTAATCATGAAACTTGTAACAATGAGCTCATACGCTAACTGCCAGTTTTAGCCTGTGTAACCCTGCTTGCTTGCGTGGCATGAAAAATAATCAATTGTATATAAGCTGAAAATTACTGTTTGGCCATCGCCCATGGGAACACTGGCTATTGCCCATGGGAACATAGGCAATCACCCATAGGAACATAACATTCTAACAACAAGCTTTCTGCTTCTGTACTTCCCGCTTGCACACCTGACCAGTGGGTTGACAGGTAATGAATTGGAGAAAGATGGACCTTTGTGTTTAAGACAGAATGAGGAATGGGATTTGGGGCTTAAAAACCTTGTATCTTGGCAATTCGAGGCTGCTCCTTTGCAAGGACAGCCGCCGGCTAATAAACTGTCTCCTGGTTAAGAGCACTCAAGTTGGGTCTGGTTATTCTGGACACAACATTAGGACACTAAGCTAGTGTCCTAAGAGTGACAGTTTGGCTGGTGATGGGACACAGAGCAGGACTCAGAGCTAAGCAGGCCGCAGACAAAGCAGAGGAAGGAGACTGAGCAGTCATGTTAGGAGCATCGGTGTGGGGTCCGTGGCCTGCATTTCTGGGCTATCTGGGGTGTGGCTGTGGAGTTAGACTAACTAGACAAAAGCTCTGGCCAGACCCTGGTCTATTTGAACAAGGGCTGAGCTGAAATTGCCAACTTTGTAGCTTGTTCTTTGTATGTCCATGTTATGCCAATTAATGGTACAAGGGAAACCCAGTGGTGAAGACAAAGAGGAAGAAGAAAAATACTGGATTTCAAATTTGTAAACATTACGCACATGTAATTTGACGGCATCGCAAGCCTGACTTTGACCTTCAATTATAATTAAGTATTTGCAGCAGACTCCCCAGGAGAAGGAGAGGCTTTTGGCTCGAGGTCATTAGTGAGTTGCACAGGCAACATCTGGGGCGTTAAGGGCATCTCGGAGCGATCAGTGGACATTCTTTAAGGTGTTTCCCCCATGGAGCATTTGCTGATTCTCAGTAAAAAACAAGAGGCTGAGAATGTTGGCGAATGGCTGCTGTTAGGAGCCAGGAGTCTTTAGCAATATCATGGGGCAAGAGAGAGAAATATTAGAGTTTGGGTCGACCAAGGCAGCCAAGAATCTGGAGGCCAAGCTCTATCAAGAAGGGAGACACAGATGGTTTTTCCCCTCAAGACATTGGTTGAATTCTTATGCTGCTCTAGGCTCTAGAGAAAGTGATTAAACAAACAACTACACGATAAAAGCAGAGTTTTCTGGAGTCACATGGTAAAAACAAGACAAATACTGTACCCTTGGTTTTACCAAGAGTGGCCTCAGCAAACACCCCGGGCTTTCAGTGGGGACCCCTAGAGGACTGTACCCTAGAAGCAGGGATAAACAACATCTAGAACTTTATAAAAACTGAAGCCCAGCCACAAATCAGCTCACTCTCTGATTGGATTAAGGTGATCTACCACATTCAACCCATCCGCAATTGAACAAAAGTAACAGGCATATGGAAACAGTATAAAGGTTAAAGCATAAAATAAAAACAGACATTCATGTGACCTAATTTTTGGAGTTATCAGACTTAGGTAAGATTGAAAATTTCACCCGAGAACTGGAATCTAGATGTTAAAAAATAAATAAATAAAAGAATCAAATGCAAATGCTAGCATCAAAAATGGCAGTAATTGAAATTAAGACCTCGACGTGAGGTTTAGAAGCAGATCTGACACAGCGGAAGAGCGGATAAGTGACTGGAAGGTAGATCAGTGGAAAATAAAAAATTCAGGTAAAAGCAGAAACCAAAAAGAATAGAAAATACAGAAACAAAATAAGAAACCTATGGAACACAGTAAATGGATCTAAAAAGCATAATTTGAATCTCAGAAAGAAAGAGTGTATGTAAAAAGCCATATGAAGGAGAAAATGGTCATACTATTTTGAAAACCAAAGAAAGATATCGAGTCAAAATATGCCTTTTCATTACAAGCTCTTGATTTCATCGTCGTAGGTGTCTTTATGTGGCTTGACCTTATGAAACTTCTCGGCATAAAGGCACAGATTTATCACAATAAGATACCGATTGATGGCGATTGTTACTGAAGCTCCAAATAGATTCTGAATGCCCCATTTTTTTTTCCAATGTGACTGAGCCGGATTGATTTAAAATGGAAGCGATTCAAATTAGTCCTGTCACCTTTCTCTGCGATCCTGTACAAAGCACACAGTCTCCCCCAGCTCCTTACTCCAGGAGACTGGCTGGGAACTCAGAGAGATGATATTCTTCTGGAATAAACTGTCCTCTCTTCAAGCAGGGCATTATGACAGGTGAGGAGGGGCCCTATCCTCCTAATGGCTTCTGCCTTCTTAGATGTCCACGTTTCGTATAGCACAGGTCTGGTCTGTGAGACCCGGTCACAGCTCTGGGGGTCTTGCTGCCAAAGGTACCCTCTCTCAGTCATTACTGACACCCTCATTCCCAACGCCCGAATGCAGCTCTCACATACTTTTTGTCTTGAGTGATTCCTCCCATGCCCCCCGCCCACAGAGCCACCTCTCACTTGCCCTGTGTCCTCTCTGGAGAACCCACACTGTAGTTCACACTCACCCCAGTTATCTTCTGCTTCTCTCATCGGAAATTTCGGGGTCTTTTTCATTCGATGCCCAGGGTCTGAGGAACTTGGGGGGGTAGCTCTCTGCCAAGCCTGACCACCCAGCATTTCTCGGCATTTCTCTCAGAAACGTGCCAGCTGTGGCTGTCTGTCGGAGGTGTGCATCTTTTTTAGGCTGACCTGGAAAATGGCTTTTGCGAAACAAAAGATCCTACCCTCACCTCTCGGAGCCTTTCCGATCCAAAATTACACTACAAGATAAAAAATAAAGACATGCTACTTACAGGACATTCACTAAATGGCCAAGAAGCGGGAAAAGTCCATCAGGAGGCCTTGGATTTTTGTCCTCTTTTCCTTCATCCCCCAACACACACACACACACACACACACACACACACACACACACACACACACCCCAAAATATGGAACAGAGCTGAATATCTGTAAGTCGATGCAGCATGTCGAACAGAACAAAACAACCCATTCTAAAATGCCCTTTGGTCATTCAAGTTTGTCAGACTCAGTATTTATTTTTAGCCAGTACCGTGTGCCAGGAATTACACTAGGTGCTTTCCCACACATCATCTCTTAATAATCCACCGAGGTAGGAATGACCGGAGTAACGACGAGGAAACAAGACTCACAGGAATGGAAAGACTTGCCCTGAACCACCAAAGCCAATAACGAAATCGGGGCTGAAAGTCGACCCTTCTTTCTGGCCCTGTGGGATACTTGCCTCAAACTTCTCTTTCATCATACTTCAGGAAGAGATGGTCGTGATCCCTTAGGGAACCAAGATATTTTATAATTAGTAGTGTATTGTTTTTTAGCCTCTACTTACAGAATGCCAAAGGCAGCGTGTATGTTT
This sequence comes from Pteropus medius, assembly GCF_902729225.1. Lineage (NCBI taxonomy): Eukaryota > Metazoa > Chordata > Mammalia > Chiroptera > Pteropodidae > Pteropus > Pteropus medius. The sequence goes on along the minus strand of NW_024349796.1, from coordinate 13,645,900 downwards.
GCGGAAGAGGAAATGGCGAGTTTAGCGAAGCTGGGGAGGCAGAACTCGTAAGGTGGGGACTCATCACATCAATGGAGCTCTCAGTCCCTGTCCTCTCGTCCCCCCTCTATAGCAAGGGAGCTCCCTGAACAGTCGTCTGAAACGTCACTGGGAATGGTGGCGAGAAGCCCCAGCCTATCCAAGTGGGAGGAGTGTGTAGGTCAAACTCCGCTCAACTTTGAGTCCTGACTTCTGCAGTTAAGGTGAGGGCTTGCAGTCGGCGCTTGGAGGACTTCCCAGGCCCAGGGGAAAATTGGCGCCTACGAGCAGAAGTCCCTTCCCACTGGAGAAGGGTCTCATTGACCCCAAGAAGCCTCGGGACTAAGGAAGTCAACGCGTGCACAAGTCAGACACCTTGCATTTTTATTTCTCTGGGAACACGATCTCCTTATAATGTAGACGACCTCGTTTGGTTTGGTTTGTCTTTCAGACATTTGAATTTCAATTCCATTTTTAGGAAGAACTTCCTTCAAAGACTTTATGGCTGACTCCATAAAGAATACTTACTACCAATCGGTTCATCAGAGATGCGTTTCCGAACATTTTTCTGGAAAACAGATGCAGAGAAATCAAGCGGTGATTAAGTATTAAAGGAGTATATTATGAAGTGAACCAATTGTTACTCTACTAATAAAACACTCTTGAAGAAAGAAAGTGAAATTCCATCTAATTCCTCTGATTTGCAAATGTGAATTTCTCATGTATCCCGGACCATCTCAAAGTGGGTTATCACAGGAGATGGGTTTGTGCTTAAGAGAAAACCGTACCAGAGTTTTTCTGGGGAGTCTTTGTCATGGCTGATTACAAAGAAGTAGCGTGGCTGATTCTGACTTGGCGAACGACACAGAGAGAGAAACGCATGCCCGAGACCAGAGCTAAACCTTCATTCGCATGGGACGGGAGAAGGTACAGTGTTGAACACACACACCGAGACCTGCCAACATTTTTTACTTACAAGTTTCCGAAAGGATGGGATTTCATCCTGGACCGCATCAAGAGGAAACGGCCGAGCCAGATTTTTCTCTCTGATGTAAACGTGTGGCTTCCAGGAACTCCAACAGGAGCCGCCCCTGTGACTCCGAGATCGAAATCCTCAGCTCAGGGGATTTCTGTTCCAGCGCAGTCAGCTGAGAGGGGGCGTTTTCGCAGGGGGCGAGTTTACTTTCCGGAAGTCGTTGGAGTTAGGGAAGGAAACACACCCACCGACGACGTTGGGGACACGAGACTCTCAAGAAGACAGGTCGACCTTCTCCAATTTCAAGCTTCGCCCAATTATATCATTTGAAATAGATCCAAGATTTTGCATTTTGCCCCCTCCTCTTTCTGCTTAAGCATCCGAGGATGTCAGAACGTTCAAGAATCTCATCCACAAATGAAGATTCCTCCAGCGTCCCTCTGTCTACTGTCACCTGAGAGACGGTGTCTTGCTCCATGTCCCAACCGCCGCCTCCTTACCTCTCCCTGCAGGTGTTGATTTCACCCCGGTTGGGGAAACAAGTATGGCACTTAATCACATGGCTCGTTCAGTTTGACATCATCCTCTGCCAGTGGCTTTCGTTAAGATCCAAGTTGGCCATCTGGAACCCAGAACACGCCCTCCTAGAAGACCTCTCCTTCTTTGCCGGACCTGGCCTGAACTTGAGAAGTCAGATCAATTGCATGAGTGCTATTTCAGCCCAGATTTTTTCTCTTTTCTGGAAAATTCAAAGAATTGGAGGCACCATTCCCCACTGACCCAAGGCAGGAAATGGTGACTGTCGGTGAGAGAGTGAACACACGGACGGTGTCCGAACTGGGATTAACACACACTGATGCCGGATGGGCAAGTATGCTCCAAATTCGATAGCTACAATTTACGAAAAGAAAGGGCGCTCCAGGAGGGGAAGGTCTGAGGCATCTAGGCATCTGAGCAGTGTTTGAACTTTTCCCTTTAAGAAGGATCTGTTTTTCCAAAAACCCAACTCTCTCAAATTAACTGGGTCATTGTTCCTCAAGAGTTTTATTTCTCTGTGAGGAGAATTTCCAACCCACAACATTGCTTCTTTTCATCCCTAATTGTGATGCCTCTTGCTAATCGAAAGCTCGGCCTTGTGGTTTCCAGAGCACTAATTTGTGATGGTAAAAGCTTTACCCATCATAAATTATTTCATTGTTCAACCAGGATGTAAAATAATTAATTGGCTATTTGGCAGATAAGTTCAGCATTTGCAGGATCTGTTTTATAAGAAATTTTATTGATGAAAATGTGTCTAAAGCTTTAGCAATGCACTTGGCTTTCGCATTTGGCAGCAAGGAGACAAAATCTTAGAGCCAAAAACCTCCCCAGGGCATGAGGCAAAGCACAACTTTGCATCTATGTTCCTGCTATAGGTCATTGGGGGTCTCCTTTTACAGACAATTGGCCAAAGGTTTCAGTGGCTGTTTTATGATCCGTTTTGATTTTGTATGTGAGCAAATCTCACATTTCTGTCATGAGACATACCCATGTTTTACCACATGGCAATGCCCTTAAATGAGTTTTCAAGAAGTCGCATGCACTCTTAAAAAATGGACAAGAGTAAATAGAAGCGCCATAAATTTTTCAAGTCGAAGTCATAGGTGTCACATGCTAACTTACTTATTGTTAGACTGTCGGGAATGGGGACGTTTGGGTTGGGCTTTTCTTTTGTTTAGATGTAGGAAAAGTAAATACTCAAATTCATTATCAGCAATCACACTTGGCTGCCCCGATGCTATGATTTTTAGGAAATTAAACTGGATCTCTGATACCAATCCAACCGGCTCGGTCCAACAAGTGTCTCAAAACAAAGTCCCTGTAACTGATTGATGAGCGATAAATGGACAAAAAGAACCAACCTGGTATTTATGGTGACGCTGGATGAATGGCCACCAACTGGTTTCTTCATTTGTGAGCCCCTCGGTGTCACGTACAAAGCTGAGCCGCAGAGACACTATAGAAGTGGTAGTTTACTGGATTTGTACCTTCAATAAGCGCTCCGTTCTGTCTCAAATAGAACCTCAAGAAAGGCAGGAGGGGTATAGGCAGCGCTTGCCCTGAGCGCTGCTGAAGCAACGCAGGCTTCTAATGAATGCTTCCAGATTAAAATGCCCGTTCTCACATTCAAACGTACTCTTCAAAATTAGCCTGATTGGGCGGAAAATGCTGCTGGAAAAGAGTGGCGTGTTCAAAAACGGCAAACGAGGAGGTTAGGCCTCGTGTGGGTGTGGTTTCCGTCGTATTGTAACTGACACTAGAGAACAGCTAGTTCTCTAGTCTCAGTTACAAGTGGACCGTCAGGCACCGCGGTGACATCGCTTCTTGCTAACCGTCAGCGTTCTTTCTGAACGCGTTTCCATACAGTCTCTTCTTTTCAAGAATTCATGACTTGGCTTCATGGAGTCGTCTCGAGACCAAGCGATTTATTTAGAGATTTTGAAAAATAATGACTATTTAAAAAAAAGTCGGGAAAGGAAAAGATCAATGATGATACGTATTGTGATTGCTGGGGGTTTCGTTTGTTTGTTTTTTGTTTTGTTTTATTTTAGCCACAGCGCAGTCTTTACATACTTACAACTACCTTAAATCTTGCTGGAGTAACATCGAAAGTGAGGGCCTTCGCTCCTCCTCTCCTGACTCCTCAGATATCAGACACCTGTGACAGTTC
>NW_024349796.1:13605899-13639671 GCF_902729225.1 Pteropus medius | reverse complement strand
TATTCAGGCCTCCAATGGATCAGAGAAAGTCTACCTACTTTAGAGAGGGCAAGCCCTTTTCCTCAGTTTACCAATTCAAACATGGTCTCATCCACAGACCCATTCGGAACGATGTTTAGTGAGACTTCTGGGCACCTGCCCCAGTCAAGTTGACACATAAAACACATAAAAGTAATCATTACATCCCCTTTGCCAACAAAGACACACACACACACACACGAAGTATACATGCACACGCACACGCACACGCACACGCACACGCCCTGACTCTGGAGGTCTGCAAAGATGGGAAGTTGGAGGCTGTGCTGAAGGCAAGTGGCCCTGACCTCTAGGGACCTTTCCTAGGATGAGATAAGATACCAGAGAGTAAGGATGGGGGCAGGGGACATTTGCTTATTGAATAATTTATGCCCTCACTTGTACCCAGGGACCCAGACCCAAGCGGCCCCTCAGAGGGGTGTTCCCAGGAATCCTGTGGAGCTGGCCAGAGTTTCTGCACCCCAGGGGCTGCGTGCAGCAAGCACCCGCTGGCCGAGGCTCAGAGTGAGCACCGCTCTGAGCCCCCAGGCCTGACCAAATCTGGGGAGTCAGCTCACTGCAGCAGTATTGTGTGGCAGAAGGACCAACAGTCACCCCACCACAAACAGACAACGCTGAACCCCGTAAGCCATGGACTCTGGTACAATCCAAGGGAGAAAGACAAACCCAGAAATAAAAAAGACCGTTATGAGGCACCTGGCACTTTGGCAAGTGGCAGGCATCCTGAAGGACTCATTTCAATTTAGAAATAAATGGACAGACATTTCAACACCTTGAAAATTATGTTTCATTTCATAACTGTTGCACCTCTAATGTACTTTCTCATGTGTTTGCAAACAGTTGCCTTCTTCCACAATAATCTGGTTGCTAAGACAACCATTTCTCTCTCTGCTATTCATCTACCTACAGGCTTTATTTAGATTTTGCTTTCCATTCATATTTGTGCCAAAATCCAACACAAGATTCGGAATCGAATTAGGTTGTCATGTTTTCTTAGTTTTCTCTAATATGACGTTGAGACTTTTGAAAAGTATTGGACAGTTGTTTTGCAGAATGCCCCTCAATTTCAGTTTGATATTTTCCCATGGTTAGGTTGAAGTTATGCATTTTTGATAAAAATACCACCCAGGTGATGTTGTGTGTTCTTCAGTATATTAATTGGCTGAGGTGGTATTTGCCACGTTTCTCAAATCTAAAGTCACGATTTTTTTCCTGTGTAATTAATGTGTATGTTGAAGAAAATATTGTGAGACTGTATAAATATTCTGTTCCCCCCTCAAACATTACCCATTGATTCGGGGATTCGTTGACGGCTCTTGCCTATAATTATTACTCTAGTGTTTACCTAATGGGGATGTTCTGTTTCCTTCATTTCTTCTACATTTACTAATTAGAATTCTTCCGTATGAATTCTGTGAGAGGCTTTCTCCCCATGTCTTTGTTCACTTAATTAATTTATATGGGCATGGATTTGTGGATATTTATTTTATTCTTTGGGCTATCATTCAATACTATTTATTTTGTTTTTTCAGTTATCCCAGCTTTGGCCAATGGGATGTCTTTCAGTTGGCTCCTATGTTCTTTCAACATGCCCTTGTTTTTAAAAATTTTTGAAATTTCTTTTTAAAATACAGCTGGCATACAATATTACATTAGTTTCAGGTATACATCACAGTGATTAGACATCGATATACATTACGCAGCGATCACCCCAGTAAGTCTCCTGCCCACCCGAAACCTGCAGAGTTATCACAATGTTATTGACTATATCCCCTATGCTGCCCTTTACATCCCTGTCACTATTTTGTAACTGCCAATTTTCACTTACTTCTTAATCCCTCTACCTCATTTTTTTGCATTCGGGCTTTATAAGACGTTCCATGCTTATCTTAATGTTTTCCTGTCCCAATTCTGGAATCGATTGCTTTTCCAAGGAGCCCCGGTTCCTTTTATTATAGCGTGGTGTTTAGAAATTAAGACATGGGCCCTGACGATATTTTTCTTTTTTTCACTGAAAGTTCAGGAAGTCACTTCTCAGCCTTTAAGTATCATCTTGAGATCACAATCCCCAAGGTTAGCATCACGCAATTTGTGCCGTTTAGGACATTTACTACAATTTTCTAAAATGCCCCTTTTCTCCTCCGTCTGCAACGATATTTTCCGCTCGCTTGATCAAAATTCGACTACGTCCCAGACATCGCGGTGGCCCTGGGTGATAACACAGTGACCAAGACAGATGCAGTCTCTGCCCTGTGAAGCTCACAGCCGACTAGAGGAGCTAAAGCTTAAACGCGAGGTGACAAAGGGCTCAGTGCTGAGATCGAAGGAGGTTTAAGGTGTGTCAGCTTTACACAGAAGGAACAGGTGCCTTAGACTCGGGGAGAGGCGAGAGTGGTACGGGAAAGAAAGCTTCTCGGAGTAAATCCTTTCTAAGCTAGGACCCGAAGTACGAAAGGGGTTAGTCTCAAAAAGTAGTGGGGTCAGAAGTACAGAAGGAGAAAACGTTCTAGATACGGATAAAATCCTGCACGAAACAGAACAGAATCTGCAAATTAAGGAACGTGGCAAATGCAAAGAATAAGATGCTGGCAATAGAGAGATATCAAGGGATACAGCGAGAGGGCAGGAGCCGGGTCAGCACAGGCTTTGTGAAACAGATTTTAAGAGTCTGCCTTTAATAGCCACGGAAAGCCACAGATATCTTTTTAGCGGGGAAGTGACGTGATCAGATTTAAACTACAGACGGATCACTCAGGCTAACCTGTGAAGCATGGATTCAAGGGGAACAGGGCCAGCAACTGTTTTAGCAATTAGCTGACATGATGTAACTGAGAGAATGGAGAGAAGCGAATGAAGTCTAGCGATATTTAGGAGGTGAAATCCGCAGAACGAGATGATTTATTGAATGGGAGAGATGAGAAGGAAGCAGAATTCACAGGGGAGGGTAGTCTAATTGTGGTGTTGAATGTCCCTCGGTTTGCCTTTGTCTGGTTGGTTCCCCTTAGCTGGTTTCAGGTTATGCATTTTCGGCAGGAATATGACATAAGTCATCTGTGTCCATCAAGAGGGACGTGATTTCAGTCAGTCTTATTTTTAGAGATGTTAACTCTGATCGCGTGTTTAAGGTGGTGATGTTCCAATTTTTGCAGTCTAAAGGTATCTTTTATATCTTCCTTATTAATAAATAATCTGTGGGAAGATGCTCTGAGACTAAATATCTGATTACCCAACAAACTTTCACTCAGTAGCTTTGGTATCCATTGACAATTCTTGCCCAAATCAGTTATTCTTAGAGTGGTTGCAAAATGGTGATTTTCTAATTTTGTTATCCTTTCTATGTTTATTAGTCATCTGACGGTTAATAGAATACACACAAATGAACGAGAATAAAGCTTCTTCACTTTATTTGCTCATTTATATTTTTCATTATCAACATGAACTCTTGATTATCTAATATCATTTACTACTGCAAATAATCATTTTGATGCTTAAGTTTAAGATGCTTGATTTACCTGGCAAAAAAACCCTTTAAGCTGGCTTTAGTGACCTTTTCATATAGACTACTTTCTGATACAAAAAAAATACTGCAGACTCAATGTTTATATTCTCTGCTCCAGGCCTGGGTCCAGCGATTTCCCCCACTGAACCCTATTTCCTAAAAAAAAAAAAAGACAAGGCTGAGTATTTAGAAATCAAGGTCTGAGCACGAGGTACACTTAGTCATTTTTGACTGTGAGATCCCCAGACTCTTTGAAAAATTATTTTTAAGAATCTATTGAGACCTAGAGAAAATTCCAGAGTGAATTTGCCTTGGCTTCTGTTAAGGCTCTGGAGAGATGACCAATCAAGAATACTTTAGACTAAATTCATGGCTTGGGTATTTTGGGGCTACCCAACAAGGAAGGGTCAGGGGCTGTCCCTGATTCTGATCACTCTGTTAGTCTGTCTCATTTCAAATGACTGGAAGCTGTTAGGTTTCACTCATCACCAACTGATGACTCTATTATAGTTCCCAAGTGCCCTGGGGGCATGGATTGCTCTGTGGCCGGATCCAGCTCCATTTGGGTAAAGGGAGTGTTAGATGCCTGCCTCTGAGACTTTCGGGGCCCCAAAGGACCCTCTTTTGCTGTCTCCTTCCCTGTTCTCTCCAGTGAGCTGACTGACTGACCTACGGTTTTGCTCATTGCTCTTAAGCTACTGTTTCTAAGAACGCCCAAAGGCTTGATCTTCTCAAGACTCTGTTTTAAATAAACAGAGCTTCGAGGCTCTCTGCGTTCTGCCTCTTCCCCTTGGCAAAAATCTCTGAGCCACTGCTGCGGGCACTGGGCGGGATGGCAGGCTTAGTCTTGATAGATTCCTCTCCCGTCACATATCCTCGTGACTACAAGGGACCTGAGGTGAGGGCAGTCGGTGCCTCAACTTTATCCACTTGCCATGGGGAGGTAGCCCCAACCTCTTGGTCCACTCACCAGGAATTTAACCTCTTCATCTCAGGATCGAAGGGAATGAGAAATGCTATAGCCTGTTCTCCTTGGTAAGACACTTCTCCTCTAGATCGGGAGCTGAGGGGAGAGGGAGGGGGTCCTGTGTATTTGGCCACATCTGGCCCACAGTGAAGCTTCCATCAAGCTGAGCTGGGATGTAGGGAGGACAGAGCAAGTCGTGGACCACATCCCACAGACTCTCACTGTTCTTGCTGAGATTAGTAGAGTCTCTTGAATAAATATTTCTTCATTTGTTACATGTTTTTAGGACAACTGCCAGAGTCTTTAAAAGGTAGGGTTTTTTTTTTATTATATGTATAATTTTCAACAGTTATGCTTGTTTCGCTGGAGATTGGCTCCATAGGGCTCCTCGCGCTGCCATGCTAGGGTGGGAATTCTCATTTTCCTTTTAATTTTATACTGTTTGTTTGACGTAGAAAAGTCTTAAATTTTTATAGAGTCAAATCTATTCCTTTTTCCTTCCGTTGTATGTTTTACTGCTTTTGTGCTTGGAAATTCATTCCCATCCAGAAACGTGACATATATTCGTTCACCTATATTTATGTTTTCCTAATTTGACACTGAATTTTTAGTAAGCTCAGAATTTGGTAATTATCTCTTTTAATGCCACTTTATTATTTACTGAGTCGTTACATGTACTCTTGGTCCACCTATGTATTTATATATATATCACGCTGAATGATTTTATTTTCTAGTATATTTCAAAATCTAAAGCCCTCATTATTCTTAATGTTTAAAATTATCTTAACTGTTTTTATTAATGTGTTATTTAAAATATTTAAAATTATTTTGATCTCATAAAATTCTAACACAATTTTGATCGGAATGACATGACCTATAAATTAATTTGGAAAAGCCAACACTTTTGCAATATTCACTTGTCCTATAGAAGAATTTAATCTCTTTTCATTAATTTAAATTATCCTTTAAATCTCTCAGAGAATTTGAAGTTTTCTTCCTAAAAGTCCAGTATATTTATTGTTAAGTTTACTCTTAAGTTCAATAGCTTTGTTTTCTTTTCAGCTGCTCACAAGTAAAGTTTTTAATGACATATGATTATGTCTGTTATATAGGATACTACCAAGATTTCTATCATATCTGCTCATCTTGTGAACTCTTAATGAATTCAGCAGCTTTTCAATTCATTCTCTTGGGATGCTGAGCAGTGAAATTAAATTATCCACAAATAAGGCCCATTTTCTGTATCTTCAAAGACAGAGTATATCGTTCATTATTATCTTATTTGCAATGCTGAGTGTAGAATTGAGGTATTTTACAGATAATCGATATCCAAAATGTATTTATTTAAAATAGCCAAAGAAATGTTAAATGGCTTTATTGCTTGAATGATGCAGGCAATGTAACGGGACCCGCAGCAATGCGCTTCCATCAGCAGCTGCAGACCCTAGCATGACCTAGAGCAAACCCTTCAGGCACGGCTCCCTTCATGCAAATAAAGAAGGCTGGAGGAAATCATTATTATGCAAATCTAATTTTTTAAGAGCTTTGGTGTACATTATCTACCTCCAAGCATCTGCAACAAAAATTTAAGGTTAAACTGGCCTTCACGAGACCCTTTCTCTTGCCAAATACCATGTGTATATGTGCTCAGGGTATAGAACTCAATGTAATATCAGCCAGAGTCAAATATAATTAGAGAGACAGACTAACTGAAAACAAAGTATTAGCTTGATCCAGGATCAAGTATACCTGTTTTAAATATCTACTATTACAGAGTGAAGGTCCTACTTCTAGGTTTAGCATAACACTATGGCAATGCCCTTGTGCCCTCTCTGGTCAGGCAAACCAGGCTTTCAACCCCAGCTCTTCTGTTCTCTGGCTGTGTGACCTTGGGCAGTATACTCCTGCTAGTTAAGATTGGGTTTGATCCTAACCCAAAATGTCCTTGGCGTATACTAGACAGTTTTATTTCTCTCTCTCAAAGTCTAGAGCTAGTTATTAAGGGACGAGTATAGAGTCTCAGCCTCACAGTGACCTCAGAGACTGCACTGCCACCCCCAGGATGTGGCTGGCCCTCCTCCTCATGATCGAAGGTGGCACCTAGGGCCTCACACATCTTGTCTGCGTTCCTGGCAGGATAGAAAACAAAGAAAGAGGACACAGCAAAAGCACGATCGTCTTTAAGGAAGGTTCCCAAAGCTGCTGCACACTTTTCTTTACAGCCCATTGATCAGAACACTGTCACATGGTCACACCTAACTGCAAGGGAAGCTGGGAAGAGGATTTTGTTTGTTGTGTGCGTGTGCATGCCCATGTGTGCCCGTGTGTGTGTGTGTGTGTGTGTGTGTGTGTGTGTGTGTGTGTGTGTTAAGTGGTCAGCTAAAACTCGGAGATTCTGTTTGGGATGAAGGAAATCATGCATATGGGTAGGCATCTATTTGTTTTCGTCGTTATATTTCGCTCTTATTTATCTCAATTTCCTTGTGTATAAAACAAACATAGTCATAATCTCGCGGTATTGTTGTGAGAATTAATTGAACTGAGGTCATATTTGTAAGGTGCTTAACCTAATATCCTATACAGGAAACGTTCAATAGATTTTAGCTGTAATCGCCAAAAACAATCACGTCAGTAATACAGTTGACCCTTGAAAAACATGGGTTTGAACTATGCGAGTCTGCTTATACACAGATTTTTTTCAATAAGTATTGAAAATTTATTTTCCTTATGATTTTCTTAATATTGTCTTTTATGTAGCTTACTTTATTGCAAGAACACAGTATATAATACATGTGCTATGCAAAAAATATGTTAATTGGCTGTTTATGTTATTAGTAAGGCTTCTGGTCAACAGTAGGTTATTAGTAGTTAAGTTTTAGGGGAGTCAAAAGTGATACGTGGATTTTCGACTGCACGGGATTGGTGCCCCAAATCCCCATGTTGTCCAGGGGTCAACGGTACATTCTTATTGGTCTCTACTACGAACATAATAATTTTTATAATAGGTACAAAACGTCTAAGAAAGCACTGTGACTATCAGAACTTTCTAGCTGTCAGTGACGGATCATGTTGCCCAAATTCGCGATTGCACGCGGCGAGCAAACTGAAGCCTAGGAGATAGAGCCATTTGCCTTTGCTTCTCAAAGATCTGCCAAGTGAGTAGCAAACGGGATCCAGAACCCCAGCCTCCCACCTTATTCACATTCCAGACGTCTTTCTCCTGGATCCAGATCCCTTTCCTTTCTTTGTGGCAGATACTTGAGCGTTGGCCAAAAAACCGGAACCCACGGAAATACAAAAATTTCCCACTGAAATTCTAAATATGACAGGGGAACCGGGAAATGCTGCATGCATAGCACACAGATTCAGTCTCTTAAGTAACATATTCTCGCTTTGAAATCTAAGGGGAGGCAGTAATTGCATTTAACAGGATTGGATTTTAAACTCCATCTGATCTCTGTAGTTTATGTATTGTCCTCACACCATTTCAGTAAAAAGATAAGAAAAAAGCCTGTGTAATCAAGTTAAATGTACACATGTTCATTTGGCCATTCTACTGTAGGAAAAATGTTAGTTTTATTGTCCGAGAAAAAAAAGGTTTTTAAATATGGCCGTTTTATTGAATCTCAAATATCATGATTAAGACCTTAGAATATGAGTTTCTTTAAGAAACGCAGTCTTTTAGAGAATCACAGGGCTAATTCTCCTTAAAGAGGAGGAGGGTTGCTTTGTCATACGGGCCACAGTCTGAACGAGTGCCACAGGTTCTGGTCCAAGTACAAACTACATTTGAGAGTCACCTTTTCTTAGATTTCATTATTAAATATAATGATAATAATAGTAGTAGTGGTAGCAGCAGCAACAGCTAGCACTTACTGAATTCTATACTATTCCTGATAGTCAGTCAGGTACTTATCAGATATTAATGCATTCATTTAATCCTCAGAAGAAGTCTATAAAAAAGGTCTTATTGTGATGCCCATTTAACAGATATGCAAATTGAGGCACAGAGAGAATAAGGGATTTGTCTAATTTGTCTAATTTGTCACACAGCAGGTCAGTGGCAGAATGGGAATTTCAACCCGGATGATTCTGAATGCTCGCAATCACTACATTACATTATATTCCATATGTATTTTTTAACTTTTATTTTTCAGTTAGAGTTGACATTCAATATTCTTTACTATTAGTTTCAGACGTATAGCACAGTGGTTAGACATTTTTATAATTATCCTCCATATATTATTGACTTTTTTTGATCCATTGCTCTCACCATTTAAATGTATTTTCCTGGTATCACAGTAATTTTCACTCGTTGATAGTTTGCTTTATTCTTTAATGCATAAATTTCATTACCGGAATTGACTATCTCTTTGTGATTTTTGATCCAAGGGAAAAGCCTGAGTGTAGGAGAACCTAGATTAGTATATTGTTTTGCTCATCGCAGATATTTAAAGTATTTGGTTGAGTGACTGACAAGCGTCTGAAGCACAGTATTCCCTTTCAAATTTTCTGCCTAAGGCAAAACAGACCAGAAATCTGCCTTTTTCACATGAGGACATTAGGAAATTTTCTTTGGGTGACCTATGCTGCTTAGATTTCAGTAGCCCTGGAACTAAAATTTTCACATTTAACAGCTAACACTTTGGTTCTTTCTCTTTCTTATTCAGATATCCTCAAGCGATGAAAATCGTTTTCTGTCTAAGAAATCAGTTCTTTATTAATTTTGCACATCTGTAGCTTATACTAAAGAATATGCTGGACCTTTTAATCTTGCTTTTCATAATCTTAAACATAAGCTTCCTGGAAAGACACTTGTTGAACAAGACTATTAAAAACATAACTAAAAATATATATGTGTATAAAGTATGTGTATACAGACACATAGGGTATATATAGGTATATGTTCACATGTAGGGTATACACACACACACACACACACACACATATGTGTGTGTTCTAGAAAAATTTCTGAAAGACAGACTTAGCATTATGAGTAACTAGTCAAATAGTATCTTTAGAACATTAAGGATAAAGCGAATGTTAAAAAATGAAATACGAAAAAGAGTGAATGTTTTTGCCCCACAAGAATCAATTTTTGCCCCCTGGGGGGTGATATTTCCCCTGTTGGGTGCTAAAGCCTGCTGTGACATTATACTGAACTTACACACTGATTCTCAGAATTACCCTTCTCTCCATCCTTGTTTGATCCTCACTGTGACACACATATATTAACATATGGGAGGTTGTAGAGCTGAACATTTCATCAGGATGAAGTAATGCTGCGAGTAAACAGGATAGTTAAGCACGTTCCACCCATCGTTCATTCGCCACTGGGAATGTGACTATTACCTGAAAAGCAGAATGTCTTTAATGGGCCGGCACCCGCGTATCGACTTCCCTTGTGTTCCTTCTTGAGTCGGGCGCAGTGGTTCTCAGATTTTAGTGAACAGAAGAATTTCGGTATGGGACGGTACGCACAATATCATATGTACTCTCCACTAGGAGTTCCAGCTAAGAGCTTTTTCGAGGGTGATTTTGGCTGTACTTGACGTTCACCTTGCACACTGATTCGAGAACCTCACTATTGCATAATTCCACACAATTCTGCGCATCGGTCAGACCGTAGCTAAAGCCGTATTCAGTTCTGAGCACTAGTTTTAAGATAGACAATGACAAACTGCATTATGCTTTTCTAAAAGATCACAGCCACGGCGTGAGAAAAATGGTTCCATTAACTGCAAACGGCGAGCCTGGGAAAAGAATTCTCAGGGAGGATGCTTAGGGAATGCCGTCCTCAAATATCTGAAGAACCAGCAAGAAAGAGTAAGCATTAAAGCAAACCGGTTATGAGTTCAGATGCTAGTTCAAATTCTTTAACCTCAGGAAGATTACATAACTGATCAATGCCATCATTTCCTCATCTAAAGAATATGGATATTAATAGCATTTACTTTGTTACTTTATTATGTGACCATAATATCCATGGGGTTAAAGAGAAGATTGAATACACGTATAGAGTGCTATACACACACACACACACACTCAATATACGGTGCTAAGAATAGTGGCCAGTAGGTATTCTATTTTAAGCATTATCCTACTGTAAGTTTTAGGAGATTGTTAAAATCGTTCTAAGATACAGATTATTAATATCAGAAAGGACTTCTCACAGTGTAGTGTGCGACCCTTTGCTGGAAACGATCAAACGGACAGTCGGAGCATCTGTTAGTGACACTGTGAAGCCGGATGGATCGCAGGCAGGGCAGGGGGTGACGGGTGAGCCTGGGTTCGGTGGTCGCTCAGATCCGCTCAAGTCCAGGACTCAGTGTACACGCAGAACTACCTACGCAACTATGTCCAGGCTTTACTTACGTGAATATTCGGTCTGAGGGAAGTTGTTTGCAAAATTGACCCATAAACAAAATCCCACACAGCAGTGGCCTGAAAATCTCTGTGGTTGGTAATGTGTCTTCACTCCCATTCAGCCTCACCGCCGAGCCCACTGGCTACCTGCACGTTGGAGCTGAGTGACCAGCCGCCCTTGGTCTTGACACTGAAAAATCTTTGTTAGCCATCCAATGAGTGAACTGCCAGTTCCTGCTGAAAATATGTCTCGACCTTAAATGGACCATGTTTTCCTTGATGCTAACAATAAGCAGCCTTCAACTACTGAGAAAGGGACTGTCTATCTAAATCCTTGTGATAAAGATACCCAGTGTCAGTACAGCATACTGAGAGCCACAAACCAAACAGCTCTATTTAAAATATATATGCATAGCACCAAATAACCAAGAGCAGGCAATTATTTGTACTTAATTTGTAAAACTGATCTGACTAGTGATGAATGAGCCATAACTGGAGACAGACATAAATTTTATAAGTCCAGTTCATGAAGTATTAATCCCATGGTCTTTTCTTGATTTTTTTTTTCTCTTGCATCTTTATTTAGTACTTGATAATTATTACCTCCTCATTAAAGCTCTCTTTTCCCCTGACTCAGTGACTTGCAAATCTTATACCCTCAGTCCTTTAAATAAGTCGAGTCTGTTTCTCATGTTTCCCTCCCTTTCTACCCCTCTTTTCGGTGTGATTCTCAGGTTTCTGCTCTTTACGCTCTTCTGCAGGTGAACTCATCAGTTTTTCTTTCCTCCGAATACCATCCCTCTCAAGCTGTCTACAAAAGCTCCTTAAGGGATGATAATTAAAAAAAGATGGAGAAACACTTTAGAACAATGTTGTCCGTGGTTTGGACACCCTGTGAATGCAGTACGATCTTAAATTTGTTGTAGCGGTCGTCTTGCATGAACTCTGGATTTAAATAAAATTCGCCAGTCTTTCAAAAGAAATTTGACTTTTGGATGACCATGAAACAGACGATTTTCTTTTGACCTATCATGGTTGATTTTGCATTATAGCACGTCAATCTTAATGACATGCGTACTTCCGTTAATGCATCCATCGAGGACACTTTCTGTCCAGACACCAGTTGGAGAGTTCCTCTGCCAGGATCATCCTTGCAAAGGCTTCTACCGTGATCTGAAGCAAAACTGTTGATAAATAATGCTTTTTCTGCTCACTCCCATCAACTTGCCGACTCCTACTGAGATTCAAATACCCAATTATCTTTGATTCTTTTCTTCTCCTACATCTTAATAGTTCCCCTATACAGACAGTGAGCCACAGCGTACCTCTGACTGTCCCCACAGAGTTTCACCCCCCACCCCACGCTCTCCTTTGTGTTCGCATTTAAGCCTTCATAACCAAAGGTCTGGATTACGACAAAAATTTTCCCTGCTTCTGGCCTTCTTCCTCTCAAATCAGCAAATTAGCCTCCTGAAACATTAGTTTTCATCAATTCATTAATTCTTCATCCAGTATTTATTGAACACCAATTTCCTTGCCAGGAAGACATTCAAGAGAGGTAGCCGCCCAAGAGGTACCCAATGAATCTTTGTGGAAAATTTGTAAAATTCTCATATTTATTTAGATTTAGTGAATATTCTTTGAGCAACTTGATGCTGCTGATTCTTACTAGAGAGGCATGGAGTCAAATGAGCTGGGTTGCAAACTTTCTTAACAAAACAGTTTAATGTATTGAAAATTGTTCCTCAGGGGCCACTGTGAGCGCCTCACACAACCATATTAATGCTTCAATGTCCCCTTCCAGTTTGCCCTGGTACAAAAGACAAAGTCAAGGGAATGCGAGAGGAATAAAGACGTTCTTATTCTTGTTATTTATTTGCCTGGCCCCTACCTCCACATGGGGTCAAGCTTACAAATGAAAGAAGTATGGAGTAGTTGTTTCTTAAGGCTCATCAAAAAAGCCTTTGAGCAAAAATATATCGCCCCCTGAGCCAACCTCATAGTGAAACTCACAAGTTAGTTTTGGGAATTAAAACATCAAGAGCTCAGCCTAAAATGCTATTAGGGAAATGACAGATTAAACCGAGTTGGCCTTTAATTTCTTACTACCAATTAAGCTATGTTTGACAACACTTCAGTTATTTCAGTCTCTCAGACATGTCTCCTTCTTTTTCGTTCCTGATGCTGTCACTCTGAGTCAGGCCCCATCAGGACTGGCGTGCCGCTTTGTGTAGGCCGAGCACCGCGTATCTGCAGGGCATGCGATCGCCATGCACTGCACAGCAGTCTGTGCTTCCTAATCAGCCTTTCCTTCTTCTCGCTCCCATCCTAGTAAGAAAAACATGATTCACCCGTCTAGTAATAGTCTATACATAATACAGCAGAAAGGATAAGGCCCTGCCTTTCCGAACAATTTCTAGAGTATTGCTCGTTTATTGACCTCGCACAGAACATGGTGACACTTGATCACTCTGTCCCTCCAACGAAAACAACCCTTTTTTTTATCCTTTCCTAATGCATAGCCATTCTCTAAGTCCCAGCCTGAATTCTGTCTTCCATGAAATCGTCCCAACTACCCCGGCTAAGCCTCTGAACTCTTCCAACAAATATCATGTGGTCCATTCATTTGGCACATGTCCTATGGAGAAATAATTTTTTATGTACATATTTTATTTAAAAGAGACTGTAAATTTCCCCATGATAGGAATATGATCTTTTGTTTTTGTATTTTTTATTCAAAACCAGACAATATTCATCTTGAGGAAACTTAGGAAGCTTATGCACTTATGAGCATCTTTCTATGTTTGTATTATAATTCAGTAAATGACTTAACAGAATAGATCAACGCATACAATTGATGCATTGGCCGAGCCCTCGGAAGATATCTGAAGGCACAGAGCACAGAGTAGGGAGCGTCCAGCTGAAGGTGGGCGTGAGCTGGACAAACTGGCCACAGAAACTTTTTGAATGTGAGTTGCTGCCGGGGGAACAAAATCACTTCAGCTTATAAATTGGACAAGTTAGATAAACAGAGGGAAAATTTTATTGAAAACATATTTGTCGAGTACCTACTATGTGCAGATACTCTGCTAGGCCTGAACGGGATGGCTGTAGTTAATTGTCCTCATGGAATCACTATCTAATGGGGCCTGGAACAATGTATGTTCTAGAGTCTTACGGACTCTCAGTCAGTGACTTTTTGAGTTTAACCAAACTGTGTATTCAGACATTTACAATCATCACTGAGAAAGTTAGAGATTTTAAGCCAGTTTTATAAACTTAAGGGTTGAGACTGAAAGTTGTAATATGACAACATCGAGAACAAAAAGTAACAAGTCAATTGCATGTTAGAACTTTTCTAATTTATGAGGACCAAAAGAGACCATCAGTCTCCAAGGACAGATTGGAAACTAGCCGCCAAACATGGAAAAGCCTGGACTCTAATTCTAGTTCAGACTCAAACTGGCCGTGAGACCGTGGGAGAGGCACCTGATTTCTCTGAACTACGTTTTTTTTTTTCTATATAAAATGCAGATATTGGACTAGAGAATCTCAAAGATGACTTCTACTTCTCATGTTCTGTGATTCTATAATTGCTACAGGCTGGAATTTAATACAAAGCTGCTCTGTCTGGGATCCTTCCCATTGGACGTGAATGGGGAGCCCAAAGATCTTCCTTTAAGATGGGAGTTCCCAGGCAGTCAGGGCAGAGTGCGTCCACCAAGGACAGAAGACTCTTTTCTCCTCTGTAATATGCTCCATTCAATCACGTTTATAGACAGAGCTTGAATAAGAGCTTGAATAACAATAGTCCCTAGGTACCTATCTGGCTAGAACTTGATGAAGACCAAAAAGATTTTATAACCCTGCAGCATCCCTTTAAGGTGTCTTCTCTGAGTCCTTGGCAGCAAAGGCACACACTGCTTGGCACCTCCTGGGTGGCAGACATGCTGGTGCCTGAGCACTCCACAAATGCCCGGCTCTGAGAACTCCAAACCGAAGGGAAGCAGATGGCCCAACAAAGCTGTGGAGAATCTCCGCGTATCACTTTCCTGTATTTGAAAGACAGCAATGCAAAAACTGACACTTCTGCTCTTGAGTTGGCAGCAGAACTGTGAGAAAAGTTTCGGATGAAAGTCAACAAGGATCGGTCTTTTGGCTCTGCGTTTTCATAACAGGCAAAAATGAATTCCCTTAATGAAGGATGGCTGGGGGAGCTTAGAAGATTCACCGATTCGGTTTCACTCTAGTAGGCTTATCTAAACCAGATCCAAATGATCTAAGACACTGGGTTATAAAATGGGCCTGGAATACTTAGGGCAGACGTGCAAAATTTCCAAGGCTCCCTATTTCTTGTCATTCTTTCAGGAACGTGGTGCCAGCAAAAACCAGCTAATAGAATCTCATGATCCAAAATTAATTTGGAAAAAAAAATAACCAGCCAGAATTTTTTAACCTAAAAAACAGGGTGGCAAGTTAGATTGGATTCGCATTTTCGGCGAAGGTTCGTGTCACTCTCGCTTTTATGTTTGTGGATTTGCTTAGATCTAAATTTTTTGTTGTTGTTTTGGACAAATCAAAATTGTGTATGTTTCAAGACTGTAACATCAATATGAGGTTTTGATAGATGTATACACTGTGAAGTGATTACCACAATCAAACTAATTAATGTATCCATAATTAGATTTCATTTTAATGAGGACAGTTTTGAAGGGCTTGGAGACGCTACATGACTGTCGGACCCCAACAAAGCTGAACGAGAGCTAGGGTCTAGCGAATGACCCCCAAGAGTCACCTAGGTTTCAGTCTCAAAGTGGACAGCTTCCTCTTTAAATTGCACGCTTCTCTGGGGCAGAGTGGGAGGAAAAACTGAAAATAAGATTTACTTTTTATTCTCTAGAAAAGGCTAATTTCTACCACGGAGCCTTTCCTGACTCCAATTCGCTCTCTTCATTTTCTTCTCTAAACTATAATATTTGCCAGAAATTTGACTTTTCAAGTTAGTAGTATACCTCTTCGTGTTCCTTTACAGTCAAAGGAGAGGCCATCTAATAAACAAATCAATTCATATTTGCATTTAGCAAGATGAAACTTAGATGGTTGAAATTCATATACATTGTGAAATTCATATTCAGTTGACATACGATGTATCGCTTTTATTTACTATGATTTACACAAAATGAAGTTCTTAACTTTTGAATTATGTTACAGCCATAATTTAGTAACACATTGTTAATGTTTTCAAATAGCTAAAGAGAGGCATGGTGTATTTTTGTATTTTGAAGTAAAACAATTTAAAGCCAATAATTATGTTAATTATCAGTTTTGCTTCTTATAAAATATTTCAGCTTTAATAACAAATTAAGTCATGAAGACTTGGTAAAATTGTAATTTATTTTTTAAAAGCTTACATGTGAAATAGAGAGATTTATATTAGCAAAAAAGTGCAAGGAAAGTGTAATGTTTTTGTTGACATACATAGTAGCTGGCTTATTTTTTAAACAGCATTTAAGTTATACGTATCTAAATTAACCTTAAAATAACCATCCTGATTTACCTAGCATCTACCTACATTTTAATTATGTCTTAATTATTATCAAAATTAAATATGGCATCTCCTTTAGTGGAATAAATAAAACTAGGCTTTCGTTTAGTTCATAGAAAATCTAGTTCTATCAATAAATTCATACTCAAACCTTTAACAAACATACATTCACATGTGCACACACACACACACGCGCGTGCACACACACATCAATTGGTGAAACCCAAACAAGGCCCATGTGATCTCAGAAGCTAAGCAGGGTCGGGCCTGGTTAGCACTTGGATGGGAGACCACCTAGAAAGACCAGGTGCAATAGGTGTAAAAAATAAGGGATTGCAAACTGACAAGGTCCTTGCAATCCGTGAGGTCAACCAAGGATTGCCTTGCCTCAAAAAAAAAAAAAAAGAAAAGAAAGAAAGAAAAAAATAAATAAAGAAACTCAAGGGAATCCTGCCTTTCTAACTGGTTTATACTCAATATCCCATAATCTAGAAATGCCATGATATAAAGCTATAGTCTCAAGATATGATTCTAAACTATAAAAAAATACAAGAAAGTATAAAAATTATAAATCCGTTCAAATATTGGAACCTCGGAATTTTGTGCTATGAAATACAGAAGAGATAGTTTACACATATTCCTTGTTTAGTTCTCATTTTAATTCATCCCCTAGTTATCTGCGGCATATTTTTTAGCAGTTTTTGTGGTAGCTGATAAATTCTATAAAACTCTGTAGACATGAAAGTGTCAATTCAACTGAAGATCAGTTTTTTTTGGGGGGGGGGAAGCACTGTAACTACTGTCCCGCATTTGGCTGTTTCAAAAAGATCCCTGAAATCACTTAAGACCACTGTGTTTTGTTTTGTTGGTAAATATTGTTTTCTCCCTATAGAGGCTCATCTTCCTTTATACTTAAAGCTTTTGAATATTTATCAACATATTTTGTTGTTTAAATCTCAGTTTGCTAAAATAAACTAAAAAGGGTAAATCCATTAATATCAGATAGTTTTTTTTATATCTGGGAAGTTGTCTGTTTTTTTTTTTTCCTACGTGAGAACACAATTATTCAGGACTTTGGTACACATGAATTTCTCTTCATATTTGCTAACAATTCTTTTCTACTTTTATCTTTATACTAATTCTCCTGAATTCTGAGATTGTTTCTCACTTTATTATCTACTTCATTCTTTAAATTTTCGGGGGGGTGGGGGGAATTTTGAGTCTGCTTCTTAGTATTCTCAAACAGTTTACTTTGATTACTGGTTTTGTTTTGAAAAATGCTTATTTTGACCTGCTTTAAAATAGAAATAATGTCCTCATTGAGAATAAGTTGTTCTCTAAATATTTTTTATACTTCATGAAATAAATCTTTTCATTTTCTCTCAGTCACTAATGCTTTGTTCTCCCATGCTGCAAAAGATTTTCAAGTTCTCATACTTTTCGGTTTACTCATTCTTGAGTATGTAACAAACATGCTCTAAAATGCTGTTTTAAACCCATATTTAATATCCTTCTCATACAGAGAAGGACGGCCATGCCTAGTGTTAGAAAATAGGAAGTCTAAAGGAATTGCTTCCACCACGCGTAGATGCTAGCTGGCCATTTCCTCAACAAGACTCTATAGCAGGAAGGCCACTTGTTGTCCAGCAGGTTCTAAACAAATGCAAATTCCTTCACCAGGACAGAGATTTCCATTCTTATCTTATGAGCAGTACAGATAGAATCTATTTCATAGACCCAACTACAATCTCAAAAGTAGAAAAGGAGGAATAAGTGGGTTTCCATGAATGAAGTGTCTATTCCCATAGAAAGAGAGAGAGTTCTATGCTTCTCCCTGGCCTTGCTAAAGAGATGATTTTCCATGATTTTCCAGTTAGTGAAGCTTAAACGTCAGGACCTCTCACTTGTAGGAGGCCCTTTCCAAGCTTGTGAAGGTCTCTAACACTAGCTCAATGGTCAAATATTTTTGTAAAATGCACAAAACTAAATATGTCATCTACTCGCTCTCCCCCTTATGTTGGGTGACTACGAGGTGGCTCTAAGCATTTTTGAGATCCAGATCAGAAGAAATTGAATTTGAAATCAACATAGTTTGCTTTTAGTGGACTGTACGTGTGCGACTCACAGACATAGCTAGATTATTGCTAGTCATGCTGGTATAGGAATAGCTTCGAGAACATTCCCGTGGGTCACACGAGTGACTCGCCCCAAACTGTGACCAAAAAAAAAAAAGATGCCGGGCCACAATATGAACACATGCCCTAGCACCTACTTGTAGACAAGAAGTGTGTGGGTAGCAGAAGAGAAATCAGGTTTAAAATGGATGGAATCCAAAATTCATCTATGGGAAATTCTTTTAAATGTTAGAGCTCAGATGGAAAAGAAACTCGGTAAATGTGTTCCCAAATTTGGCATCAATTCTAAAAACTCACAGCATTATGAATGACTTGTGAATCTGAAAGAAACATCACTAAATTGTCACTGTTAAAAATAAGTTTGGATCAACCCCAAAAGAGGAAAGACAATTATCTGTCTTTGTCTGGCATAGAAAGAAGTATTAAAAAATCATTCTGTGAAGAGACAATCAATCAATGATCATGCAGCCAAAAATTCATTTAAATTAAAGATTCTCAGTTAGTTTTTAAAATCATGTTCTTTTTAGATTTTTTAAAAATTTTTGTATTATTTTTATTTGAGAATCCCTAATAGTTTAAAAAGCTTCAGGCCCCACAAAACCTGGATTCTTGTGTGATTTCTGACCCATTGGAAAGGAATGTGTGACACCTGTCTCGTTTCGCTGGCACTAATCTTTATGGTCAGCCGCCTGCCCAGCTTTCTTTCTCACTGGTCACTCCTGAAGCACCACAATCCCATCAGATGTATCTCGGACTAAACTCATTATCTTTCTTCCCAAGCCTGGTCTTTTGTTTTAGGTGACGATACCACACTCCTTTGATTACCCTTAAATCATAAATACGAGAGAGACTTTCAATTCGCCATCTCTTTGTCACTTATGTCTAAATCGATCACTAAGCCCTGTTCATTCTTACTTTGAACTATGTTCTCTCTGGCTGCTTCCGCGTGCAGCTTCAATAACTAGTATTGAGATAACACATGTTTTCAACTGGCCAGCTACATACGGTCCCTCCACATTGGCTGCCAAGATAAACCAACCTAAATGCCTGAGATCGTACACGTTAATAGTGCCTCTGCAAATGCAAAATCAGTTCCAAACTCCTGAAGATGGGATATAAGGTCTTCCATGTTATGAACTTGTCCATCCGTTAGTCTGATCTGCAGCCACTCCCCTCTCTCCACATGGGGACCCCACCAATTACACTCTAGGCAGCAGCAATATCGAACTACCCCCAGCATGCTGTTTGTTTCATGCCTCTGTGCTTTCGGCGTGCTCTTTCCTCCGCCTGAAAGCCTTCCGCTCTCGCCCGAGGCCACTACATCTTTCCCGTCCTCCAGATTCAGCTCGGGCATCAATCGTCTGATCCTCCCCTGACTTCCCCAAAGAAAAGCGGTCACCCCCTCTCCTGCACTCACTTTGGACTTTCAGCCCCAACCTTTCCGTATGGCCTGATCGTTGTTGATTCTTTGTGTGCGTGCCTTTCTCTCTCTGGAGACTATGGGATCTTCAGATAATTATAAAATACATTTTATTCTTTATTTAGCCAAATCTCGGTTGATATTGACAGGAATGAGTACATGCCACCCCAAATCTGAGGCTTCGGCATAAGGATTGCTTTGAGCTGAGGACAGTTAAGAAGCAGCAAATGTAGAACGAGCTCTCTGCCCTCCGTCTCTCTGCCAAGAAGCAGGATATAAATTTCCCTTTGTGAAGGTATTTCCTCTCCCTTCTCTGGAACCAGAAGGAGACCAGCCCTTTTCACTGGAGACAGAAAGTCAGCACCGAGATGGGTCTGCATAAACAAACCTTACTAAAATAACCCTTATCTTCCATTTGGTTCCCCTGTATATTTGCCTTGCCACAATATACCGCCCCTAGAAGCGCAAACCCTTTTGTGAAAATGGTATATAAGTCCCAAGGTCTGAGCGCCTCTCTGGGAATTCATTTCTTTTTTGTGAAGGTCTCCGTGCACATAAAAATACTAAAATATTAATATCAAGTTCAATGTGCATTCCTTTTCTACTATAATCTTCCTTCTGTGAGTTTAATTTACAAGCTCCAGTTATTGAAACTGAGAGGGCAGAGAGAGGTATTTCCCTCCCCTACGAGATTAAGTAAAGTGCACTGAATTATGTGAACATGGTTAAGTACATAGTTTATCATGTGCAAGTTAAGGTTAGGTGTACGGTGTAAGATCCTGGGTTAGAACGGATCTAATAGGCTGGCACCTGAGTGTGGTCCTCGTCCACAGCTCTGTGTACTTCGGACTGAGCTGTCTCATTTAACTGGACCCGACCAGGATCGCTCATTATGTATGTAAACACGCTTGGCTTGTGATCTAAAATTCAGCACTGTACCATCTTAAACACAAGATCGCATCTCCACGTTGCTTGCTCTAACACCGGAGAAAGTGGAAAATAAACTTCATGTTTCTCCTAAATAAACTTGACGTTAGCTCAGGAAAGACAGAGTTCTTTTTCGTAACCTGAAAATTGTAACTTCCTCAAGCTCTTAGGGACTTAGAGGAGCCAACGCTCATTTTGCCATTGGTTCTTCCTGGATATTAAAAATCTCTGTTTACGTTAAAAGAAAATGTACTCCATATGTTCCAGAATCATTTGTACCTAAATCACCACATGGGAGACATAAATAGATATTATATGTACATATGTATAAACATTTTTAGATGTGGAAGAGATGACTTTTATATTTAAAATGAACAATCCTCATTTTGATCTCTGAGAGGGAAAAAAGAAGCTGTGGGTTCTCTCCCTGGTTTGGCTACTTATCCATAGGTGATCTTAGGCCTGGGGAAGGTGTCCTTCCATTGAACTTGAGTCATAACAAAGCCTTCTGGGTACAGTTGAACCCCGTGCTAATTTAGGAAGGAGTTCAGCCTCCTAGAATCACTCTCTTTAGTCTCAGTGATGACCAACAGATTCAATCTTCTGTTCTTCTCTTGACTCTTTGTACATAATCATTTGACCTGATTTCCCCAGCGTTCACCAGATTGGCTGATCCACAATAGATGCTCAAGAAATATTTGCTGAGTGGATGGATGAAGGATCCTGACCCAAGGTTAAGTATCTTTAAAGCAGAACAAGATGTTGATTTACAGATGATTGAGAAGCCCAAAATCTAGTGCGGGCCTGACATATACTGGGTTTTCATAAGCATTTGATAAAAGGATACGTGATTGAATTGAGGACCTTTTGTCTTTGACATCAGCACACAGTCAGACCGGCCTGCCTTGACCCATGGCCTTAGCGACACAATCCTGGTGGCAGAAAACGAAACACACTCGGCGCTGGGCCCTGTCCCGTCGTATATTTTTTATTAAATGATTTGGATAGAAGCAAAGGCAGTATGTTTGTCATGTTTAAAGATGACGAAGCTGAAGGGGGTGGGAGGAACTAATAGAGCATGTGCCGGCAAAATGAGTCAGAATCATCTGCAATGATGATGTAAAATGGTGACATAAAACCACAAAAAAGGGCTCGATTTAAATGACCACTGGCTTCGCTTTGGTGCAAATCCTCCAGTTGTTGTCGTTCCTAACTCTTTATTCCTCTACTTTTATATAAATATATATGTGTGGAGAGAGATTATACAGCAATAGGTGTTGTATAATCTACTTTTGTCCAGTTAACACCACATTGTTAAATATTCTTCTGAAATATCACTTTGCAGTACCACAGTAGGCATTCTGGGATTGATTTAACCATGATAAGATGGTTTTCAATTTTGGTATTTTGGACATTGTTACTATGAACATACTTTAAACATTTGCCCCAAACCAATAATTCTTTAAAATAATTCCTAAAATGTGATCGTTGATGTAGATGTTGCTGATTTGCCTTCCAAAAAGACTATATCCATTTACTTTTCTACCAGTGGTGTATGAGGGTCTCTGTTTTCCTCCTTTGTCAAATTCTTGGTTTCATCTTGAGCAAAGCTTTGTCCATGTATAGGTGACAGGTGGATTCTCAATTGTCTTCACTTACTTTTTCATGTCTTATGAGATTCACTTATTTCTCATATCTCATCAGCTACTTGTATTTCCTCTGACAAATTGAAATTTTGAAGACGTAAGTTCTACATTCGCTTCCTCAAAATTCAATAATAGAATTGTAAAGTGAGGAGACTTGGCCTGACAGCAGATTGCATGAAAAAGAAAAATGAAAAAATACGAGGGGAATGTGATAACGGTCTTCAAATATTTGGATGGTTAGCATATAGAAAAGGACTCGTGCTTAGTTTATATGTTTCCAGGAGGGAAAAATAGGGCAAGCAGATGGAAAGTTACGGGTTGGCAGGCTTTAGCTCATCTTAAGGAAGAACTTTTTAACTGGCTCAGCTCTCCAAAGATGAAATGACTTGTCAGAGGGTTTGTATTAGGTTAACTGGATGCCTTCAAACATCTCTTCAAACTCTGTGATTCTTTGCTTCTGTGAATATGTGCTCATACTCATTTCTTTAATAACTGTATTACTGTCCACTTATTTAATATCAACTACCAGGAAAACAAGGATGGAAATATCTTTAAAAGTACCATCTTTATATCATCTCATCAAGAGATTGCGGCATTTTGGGTTTTTGTTGTTTTACTTTTATCTAAGCACGATAAACTCATTTAGACTTTCATCTACTCAACTTAAAATATGTTTGTATTATATTATCAGTAAGATTACTGCGGCTGTTCAAATAAATCATTTTTAAAAACATGAACAGTTTAATAATAGACTAACAGAAATTAAAAGAATTACCTAGTTAGCAGGCCTGCTAGAATTGGGGAGCACTTCACTGGCATTTATTTAAATAATATATGACCTTCAAAATAATAAAATTAAGCGGGGGTAAGGTGGATGAAATAGATAAAGGTGGTCAAAAGATAAAACTTCCAGTTATAAAGTAAATATGTCCTGGGGATGTAATATACACCATGGTAACTATAGTTAATAATACTGTATTGCATATTTGAAAGTTGGTGAGTAGGTCTCAAGTCAAGAGTAGATCTTAAAAGTTCTCATTATAAGAAAAAAAAGCTTTTTGTCACTATGCATGGTGATGGATATTAACTAGACTTGTGGTGATCATTTTGCCATATACACAAATAGCAAATCATGACATTGTACACCTGAAACTAATATA
The DNA here is from genome assembly GCF_902729225.1 of Pteropus medius. NCBI lineage: Eukaryota > Metazoa > Chordata > Mammalia > Chiroptera > Pteropodidae > Pteropus > Pteropus medius. The sequence goes on along the minus strand of NW_024349796.1, from coordinate 13,615,967 downwards.
ATATCATATGTCAATTATACCTCAAGGAAAAAGGAAAAAAGTAATAAAATCATTTTGCATCTAACTAAGCTATATATATTTTCACGAAATTAGATGTGGAGGTTTGGTTCTCTTTGAAGTCTACAATTAGAAAATCGAAATCATGAGACGTTTTCATCTTTTATTTAATAGGTTCTCCTTTCTTCTCTTGGTTCACCTGATAAAGTAACTTTACCTATACTTCTTTCACTCTTTTTCAAGTTCTAAAGAAAGAGGACTGTTCAACACATCTAATCATTCCACAAGGGCAGCTGCGTTAAGCTGTAGAAATCGGCCTTTAAGTGTGGTTGATAAGGGAGGGCATCACGTCGCAGAGCACAGGGATCTTGAATCAATGAATCATATCTAAAGCTTTAATTCATCATCATACGGTAATGAGCTAGACACACCACGGTATGCGTTAACGCCCAACACTTTCCAATATTCCACTATGGGTTTTTTGTGTGTTTTTTTTAAAGCTCAGCTTGTTAAGTGATACCAGCCCATGTTGTGTTATATGATCTTGCTGATGCTGCAGATAAAATATAGCTGCCATTTATTTCGGTAATTTAATATGGTAGAAGGGCTTTGAGAAAATTCTGCCGTTCGTATGCTATTTCTGAGTAACAGTGACCCAACCTGATCCAGAGAAATTGAGTTAAACTCGTCGTGGTGTTTTCCATTCTGTTTTGTAGCAACGTGTTTCTGGGCTATGTTTAACCCCAAGAAAGCTGAAAATACTTACCAGGTCAGGGAGGAAAGCCCATAACTTGACCGTAATGTAAGAGTAAGCCCATTTCCCGCATCCTATATTTGTGCAGCCTGTATTTTTGGCAAGTCATTTATGGTTTTTCTAGTCCCATTTCCAATTTAGGGAACTAGTAACTTCTCTTAGGAATGCTTTCTTTCTAAAATTATGAGATGAAGGAGACTGTACATGGCCTTCTTCGTTTGACTTATAATGAAAGAGTAGCCAATCGCTATCAAGAAATTCCAGGTGATCGAAAACCCTAGATGCCACCCGGAAGACCTTTTCTGCCTTGTTCTGGAAGAATCGATCTAATGCACATAACTAAGAGGTCCGGAGCGAAAATGGACAGAGACAGGCAAACCAGGCTCTTCGAAATGTTCTCAAAATGCTATACTTTCCCGCTTCCGTGCCATTCTCTTTGCTAGGAACATCAATCAGTGTCTTTGGGGAGTGAGTTGGGGTATGACGCTGGTTCTTATCTACGTAGAGAAAAAGGAGGTTGTATCATAATCACCTGAAGAATTTTCTAAACACCCGTGCCTCTGTCCTCTGTACTTCCTGTCCGTCTCCCTTGGGAACCCTGGTTTATAAAGTACCAGTGAACTCCGGACAGGGTTGATGCTTTTCCACATTCGATGGAAAGAAAGACAAGTGAAATAATAAATATTTGTAGTCACAAACTAACTCGTAGCTTCTTTCTTTTTTCCATCTATCCTCTTCTTTCCTGGTATTTTTGAAGGAAGGGTACATGTCAAGACCTCTGATGAGTGCCGGAGATGGAGAAATAAATCAGCCTCCATTCCTGTAGAGGTCATGAAGATCTCGTGAGGGAAACAAAAACATATATAAAGAATTCATTTAGTGGGGAAACATAAAGATAGAACGCTCCACTGGCAGGCCTCATTATGACTAGAGCAAAACGTCTGTAGGAGTCAGAAGGCCCAAACGGAAGGGCAAACACATAGAGATCGTCTTTTGTCAATATCCCTTGATTGGTGTATTCAACACAAATCTTATATGTCTTCCCAGAGTCCCTCCCCCGGGTCCTTCATTCTTTGTTAGTCATTCTTTGTTTGTCATGCTAAGCTGTTCCACCCCTTCCTAACTTGCTCATGGAGCATGGGGTCTGGCTTCCTGAGAGGCTGCAAAGAGGCAAGTGTTGCAGCCTAAACCTTCAGAACAATTAACTTGCCAGAGGCTGAACCTTGACCAATGGGAAACAAGAGGCCAAAGGGAGTTCAACACATAATTTCTCTCTCCATTGTCCTCTCCATGGGCTGCTCTAAGATGTGATTCTCCTTGAAAACCAGAAATGTCTTTCCTTTGAGGCAAGTGAACAGATTTCTTGAGTAATCTGTTATGTATCTTTGTAACTTATCATAAAGCAATAGCCCATGAAGGAAGCCATCACATCACACTGTTTCCCATCTTTCCTTGTCTCGGGGTAACTTCCCCCTCAATTCCACTGTCCTTAGCTTGCACCTCCCAAATCAATTTTTGACATTTTAATCCTTGCCTCAGTCTCTGCTTTCTAAAAGATCCAGGATATAACAGTTAGATGTGTGAATATCCAATGATTCTTCTCCCACTGATTTAGAAAAAGAAAAGTGTTTTAAAGAAAAGAAACTGGATTAATTCCTCTTTGAAATTTTGTTTGTTTATATGTTACAACCAAAATTATTTCGGTACTGACAAATTATTTCCTAGTGATTATACAACCACAAATGAGCAAACATTTATCCATTTTCTGGTAAGTGGGACTAGTCTATTCATGGCTTGTTCACGAACCGGTCTTAGCTCTGCAGATTATAGAGAAGCTGTTGCTTGCCGTCTTTTCTTCTATAGTTGATCTCCTTCCTGGGTGTAAGAGAAAGAACTTGAAAGTTATTGCAAAGTATCGAGAGACTAATTCTCACATGTTCATTTTAAAGTGGCCACTGGGAGCGTTGTTCTCCCAAATCTAACCTTCTGCTTTCTGAACTAATCCCAGACATTTCCTATTCCTTCTGCTCTGCATCCTACCTTAAAACCTGTGTTGGTCACCTCTTTTCCATGGCTTTCATTCTTATCCTTTAATTCCAGTAGAAGCCAAGGTCTCTTAGCCACTGTCCCTTGCCTTTCTGCTTTCCAATTTGTGCACAATCTATATGAATTTTCAAATTATTCTTTTGGGAGAAATGCACAGTAATTCTACAGCTTTCGTTTGAAGTTTTATGTATGCATACTTGAACCTCATCTCCGTATCTTTCCTGATACCTATTTAAAATTTTCCAATAGCCACAAATGAATGTGTTAGAAAGACAAATTTTCTCAACTTGCAGCAAATACCAGTAATTTAAAGACAACGATGTTCCAAGAAAATAAAATTTTCAAATACAACCACCACCCCACCCCCAACACACCCCCCCACCCTGATCTTGCTAGATTAGCAGCCCCATGAAGGATAGTGGACTGTTTGTGTCACTGCTCTCTCCCCAGAACCTAGACACCTGCAGCACAATGAACATCATCAAATGAGTGACTGGATCAATGAATGTACAGAGCTCTATTTAAAATTCATGCAAACCTGTTCAGGATCGTGTCTCATTCCTGCCCCACCTTATACAGGTGCAGTGTAAATGCTGCCCCTCTAAGAAGACTTTCCTGGGCTTTATCCCACCCCTAAGTCAACCTTCATCCTTCGAACTTCTATACAGTTTTATCCATCCATCTCTTGTGATATGTATCACTTTCTACCCAGAAACAAACTGATATTTTTACTTAGATCTTTGAGTTCCAATCCATCTTCCCATTCTCAACTGCACTGAGCATGTTGAATAGCGCACGTGTGTGTGTGTGTGTGTGTGTGTGTGTGTGTGTGTGCAGGTCAGTGGATCATGAAACCAATTAAAGCCATTACCTTTGGAAATGCCATGATTATCCCAATCAAAATAATATGCATAGATAACAGGAAATTAATCCTGTTAATACCCCATCTAAGAAGAGAACAAATTTTTTTCTCATATGCTCAGCAATAGCTTTACTAAGTCATGTAATCCATCCTAGAGCTTTGGGGACAGAGGGGGTGGAAATCAAGGCAAAAATAACATCGATGTCATATTCCCCCACAGTAAGTGCCTTAGGCATTCATCTTCTGATTTATCTTCTACCATGCACATACTTAAGACAAACCGTATTATTATTATTTCTTATTAAAGGAAAATGGGATTTCCCCCTCCTGCATTTCTTCTGGTTGACCCCAAATTTGCTTTGAGGCCATTGTGCTCACACTCACTCTGATTTTCCTCTAAACTTCTGGATCGTAATTCACCCAGATCATTAGCAATTTTCTTTCCTTATTGCATGATTTCTGTCTGCCCCTGGGTGGCTTTATTTTAATTAGGAGGAAAAAAAAATAGAATGGAAGAGTTTGAACCGTCAACACATGGAAGTTCTACTGGCAAATATGAGCTTGGACGAAGAAAGGACCAGGGTCAGCTGAGCTGTAGTTTATTGGCCCAAAAACAAGAGCCATTCTGAAGGAAATTAGGGTAGTTTTTTTTAAAGTGACAATTTTCTCCATCAGGTAGATTACACTATTTCCTGTTATTTTATGATACTGATATTTTACTTAAACATTTTCTCCAGCTCCCATAAAATTTTCCATCTGGAGTGTACTTTTCTAATCCCTTTGTAAGCCTTTGGATTCAGTTTCTCTCTCTCTCTTTTTTTTTTTCCTTCTTTTCTTCCTTTCTTTCTTTCTTTTTTTCTTTTTTTTTTCTTTTAAGTGTCAGTTTCCAGCAACCTTTATCAGATACCAGAAAACATAAGTTTACATCTTAGCTAAGGAGCTTATCCACTCATAGAAATATAGCCCTGGAGGGCAGAGGGTGGGGGTAGAAATCGGGCTTAACTACTAAAGTTACGTTCGCCTGAAACCTTAGCTCATGCCTTGAACGGCTTACAACAAAAGTCCTTGAAAATTAAGACGCAGGCCTTCCAGCCAGCGGATAGCCATTTTTCTACACAGGAGATGAAAGACCAGGTACAGCTGAGGTTTCTTTCAAAGGGGAGGACCAGCATTGGCTGTGCTCTGTAGGAAAAGAAAAATAAAGTAAATGTTCTTTCAAAGCTTAAAGAGTAGCGAGAGGATCTTTTTTCTCTCACTCTCTCCCAGTGGGACTGTAAAGTGTTCCCAGGCAGAAACCAGGCAGAGGAAAAGAAAGAGACAGAACAAAGGCCGAAGCATCGTGTGGATAACGTTACAGGCCGATTACCACTCATGTGATGAGATTTTATTACTGATGGAACAGAGCGGGAGACGTTTCTCTCTTTATGGACGCTGCTTCCTGTTTCTGGAGTACAGTGGGTTGTTTCTTTCATGCCTACGACATGGCAGAGCCGTTGGCCTCCCCTTGTTCATCTTTGTTTATCGGCCTCGCATGGTTTGACTTTTCCCACACTGGACCTATCCTCATCCTCCCTCCCATTCCTGGTGGCCCTATTTCAGTAGTTTTGCCATGACTTCTGGAATTTTAATAGCATCCCAGGAAGGTTTGTTTAGAGAAAAATATGGGAATGTGCAGAAACATGTTTACCCGAATTTTCAAGTGGCAAAGCTGGGAACGAACATTGAATTGTGAAAGGGGAAGCGCTTCCGCTGTCCAAATGAATGAGAAGATGGACAGACTGCTGGTCGTGTGAGCACCTCCGGGGTCTGCATCACGTGGTGCACGTCCGGGGGGGACAGGAAACGTAAGGGATGCTCAGGAACCTCTAGCGGGGAGAAAGCCGCCACAGGAAGGACCAGTAACAGTGCCTTCTTCCTTCTCAGCGTCTGGAGTTTGATTTCTGTGGTAGGGCTCAGGCTCTGCTTCGTTCTACAGGCGAAGTTAACACAAAATGTCAACAACTCTCTAGATAGTTCCTACCGAAGAAAAACGTCTGGGGAAACAAGAACGTCACTGTGTTTTCATTCAAAGTGTACCTTGATTGCTCATCTACCTAAGCCATGTTCAAAATACTTCCTGACATATTAAAGACTTAGTTAATATTTGCCCAGTGAAGGAATGAATGAGTGAATGAGTAAACTGAGCAAATTGCAGGGTTCCACTTCACTCTGCACTTTGCCTAAATCAATAGCACCTCGGCACCTGAATTGAATCATTTTATATTGAACATTTAACTATCTTCTCCAACTATTTCACGAAAACATCCAAAACATTGCCAGCCGTTTAGAGACACCTAAAATGGCCTGTTTTTATGACGTTGAATTCTCGCAAAAGCAAAAACATTTCTTGGAGTTACGGAGCTGGCCAAGCAGTCACCCGGTATTTGGTGACAAAAACTATGAAAATTGAGTTTTTTTTCTGGGCTCTAAAATGATCTCTTGGAGAAGAATATCAGACGGGAATTATCTAGAGAATAGTTGACTAAAAGGGAACGATTAGTGTCATGTTAAAGACAACATTTAGGGAAATGCATATTAACTCATTAAAATTCTGATAATGATTTATTCAGGAATTTAAATTAACATTTTATCATCGCTCTGAATGGTGGTCATGTTTGGAGTCCAATTTTTCTCATCTTTTCTTTCCCCCATTTAGAAGGTAAATATTCTCTGACTCTGGATGGCAAGAATCATGTACGTAAGAAAAATCGGCCCAGGGAACAAGGGCCAGTTTCATTTCGTACAGCTCCTTCTCAGACGGTTAGTCTCGTTCGTTCTCCATGATGCTTTCAGAAATGCTTCTCCACACATCTCTCTGATGACTCTAATTCGTCAACCTTTCACTTCAAAATGATGTGTAAATAAGCGGAAAACCCTTTTCCTCTGTCTGCATCCAAATTGTCAAAGTAACATGTTTGCAGTTATTGACGCTAAGCTGAGATAAATCCAACCGCCAAGGAAAGACGAGGTGAAGGTCCAGTGAGAAGGAATGGAAAAGGTCTCGTTAGAGTGATTTCCTGAGGTAATTGAGCGATCCGAGGGATTTACTTAGCCAAATAATATTTAAGTGGACCAGTTAATGCCTTCAGATAGTGTTAGGGGAAAAAAATTAAAAGGCTGGAGTTTTTTGTTCGTTTAAAATTGTGGTAAGAATACCACATAACATAAAATTTGCCATCTTCACCATTTTTAAGTGTATAGTTTAATAGTGTAGCGTATATTCACATTGTTGGACAACAGATCTCTAGAACTTTTTCACGCCCATTAAATAACTTCTCTCTCCCAGCCCTGGCAGCCACCATTCTACTTTGTGTTTCTATGAATTTGATTATCTAGATATCACGTATAAGAGGAATCATACGGTATTTTCCATTGTCATTCACTTATTTCACTTAGCATAAGTGCATCTCGCTTATTTCACGTAGAATAAATGAATCCTGAAGATTCGTTCATATTATAGCATATGTCCAATTGTCTTCCTTTTGAAGGCTGAATAACATTCCACTGTATGTCTATATCACATTCTGTTTGTCCATTCGTCCATCAGGAAGCTGTCTGATTTATTGACAGAATTCTGCAAAGATATTTACTAGTTCGTTGTCACTGTGCAGACATGACATCTCCTTCCCCCCAAATAAGTGATACTTTATATCAAAAAAGGAAAATGGAAAATGATTGCTTACATTGTGTCTCCCATAAAATGTTCTTGCCCTCCCTAATCAATACATAAATATTTTGACTTTTCAGAATTTAGGTGTCTGAATCATTATATTCTATCACCCATTTGATGTGAATGAAAAGAGATTAGAACCCTGAAGTATTATGTGTAGGCCAAACTCGAGGTCTATGCTTCTGGCAATTCAGGCTGTCATTGTACAGCATTGGCTTTCGAATGTGAAACCTTAAGGAAAATGTACCTTTTGTAAGTATATTAATGCAGCCTTGGTGTACCCCAGTGTCGCTCACAGTCACCCCCTGTGAATGTACCCATTCATGGCAGCTAATATGCTTAATAAAGGAAGCAATTTTTTCCTTTTCCATATGTAATCTGTTACGCCAGTTACACTGTAAGTGTGACAAGGGGCCTGGAGGTGGGAGGATCACTAACTTGGATTTAATGGTTGCAGGATTGACAGATAAAAGGAGGACATCTGGTTCAATTTGGGTTTCAGATAATCAACGCAGAATGTTATAAGTATGTTCCATGCAACATTTGGGTTATACTTATGCTATTGGTTATCTAAAATTCAAATTTAACTGACCATCCTCTCTTGTTACTTGCTGAATCTGACGGTCCCCACCCCTACTTGTAGGAATTTGAACGTCAAGAGGCAGATGGAGGAGACAGGTCAGTGAAAGTGTAGTAGGATTAGAGTCAATGCAGAAAACTGACAGCGCGGTCCTTTTGGAAGTTCAGTAAGGTCCGTCATCCTAGGGAGGAAGCCTCCCCTCCCAGCCACACTGCAGAGAGCAGCGAGGCAGGCACGACAGGGGATGGTATAACCCTCGGAGCCTCACAAGCCAACCCCAACTGGGACAGGGCACAGCCAAGGTCACTGGCACCTGGAGAGGCCCCAAGGCCACCAACCAGAGCAACAGCTGTAGCTGCCAAGCAACTGATTAGATACTGGCCTCATCGACCACAGTGGAAGAATTTTATTACCTTCCAAGAAGTATCTGAGAGCCTTCCAGGTATCCGCCAAAGAGCGGGGAGCGGATATTTGGGAACTGAAGTTCTAATGATTCCGGTGATGGGGGCTCACCTCAAAACCTCTTTTTAATCCCATTGCTATGTCCGCCATGTTTCCCCCACCACACACACACACACACACACACACACATCATCATCATTACATTCCAGTATGCCCCTGCCATCTGCCTTTTTGGGTTCAGGTTCTTACAAATAAGGGTGGACTGTCAACAGCAGCAGAAGCAACAGAGTGACATTCTCAAAAGCCAGAGCTAACCAGGCACCTCAAGAGCGGAGAGTGTTTTGTGTTCACTACTGAATACCCAAAGTAGCTGACCCCTGTATGGCATCACTCTTCCCATCTTGCCTTCCAATATGGACACCTCCACAAACTGGGACACCTCACTGAGCTCCCCAGTCTTTCAGGTATAAAGGGAAACAGTTCGAAGGTAAAGAGACCTTAGTGATCCGAAAATAATAAAACCCATCCATGCCCCAAAATGCAGTACAGATGAGTCTTCCTAAATACCAGAGTGTGAGTCATGAGCATAACGTTCTGTTTTTGAGGCCTTTCCTTTCCTGTATCCTTAAGAGAAAAATGGGAATTATCAGTAATGGAGTCGAAAAGCCATTAATCTCTTCGTCGTCTCTCTGACTGCGGGCTTCGCTCACATTCTCTGTTTTAGAAGCTTAATAGCCTGGAAAGCAGGTACTGAAAGTGTGAGACATCATCCACCCACTGTACATACCTTTCTTGAAAAACACAGAGTTTAACATTGACATAGGCTCTGATCACTTATCCGTCCCGGGTCTCTTATCAGAGGAAGAGAGCGTGAAAATGAAGAATCGTAGGTTTACATAGTGACACAAGTCACACACTGGGTGCAAAAACCTAGGCTTTGGGTTTATCCAACGGAGGAGAAATACTAGCCAGCTACTCTGAAGAAAATCGCTCACGGCGCATTGCCGAATTTTATTCTTCTTGGGAACAAAACCTGAAAGAGCGAATTGAATTAGGACTTTCAAAAAAATAAAAAATAAAAATAAGCCTGATTCAACTCTTTGCTGAGAGAGCCTACGATTTACAGCGACGGCGCAGACAGCAGTGGCTCGGGAGGTTTCGCGGTCACCTCTGAGTGAGCTGAGTGGCTGTGGGGTGTGGGTTGAGGATGCCGGGATGTGCCCCTTGGGTCAATCTGCCTTGCGAGCCCAGGGTCACCAATGTCAGTTAACAAAGATATCTGCAAAACTGCATCCAGAGCTAGAAAACAGATTCGCGAATAAACTCTATCAATCGGTGGCAATTTGCAACTTTGGTCAAAAAGATCCTCAGAATGTAGAGCTGGGCAAAACTGTTCGGCTCCTGGGGAAATAACGCAGCGCCCACAGCTGGCTGCTCCCAGCGAGGGCCTCGTCTTTGCACAGTGCTGCGCAGGTTACAAGACTGTTTCGTACACACGTTCTCCTTTGATTCTCAGAATGCGTGTGTGAGGTGGACGCTGCTGTTCCAATTTTGTGTTTAAAGGAACCGAAGATCTTTCTGCCCTTCCAGACTCATTTCTCACCCTATTCCTCCTGTCCCTGCCACCACCTCCCCAGCCCCCACCTGCCATCCTCACAGCCCAGGATCCCAGCAAACTGAAATTCTCTGAATTAAAGTGCTATGCTATCAGCTCTCTC
>NW_024349796.1:13535934-13605872 GCF_902729225.1 Pteropus medius | reverse complement strand
AAAAAAAAAAAAAGACACAGTTTCTCCTTTGCAAAACATGTTTTCCTCAAATATTCATGGAAAGTTTGAAGTCTCCGCTTAAAGCATGAGAAAGCTTTATTTGACCCTTTAGGGCAGATGTGTCCTCTTCGTGCTGTTACAGGCTCCCGCATGTCCCCAAAATAGCACTTATTACATTTGATTGTAATGATTGTTTAGTGGTCTGTCTTCTCCACTCAGATTTAAATTCCATGAAGGCAGAGATCACGCCCAGTGCTGAAAACACTGCCTGATGTACGTGCCAAAAGAAGACTTGTCGAAAGAACAAATGAAGTGACTTCCCCAGGATCACAGAGGTGAACGTCAGGCCTGGAACTAGCATCCGGGCTCTGATTCTAGTAAGGGGCCAGTGGTTCATGCGCTTGGACCGATTTATGTGTTTTCGGGATGAAAGAGGGTAGTAACCAGGTCAGAGGATGTTCTGAGAACTATGAGAACGAGAACTCTTGGTAAGTATTAATCAACAAAACGTTAAAATTCACCAGACAAATCTTGGATATCTCACCGAACTGTTCACAAGAAATTAAAGTCACACTCTTGACCTCAGCCCAGTGAAAACTGCAGCTCCAACGTGAAAAACGCACCATGTAATTTCAATAGGAGCCATAACGTGCTTTAAAAGTGTCAAGCTAGAACTCTGCCATTATCTCTTCCTTCGCAAAAGCAACTTCTGTGTTCGACGTAACGATGACACAGCTGGCTAATGCACACCGCTCTATGCAATCTGGACATATGAGCTCATCCCTGAGCAAGGCGAAAAGTATCTGATGTGGTCTCATCATCAAGGACTCAACCACATCAGTCAACATTCACCACCGCTATCGAAGTCATATTTAACGTGTGCATCTGTCTATTACATCATCTTTTTAAATATTTCTGTCTTTCTCATTTGCTCTCCCTTTGTATTCACCTAAATAAGCATCCAAACCCTCTCTAAACCAAATGTTCCCAACTGCTGTCTTTTTTCCGCCTTGGAACAGAAGCAAATGACTTGCATATGAAATCTATTCTCCTCATTTCTTTTTTGGCCAATCCAGTTAAATAATTGGCTTTACTGCTTTCCTTCACCGAGAGGACCAAAGTGTATCATTATCTCATTTTGAGCAGATGTGACAACATTAATTCTGCAGCTCAGAATCTAGAGCCTCACGTGGGATCACAAAGTACATAGGCTTGAAAATCAACTCAGCTCAACCAGAAACCATCTCGAATCTTTCCTTCGAATGCAAACCACAAACTTCTAAAAAGATAGTTTGACTCCTTGTAGGGGGACATTTAAGCCCTAACTCTTTCTATTTCCTTGGAAGGGAGGAGGATTCCATTTCACCCCCAAGCAGGGAAAAATGGGAGAAATGTTTTTGTCCTTTCTTTCATTCACTCCCTAAGAGCGAAAGAAAGGGTGAATTATCAGATTGGCGGGGATGGAAGAAGGAACGGAACACGTGTTTCCTTGCCCCTTGTGGCAGAGTCAAGCCTGTTCTCCATCTCGGCTCCCCGTGTGACGAGTAAGCTTGGGCAGGATTTGCTCTGCCAGGCACAGGTCTGCAGCTCGGCAAATCGGTTAAATTTCGGGGGAAGCAGTTAGGAAACCTGGTTACAGCCTTTCCTGTAGACCATGTTTTCCGATCTAGTTCCAATCCCAAAGCCAATATTCATTATCTTATCTCGTTGTCTATCTGGTTTAGAATACAGAGGAAGACAAGGGTATGATTAATTACCAAATCTTAGCGAGTGTCCGATTTTCCGTTCCCTCTCAGAGCCCTTGGCTAATCACATGGCTTACCTCTCAGGGTCACCAGGTAAAATGCAGGTGTTTGTAATCTTAGATACTACACACGGTACGAATCCTGCTGCTTACAAGATTGGCGGCCTTGGGCTAAATAAATGAACTTCTTTTTGCCTCAATTCTCTCACTTCAAAACAGGACCAAAAGGTGCAGGGCTACCTTATTCTGTTTTCAGGAGAATGTCATGAGTGAATGACTTAGAGCTTCCAGCACAGTCTCTGGCATGTATGGGTCTTGGTTTGAATCCTGGCTCTGTCACTTACAAACATTAAGATGTTTCCCCAAAGTGCTCGTAAAGATTAAGTGAGGGAGAGAATAGAGATGTTATCTGCATGAAGCACATGATGTTTATCCAAGGAGAGGGTGCATTATCCAGATAAATACCCCGGGGAGTTGAGAGTCGCCATACATGGTTCCACTGGTGTCCTGGTGTCTCGCTCCATAATTCTGCTGAGAAAAAGAAAATGTGTATAAGAAGCTCCTTTTGACTGTAAAGCTAAAAGAAATAGTGCCTGGTCACCCATCCCAGCAGAAACCCGACAACGAACCATGATCTTCCCCCTGAAGCCTGAGGCCGGGTCTCTTGGAAAACCTGACCAGGAGAGTCTCTGAGGTTTTCAGCCCTCGGGAGCAGATCTGCGTGAGTTAGGTAGCTGAGATAAGGGGCCCCCTTGGCTAAGTGGGGTCCTTGTGTTGGAACAAACACCTCTGAAAGGTAAGGATAGTCTTTGGAATCTTTCCTCTCTTAGAAACTGAAGCTGCGGATATCCGGGATTTCCTTATCCTGCCCTCTTGAGCAATTTCCCCTTTACTCTCGGCTTCGTTTTGCTCTGCTTGTCATCACTTCGTGTTCTATGGACTGCATACGCTGGCCTTTGTTCCTCCTATTTTAAGTTTCTTCCTTATCAGGCGGCTGATACTTGTTCCTTCCCTGCTCAATGGTTCGAGCGTCAGGTTTGAGGTCCCCAGACATACTGGAGCCACGCCGCGGAGTCCCAGCAGGGCTGAAGGGGTCCCTTTTCTTTCCTGAGATGTGTGCACTTTCTTCTCTGAGGTTCACATGGCAAAAACAAAGGAGTTATTTCCTCTAAGTGGAAAAGCAGTTCTGCCCTGACAAAATGCCATGTCCTGTCAAAGGAGAAAAATTGGTTTCAAGTGGAAGGGGTGTGTGTGTGTGTGTGTGTGATTTTTCTGATGCTGCCTGTCAATAGGGCACAGCAACATTTTCAGTATTAATTCAAACCCAGGGCCCGGACTGCAGAGCCGCCCAAAGCACTTGCATCTTCCCTACCTTCTCGTTATCTCTGTTGAGGACAGAGCCCCTGGATCAACAGTTAGGGATAAAGATTAACGTGCAAACACGAGTGAATGAAGTGACACCTTGACTAAGACACTGGTTCTCCTAGAAGTAGACCCCTGGTCTCTTTCTACCTCGGTACACCCAAAGATACGACGCACACCAGTACGACAGGGGCTCTGGGTGACGGCCATTCCTACAGGCTTTACGACTCACTGACACCGACTCCTTTTCAAAGAATGAGATTCGTTGGACGGTGGACACTGGGAGAACGGGGCGAAGCATGTGGCCGTCAGGAGCACTGAAGATAAATTTGGAAGACTTTTTAATCCTGCCCAAGGTTGGCCATGTCATAGCCAGAAGCGAAGCCTCTTCTGTGTAGCGCCGGGGCAGAGCCGCTAACGGACCGATCGTTCAAGCCACCGGCCTTCCCACACCTACTCTTAAGAGTGTCAGACGAAGCCACCGTCACTGCCTTCTCAGATGCGTAACGAGTTCGGCTAACCCTGCAGAGCGGGCAGAGACCCCGTGGAAGCACCAGGCAGAATACAGAGTGGATGGATGTGAAGTCACAAAGAAAAGAACCTAGTCACCGTTCATTAAGAGATCTTGCGTGTCCCACACCAAAAGAGGGATTTTATACACAATTAATTCGTAAACCTCTGTGAGGCGTTAGCGGACCATTTTCAAGAAGAGGGAACAGAAACTTAGAGTGTTTAAATAACTCGATCACATAGCTGCTAACTCTGAAATCCATTGGTCTTTCTACAATATCATGTTCTCTTCTTTCTTTATATCTTGCAAAATGTTCAAGACCCACAGGTAAGTTTTCCAGCCATTGGACAGATGGCCAACCCTCGCCCGATTGCCTGGGTTGGCACTTTTTCAGTGGTGACATATTTGGAAGCATTCTCGGAGCTTAGAGCTGGGTGCTTCTGGCTGATGTTTATAATCAAGTGTGCTGGGCATGACTCAGAGGTGAGCTAATAAAAGTGCTCACGAAGGAGCCCAAGCAGCTTGTTCATTCCCACAGACACGTGGAAGGAGGATGAGACCACCGTTCTCCAGGCACAAATCACAGTCAGAGTCCTGAAGCTAGACGATGACCCAGTCTGCTCGCCTCCCAGAGGAAAAGCTGGATTCCTGGTACAGAACCGGGCAGTGATTCTCATGGCGTGACTCCTGGGGTGGCAGCAGCACCTGGGAACTTGCTAGAAAAGCGAATTCTACAGCCAGCCCCAGACCTAAGGGGAAAACTCCGAGGGTGGAGTCTGGCAATGGTGTTTTGATGAAAAGCCCTCCAGGTATTTCGAAAGCACATTAAAACTTGAGAACCACCGAGCTTTCCTTGATAATTCCATCACTCGTTGGTCTCGTCTGTCAGCGAAGCCATAAAGATTGAGTGATCACCAGCTGTACCAGACTTGGTAGGACTATAAAAGAATCTTTCTACCCTCAAGGAGTTACATACAGACATGAAGCAAGTACCAAACAATTTGAATGAGCACACGATCCCATACTGTGTTGTACAATTCAGACTCAGAGAGAACCATGTGGCTTTACATATGGTTAGCAGAGATCAGCCAGTTATAATGTAGGTGAGCAGAGAAAATGCATACTCGAACGCCACTTCAAACGATGCAAAAGATCTGTGGTTTGCTGAATAGCTATAGTAGCCAACAGCTGGCCTGATGCTAATCCTTCAGAAATGGGGTGGCTGTGGGAGAAAAGCGTAAAGGACATAAAACTTAGAATCACAAACAGTTCCAGATTCTACATATAAGTGCCTCTGGCTGCATACCAAAGACTTGCGTGCTTAGCGTGGGAAGTCCTTTTGGTCACGCGTCCAGCCGGACTTGTGCCCACGGATAGTGGTCTCCACACTAAGGAATTCAGTCGCAGGGTCTGGGCATACGGCAATGCAGATCAGACGGTGTAGTAGATAAGAGAGGTGCATTTGGACTTGGCCCCGGGCAGAAAGAATTGAGGTGTCACACTAGATCAATAGAGGACTGGCTGTCACTTAGCCATTCACGGAGTGCCTTCTGTATATGGAACACTTATTGGAGAGAGGAGGTAGTCAAAACAGTACCCACTTCTGAGAAGTTCAAAAATCATCACAGAAATGCCAAAAACAACAAATAAACAATTAGAAAGCTCAAAAGCGGAACCATGTAAATACAGACGGTCTTAATTGAGCAGAGTTATCCCAGGAGTGACTAGAACCAGGTACTCTTAGCAAAGGAAAATACAACCGAAGAATAGAACATTAACAGATGGCAAAGATCTAATTTTAAGGAAAGGAAAATAGAACGGATGATGGTTAGAGGAAAGAGAGATGACTATACAAAGAAGAGCATGAGCATCTTTTGGCTTGAGGATAAAAACATGGACCACGACGTGAGGAGGGATGGGAGGGTCAGGGAGTAGGGGCCTCGAACTCTGTTGTCTAGAAACGTAACTGTTTCTTTAAATACGTTCAGAAGGGGACAGAGGATTCTGGACGGCGTACTGCTGTGGCAGACATTACGCCCACTAAAAGGACTTCCAGTTGGACACTAGTGCTGAAGGCCCAAGGCTTTCCATCTGCTTTGTGGTTAGGGAATTAGGGGCAAAGAAGAGAAGACCAGAGAAACAGCAAAACAGAAAAACGAAAAAGGGCCAAGGAGAGAAGCACCCGGCCCCCGCCCGGGCCCCCGCTGCCATCATCCTGTGCCTGGATTACTGCGGCAGCCCTCCGAGCCGCCAGCGTCGCCCCGTCTTCCTGCGGATCTTCCCCGCACGCTGCCTTCCGATAGAGAATCGTCCTTCACGAGTGACGCGTTGCCTCCCTGAGTTCCTTCAGGTCTCCACTCAAATGCGCCCTAACCGGAGAGACCGTCCCCAATCAGCCTATCTGGAACAGCACCCCAACCCCAGCCGTTCCAGCCCCCTCCGAGTACTTAACACTAGCATTATTGTGCCTTGTGTGTGTGTGTGTGTGTGTGTGTGTGTTTATTCCCTAATGATCAGTCACCTCTCACCAGATGAGAACTGAAACACCGACGTGTTTCAAAAGCTGACGTTGTAATACAAATGTCAACTGATCTATTCATTTACTCATTTAGTCATTCGATAAATATGCACTGAGGGCTTATCTGCCCAAACCGGAAGCTCTGTGAGAGCAGGTACTTGTTTTTTTGTTCGCTGCTATATTCGTAACGTATCACATAGTAGCAGGCACGCAGCAGGCCCTCCGCGCGTGTTTGTTGAATGACTAAACGAGTACATAGATCAGTTGGCATTTGTATTACAATGTCATCTTTCAAAACGTGTGGGCATTTCGGTTCCCCTGGGCTGATCTCGAGCACACCCCTGTAACACCTGGTCCTGATTCACACAGCCTCAGAGTTAGCCGCCTCTGCCTGCAGGTGGGCAGATTTCTACATGGGCTATCGCAAACAAGGTGGACCTTCAGTGCCTGTCAACGTAAAACATCCGTCGTCTATGCATTTTTCTGTCGGAGGAAAGGCTCGGCCGCTTTCAAAGCAGAATAATCAAAGTAGTGAGCATAAAGCAGCAGCACCCCAATGTCCGGAAGACTTTCATCTGGGCGATTGTGGGTGCTGGTCTCGTTTCCACATCTTCTTTCCGGGACTTCTAAGCAGCCCAGAACTTTCATTCTTCCTCTTCGCTTTAAAAATAACATTCTGCGATTCCCATGAATAAACGCGATGATGATGACGATGACGATGATGATGATGATGACGACAGGTGAAATGACATTTTTTCTCTACCCATTTAAATCCCCTGCTAGACGCAGTTTCGTCAATCAGCAACGTTTATTGACCATCATGTATCGTACAGTATGCCAGGTGCCAGGGGAAATAATAAAGGTTTGTGTTGTAAAGTAATTACCTTGGCCATGGAAAAACACTCAATAAATATGTGTTGAGTGATTCATTATTGAACCCTTTGGTTTCTGTATTCACACTTTTATTCAGTTCTTCTTTGTTAATTTTTATTCTAAATCCAAGGCACATTTTATAAAAACTTTTATTACAACCCAGTGAAAATAACTAACGGCACGAATGAGGAATGAAAGAACCAGATAATACAAGGATTATAGTCCTATTTCCCTTGAAAGCATAAACTAGCTAAGAAACTGATTCGCTCTCACCAAAAAGAACCTTCTGGGGCTGCAGCAATATAAGGAAGACGAGAACATATCTGCTTCCTGCGTACGGACAACTGTAATGTAGACTCAACTAATGTAGACGGCGCGACCCTCAGACGAGCCTGAATTGCATTGTATTCTTACCCTCTATGTGTTTTTAAGGAGGTTTGTAAGAGAACAAATGGTTTGAACAGGAGTTTAAGCAAATAGTTCATCTACTTTAAGGGAAAGTGGCAGACCGTGCTGGCTGCCCACTCCTCTGCATTTTCTTCCCTCTTTTCCAAAGTCCTTACAGCTCAAGGTGCTTGTATTACCCAGCAGGGGACAATGAGCAGAAAGTGGAGGGCGATGGGGCTGTTTTTCTAATGAAAAAGGCCAAGCTCAGCCGGCAGGCAACTCGTGCCCTGCCCCTGGTCCCCGTTCCTTAGACTTGCAGGTAGATGCAATACCCGGAGTTGGAAGCGGCCAGTTTGCGGCCGCAAGGATGCAAACCACATGGCGAGAATGGTGGGCCGGGAAGCTGGAAGAGGCCTCTGGATGGCTACACACCAGCCCTGACCTGCCACTTCCGACCTGAACTGCCGCTTCGGCCCTTCTGGAAACCAGTGCTGTCCGCTTTCCGTTACGTGCAGCCTGACGGAATCCTGACCGACAGAAAAAACTCTGAGGACCCCGTTCGTGCGGTTTGATGCTGACGTTACAGACACGCCGTAAACAAAACTTTTCTCTCTGGTTGTATGTTTTAGCCTGTGCCACTCTATTAGCCTGCTTCGTATCACTATTATTAACTATAAAATGTCATTTAAAAAAAATAATGCATAATTTAAAAATTTTCAGACGTAACCCACATTTATATGATTGTAGAATTACTTTCATCTCAGAATCTAAGTATCGTTTTTTAGTTCTCCGTCAAAATCTATGCAAGGCAGCGTCTACCTTGGCGTGTGAGCACGTGGGTTTCGTAGTCATAGAAACCGGGCTCACATCCTGGCTCCGCCCCTTCCACGCTCCGCGACCCTGATGGGTTACTCTAGTTCTTCTCCCGCCATCCCGTCCATCCCCGGCTTCCACATCCATCCTGGCGGTGACCGCACCACCCTGAAATCGCGAATCTGCTTGTCTTTCTCCTCGGCCGAACAGTGAACGCTTTGAAACCAGGGACAGTATCGTAAACGACCCTCTCCTCCCAGTTTTGAGCTCAGAGCCTACCACCTGGAAGATGTTACATGGAATTTGTTGAATATATAAGTAAACAATTCTGAAACCGTAACTGACCAGTCGGCTTTCTAAACATGACACGTCCCCACAAAGGGCGTTTAGAAGATGGAATTTGAAGGGGTGGGAGGGAGCTGGAGAGTGACTGCCGTGAGCCGCCAGAGGGAGGGCATTCCCTACGGGGAAGGGTTTCCCCAAAGCGTCACTGCCACGGACCCTCCAGTGGAAAGGCCATGTGCTTCTCCGTCCCTGTCTTACTGCTTCTGAGGGCAACACGTGGGAATTTAAGAGGCTACTCAGTGGAATTCAAAGTCATTTTGAAATAAACGGATCCGTTGGACCCAGAGTCCGTTGCATTCCTTTGGCTTGGCTTTCTTCCTCTGCATCTGTGGAGGACGCTGTGCCTTGGCCCGGATGGCGTGGAGGGAGGTGGAGCCCCCTTCTCCACACAGACAGCTCTGGTGTGAGCATTGCGGAGTTGTGTGCCGTGTGCACCTGGGCCACCAGATGGGAAGTGGGCCAGACGGAACCGGGAGAGGTCCCTCTCCCACGACAGAGAGAGTAGACGGCTTCTCTGAGACAAGAATCCACGTGCCGCCGTGAGGCAGAGAATCCACAACACCGACGGAACAGCCGTGTCCTCTCAAAACACAAAAACGAAGCCCACAACTCCTCCAGGAACCGCGAAGGGAAGAGATAGCCCATGAGTGACATCTGAGGTTCCTGCTGAGAACTTTTCTATCAGGCGTGGGACAAACCGCCTCCCGCGTTCTCTCTCACGGCTGCCTGGCGAGATGGGCACCGCGGTTACCTCCGTTCACAGGGGAAGAAACCAGACGGATGAAGCGACCTGTGACAGGTAGCACAGCTGGAGAGCGGCAGCAACTGGATTTCACCCTTGAGCCGCGAGTCCAAAGCGTATGCCGTTAAGTGTTCTGACAAAGCTCCTGAGAGAGCCTAGTGTCTCATGGGAAACACACTCACTCACATACACACGTTCACACATTTGCACATGCTCACGCGTGTATTACTCATAGGAACACGTGGACATACACGCATGCGTGGAGTTCGCCGAGGACAGAATACACAGTGTGTTCAAAGGGTCTGCAAAGAGCAGAGACCTAAAGACACTTTTCAGAATGTGAGGTGATTCTCCTGTGTGGAACTAATTAAGTGATCGACTGCGACAGCTCGTTACCAAACTCTTAAAAAAGCTTTTGGATCTAAGGAAGTTGCTTGTCTCTGGTTGGTTTTGTTAAGAGGCAGCCGAGACCTGACCTATTTCAGGCTTTGAAAAAGTCCCATCTCATTGTGTGGGGTTTGTTTTTGTTTTTGTTTTGTTTTGTTTTGTTTTTTACTTTTTCTGTGACACGCGATGTCACAGACAGGGAGCAGATGGTCCATGGAGAGCTTCTGCTTGAAGCGGTTCAGTTGAAAGATGGGACGTCGTCTCGCTCAGTGCTGTTTTCAGGTTCTGAGATCGTTTCCACTTTTTTTCTTTCCCACAGCCAACACCAAGAAAGCGGACTGCGGGTCAGGTAATGGAAGCAACAGACCTCGAGATCGGTGCCAAAAATGTAACCACCCAATCGGCTCCAAAGGAAAATATTCATTAAAGTGACACATGTTCCTATTATCGAACTCAAAACACTTGTTTGGACATCAGGGGTCGGAAAGCGCCGCATCCCGATTAGCTGGAATGTTCTCACTTCTTTTAGATCTTCCTTCCTCGTTTTTATGGCGAGTCAACTTTCAGAGAAATTCTTTCCCACTACTGTCTGCTGATCACATCCCAAAAGCATTCAAAAATCTCACTTGTTTCCTATAAGAAGAAATGGGAAGCACGACCACAAATATTTGTGTAAATGTCACCGTGTATTATTGGAAGCTTTGTTCAGTCGGTTAGAGAATTATTGTGGCCAGGAGACCAGCTGGACCCCACTCAGACGCTTCCTACACGGATCACGCACACCCAGACACACTCACACACTCACTCGCTCTGTCTCCGTTTTTCAAAAGTGAGAGTGATGGTCCCTTTCTTCTACCTTCTATGTGTAGTCTTCAGATAGAAGGGACATGTTCCTTATGAGTGATTTCAAGCCGAAAGGAAGCGGAAAGACAGAGAGCTGGCCTCTTCCACAGAAAGCAGACAACAAAACACAAAGCGAGACAAAGCACCTTCGAGTGAGGCCAGTCCAGCATCCCAGCTCGTCATTCACCAAAGAGGAAGAAGGAAGCGAGGCAGCTGCGTTCACTTTAACTCTTTCCTGGAATGCTCTGAAGCCGATGCCCAGAGTTTCATTCTTGTGGAATTAGATCATAAACGGGACCAAGCTCGCTGTTCAGTCATTTGTCACCAAACAGCAAGAATGCGGTGTCCTAACATGGAAAGAATGTCGTGCCCCAAACATTTATTTCTGGCCGTGTCTTTCCCAGCCTTGAGATCAAAACTTCAGCTGATAGATAAGCAGAGGTCAGGGACCCCTCTCCTGCGTACTCCTCACCTCCCCTGAGAGACAGCGCTCTGCTGCCCAGACTCGATGGTTCATCTTCTCCATGTTTTAGCCCGGCAGGGACTGCAGTGATCTTTGACCTCGGTTATGTTTATACGAAAAGCCTCCCTCGCATTTTCTCACACCCATTCATCCCTCCGGTAGGACCTGGATTCCTCTCTCCATCTTTGTCTTGCTGGTGTTTCTAGGAAAACCACTTCGGACTTTCTGAACTGAATAAATATTGGTCATTTCTCTGGGTTTGTCATTCGTTCAGATCTGTTTCTGTATGAGGTGTGTGTGTATCAGGAGAGTATGTGGGAGGCGAGACATAGCCAGGTGCTAGACTGAATTATCTTTGGGTGACACCACAAAACGCTGGAAATGGCCTCCTTTTCTAAGATCTGTACACGAGGGGTGATTCGCCACAAGAAAATCAACACTATTTTGCTCAGTAGTTAAAGCTTTGGTCCCCGTATCGTCTGTTCTGTCTCAATGGAACTGTACTTAAACAGAGAAAAATCTAGATTGGCCTATTCTCCATATTCTTCTGTCTTTTAATGCTGCATCTGTCCTTCCGTGCTCTGGAATTGCGTTGCCCACATGGTTACATAGCATGAATTCAGGCATTTATTCGATACCAGATTTTCCCAAACTAAAAATAATAAATAAATAAAAGCAAAATTCTTGATGATGGAAAGGAATGCATTGGCCGCAATGAATGACGATTATACTCAAACCAAGGATTAATATTCTGATTTCTATTCAGACCTTAGATCTGTGCATTGCTTTGTCGCGAGCTGCTGTGCAGATGTGTCACTTTACATGAGAGCCGTGGTACCCCAAAATATAGAAATGCTATTGAAAAAAGGTGGATATGGGCTCTGGGATGAGACCATCTAAGGTCAAATCGCAGCTACGCCTCTTATTAATGGTGTAACTTCGGAAAAGTTGCTAAACTCTCTAAACATCAGCTTCTGAAAAGCAAGGAATAGTAAGGACAATCAGTATAGGACCTTACCTCCTAGGGTGATCCAGAGGCATAAATGAAATATTTCACATAAAGCTCTTAGCTCAGTACCTGGCACAAGAGGGAAGGTTTATAAATGCTAATTATCATTATTTCTACTGCTATAGCAAATCCTATTTTAAGGACCTGTAAGATCTTATCAGCTCATTCATTTCTAACCTTAAAAAGAATCATTTTTTGAAGGAAAAATTGTTTTACAAAGTGGAAAATTATGCCTTAATTAATTGTGGTACACATATGGATTTTTTTTTTTTTTTGCCCCAAAGAAAATTACATCAATTTCATTAATAAGCTTTACCAAAGATGTTTACACATATAGACATATATATGTGTGCGTATTATATACGTAACATGAGTATTATGTGTGTATGTGTATATATATATATATTTTTTTTTCTTTCTTTCTTTCTCTTGAATCAAATATCAGAGCACCACAAATTGGAGGATCCTTTGAAGACACACCAATGTTTTCTTCTCTAAAGATCCCAAGAGGGAAAAATTGCTGGATAATCAACAACTTCCCGTACTGCAACGCTCGAGGGTTATTTCAGAAGACAAAGGTTAGTGACTTATATGTGTCCTCAGCGTTACTCCATCTACGGTCACAGCCTGTATCTGCCCCAACAGATGCCATCACCATGAGCACAGCCTCCTGAGGGCACCATGGACCGTGGGGGTTCCAGCTTCCAGCCTCCCCTAAATGCTCAGGGTACAAAAGTCACCACGTACGTTCACTTGAACTAATTCACACTGACCAGGACTTCTTCCTTACTGAGTAGCAGTCCTTCAAAGGACTGAATGCGATTCTCTCTCTCTCTCTCTCTCTCTCTCTCTCCTTCTCTCTAATAGGCTTAAGAAAAACTTAAAGTGCTTTTAAAGCTCCTGCTTTCTGTCTCCAAACATCTTAACGCCTTTCATTTCTTCATTCCACTCTATTCTAATCAACTCCTATCAAATTGTGTTCTCAGGAAGGAATTTTCTCTTTTCAAAAAAATAAATAAATAAATGGAGAAACAGAAGCCATAGATGGAACAATATAATATTCCATCTAACACACGTTTACCTCTTCAGCCAGGATAACAGCCCAGTCACTCTGGTTGACAAACGTGCTGCCCTGTGGGGGTTTTCTTTTTATTTTGTTAGTTTGTTGTTTAATACCTGCAAAAACATGGATATCATTATGCCTCTTCTTTGTCTTCTTACCTACCTTGCAATTTTTCTAATTGACTCGTGTCTAAATTTTACCATTCAGTTCACACTTTCCTGTCAAAATGTTTTCCTTGGAAAAAAATGCTCAAGATGAGATAGATGATAGACAGACAGACAGATGATGGATAGATAGATAGATAGATAGATAGATAATAGATAGATAGATAGATAGATGATAGATGATAGATAAATATAGATAGATAGATAGATAGTAGATGATAGATGATAGATAGATATAGATAGATAGATAGATAGATAGATAGATAGATAGATAGATAGTTGATAGATAATAGATGAGAACCAGTTTCAGTTGACACGTATTATACATTCAAGTCCTCGTAGATCATGCGTCATCAGTGAGTAGATATTTTGTTCTGAAACTACTGTCACTGCCTTTATGTGGGACAAGGGGACGATAGCAGTTGTTCTCCATCTTCCAATTCAGGACCTGCTTGAGCCTCAGCGTGGAGAGAAGAGAATGGGAGAGGAATGGAAGGGAAGGAGAGAGGGAAGCGGAGAGGAGGAGAGGCAGCTCTCTCGTCCACGTTAACAAGCAAAATGAAAAATTCGAAGAGAATTGAAGCCCTACCAAGCTCCAATTTCAAATTCCATAGAAACAGTTCCCACCCGCACCCAAAACCATCCACTTTGACTGGATTACTGAGCACACTCGACCATTGCCTTATCGGGCCAATATTGGTGAAAATCGAGACCGCTCCATCCGCAGCATCAATGTGTGCGTTGTTTAAACAAATCGCTCTCACCCACTGGGTTCAGTAGCCTTCCCAGTTTCTTTGGTTTTTCTTTCCAATGGATGTTAGCATCCCGTCTTGGAAATAAATGAAAGCACTCAGGTCTTGTTATTGGGGCGCTTAGCAACAGCCTCCCCTAGGTGGTCTTCGGGTGGGAAAGTCTAAGGGAGGGCGAAGAGAGGCGAAACCTGCCGGGCATTGTTTTAAACAGACCGGCTCCTGTTTCGCAGGGCAGTTCTCCCCAGGGTGCTGGACAGGGGAACAGCGAGGCAGAACAGGTGCCGGGGTTTCCCTGCTCACCATTCAGGGAAGTGTTTTTGCTTTGTGCCAGAAACTCTGAACTTGTCGTGGGCATGCTCGACTCCAGTAGGAAAGGCAGTGAGCTGGCAGTGCCCCCGGGGCAGGCTGAGGGACAGCAACCTGAGAAAAGGCTCAGAGAAACAAGATCGTCTTGTCTGGAGAACATAATGGCTATTCAGCTGGCGAGCGGCCCTCAGCCAGCCTCACGGGTTTGGAGGCATGTCTCCAAGTGGATTATGTCAGAGATATGGAGATGGAAATTGATATTCATCAATCATGATATACCAGGCAATCGACAGCTCCACGGGGGCTTCGTTCACAAAGGAGCAGCTCGCAACGCAGGCTCTTTTTCTCGAAATGACGTGCAAAGCAGAAAAGCACAGAGGGAAGTTTTCAAGGCCCCCTCCCCCTTTTCTATTTGCTCTTTGAGAGAAATCTGTCACTTCGTAAAAATGATGAAAAGTAATATGATGGCACAAAGAAAAGTGGGAGCCCCCACAGGATGGGAATCAAGAGGTCTGGGGTCTTGTCTCATCCTCAGAAGACACATGACCAAAGCTCAACAGGTCTCAGTTTTCGCATCTATGAAATATCAGAACTTGTCCCCAAGTCTCTGCCATCGTGAGAGTCTGTGACTCACGAGACTTTATTATCGGATATCGGCACCATTGTGCAGTGGAGCTGTGATGGGGGTTCAGGATCTGGGGGGTTCGTCTCCATCTGTGACAACAGTCAATGCACCAACACAAACAGCAATGGAAACGAAATTAACTTCTGTTCCTTAAAAGCTGTTAGTCTGACTGAATCGTTCGTGTTTTAATAAAAGGATAGCCTGAGAGGAAAACTTAAGAATACTAGATATGCAAATTGAACAGAAAGCAGTAAACAAATAAAACTCATAATAATGCTAATACTACTACTACTAATAATAATAAGCAAAGCATTAGCGAACTGTGGATGATGGGAGGAGTGGCAAGATAGCTGGCATTCGATGACTTATTGGAATGTGGAGAGAAGATATAAACCAGTCAGAAAAATTCCGGAAACTCTTGCGTACAAAGCCATTAATTGGCTGCAGTGACTTTGAGAGGGACCGGGTGCGGCCCCTCGGTTTTGTGAATTCAGCACCTTCTCGCTAATTACCATATTGGGATAGAAGAGGAGGGGCCAAAACAGCCACTTTCCCTCCCTCGGGAGGCCAGGCCAGGCTCACCCGAGTGGTCTATCAGGCCACACACAGATACGGGGTAGAAAGTTGTCCGTTCCAATCTTACTTCTTCCCACGCTTGCCTCGTTCTCTGCGGTATCCCCAGTACTTAGCACAGGGCTAACACGAAGGACATTCAGCAAAAATCCATTGCATGTGTTTGCACGCTAAACAGGAGCGTAATCATCCCTTATCTTTCTCCTCTTCGTTAGTTTTTCACCATTCATTCACCCAAAAGCTAGGAGTCAATCGCACCACTAGATCCTGGGAATAAAACGTCATCTAAGCAGACGCTGTTCCTTACGGCGAGCTCAGTCTAGTAAAAAGAGGCAGCGTTGACCAGATGACCACATAAAAATGCTGTATGAAATTATAAATGACCAGGAAGGGAAAGGCAGAGCCATATGAAAAGAGGCCCTGACGTGGTCCTGGTCAAGGGTGAGAAGACCTGTTCCAAAAGCTTCCTTGCAGCATTGACTGTTGAACTAATATCTGAAGAACAAGTAGCTGTCAACCAAGCAAAGATGGGGAAGGAGCAACATGGATATGAGGAACAGCAGGGCGCGGAACAAACAGAGCGTGGCAGGTGGAGGGAATTTTGAAAGAAGACTGTGGCAGCCAGAGCAGAGAACA
Source organism: Pteropus medius (assembly GCF_902729225.1). Taxonomy (NCBI): domain Eukaryota; kingdom Metazoa; phylum Chordata; class Mammalia; order Chiroptera; family Pteropodidae; genus Pteropus; species Pteropus medius. Next base: position 13,589,756 of record NW_024349796.1, on the reverse strand, counting down.
TAGAAGCAGATCGGAGGGGCGCTGGAGATGTCAGCAGTGGCTACATCCTGCAGGTCCTTAAAGCCATATTAAGAAGCGCCAGCCATACTAGTCTCTTGCTGAGCAGATACTCGTGGAGGGCACTGTTCTGTGTTCTGGGCTCAGTCCTTCACCTCAATCAAGTAGAACTCTAGTTTATGAAAATAGGATGTCTTCACATGATTTTTTAATGAAAGAAGTTAATAGTATCTTCTGCTTAGAACCGAGCGGGTCCCAAGGATGGAGTACTCACTGGACATGGGAATTTGGGAGAGCCAGGAAGGCATCTCAGAAGAGAATGAACTTGACCTAGACACCAAAGAGAGGGATAAATTACACAGAGATTTCAAGTATGAAGAGCAGGGAGGAAATTTGGAAGGAAGCCTGGGGGAGTCATCCTAAGATGCCCTTGACGCAGTCCACCTAATAGTGTAAAATCAAACAAAAAGAGAAGCGTTAGACAAATCGTCGTATAAACACCCACAGCACATGTCTGTGAGATGGATTTCAACTAAGTTTTGTCCTGAATTCCATCAAAACGCAGAAGAGATGACACACACCAGTTGACTTGCTTTGTGTATGGATCCCACGAAGATGAGTTTAGCAAAAACACAGTCTGCATATACATTTTTCCATCTGCAGCAGAATGAAAATATATCTGCCCATAACCAACTAACCCAAAATTCAAGAGAATGAACCAGCAGAGGAGGAAAAGTGCTTAGCTGTTTGCTCCGTATGCTTTGCGATCAGTTAAACACACATCCTTCCGCTTAGCAGTGTGTCTCCCAAGTACTTTCTCACCGCACAATAGCGCTTATGAGTGTGTTTCTAGAAGATATCAAATACTTCGCTCACGTTAATTCATTTCATCTTCCCAACTACCCTATGCGGTTAGTGTTGGTATTATCTCCACTTCACAGTTGATAAAACTGAGGCTCAGAGAGGACAGGCGACTTAACCAAAGCCACAGCTGGTCGGGGGCCGGGGGGCGGGTGCGGATTTGAACCCGGGACACGTGTCTCTAGAGCTACACTCTGACCCGTTATGTTATAATGTGTATATAAACCGAGGGTCGGCAAACATTTCCTAGAAAGGCCAGATCGTAAATATTGTCATCCTTGCAGACCACACACCGTCCCTGTCTCTATTACTCCACTGCTGCAATGCGGTCTTTTTCATTGTCGCTCGTACCCATGCGTTTCGTTTATTTATTCAGCAACTATGTTGAGTCCACGCTCTGGGCTAAGCATTTTTTAGACACCGAAGATACATGAGCGAACTCGAGGATATCCACACTCGTGGAGCTTCATTCTAATGGGACAGACAGAAGACATTAAACAGACAATAGAGATGTGCTAACGATCTAATAGGATGTCAGGTGGTGATAAGTAAAATGAAGAAAAGCAAAGCAGGACAAGAAACTAAAGATGGACAGTGGCTGCTTCTGCAGAGCGTGTGGCCAGGGAAACTCTTGACAGGGAGCTTTGAGTAGAGATGGTCCTCGGCGTCCGGAAGCTGAGATCACCTGGACAGCAGGTACGATTAGAAGAGAGAAGAGTCTGATCTCGGAAGCTAAGCAGGGTTGGGCCTGGTTAGTACTTGGATGGGAGACCCCCTAGGAAGACCAGGTGCTGTAGGAGTAAAAATTAAAAATAAGGGATTGTAAACTGACAAGGTCCTGGCAATCTGTGAGGTCAACCAAGGGTTGCCTCGCCTAAAAAAAATAAAAAATAAAAAGAAGAAGAAGAAGAGTGAAGAGCCCACGGATGGGCCCTGGAGTCCTCCAACGCTGGGAGCTCAGAGGTGAAGGATTCGGTGCTTTCTGAGAAGGGGCGGCGAGGGCGAGGGCATGAGACCGTCATGGCAAGGAGCCGAGTTGAGGGAAGTGTTTCGGGAAGGATCGGGGAAGCCGGCTGCGCCAAGCACTGCTGACGTTCGCCCGGAAGAGGTCTGAGAGGGGCTCATCGGTCTGGGCCGTACCGTGACCTTGGTGAGTTGGGCAGGAGCGTTCCCAGGAGCGGGAAGGAAAGCCCTACTGGACGGGATGCAAGAGCAGGGGAAAGGATACAAGGAAGACCGAATGTGGAAAATTCCAGGAGCTTTGCTATCTATAAATGAAGCCTTTAATAACAGCATAAGCGTTTGCAACGCAGAGCTGAAGATAGAGTTGGAGTATTTTTTATTGTGCCCTTTATTTATTTTCTGGTCTTTTCTTTTTTTCTTTCTTTTCTTTTTTTAGTGGCAGATCGATACTCACTGAGCTACCACTCTGTCATCAGACCACGTTGACTCGGCACACATTCGCTGAGGTGAGCTAGCCCAGTGTCCCCAATGCTGGCTATAGAGTGAAAGAGCCGCCAGACATCCGTGAGCTCACCGGCTGGAGGCTGCAGTCCTGACAACGCGTGGGGTTGTTTTAATAACAGCTCGCTTCTCCATCATCGCCCTCCTTAACGTCCCTCACACTCATCTTTGAATCATCCAACTCAAGTCACCGTCTGAATCCTGCTTGGTTTAACTTTGGAAATACCCATACCATGCTCCTGAGCAAATGAACAGACCGACGGCTGTCGCATTGTGACATAACCCTCACTGGGACAAGCTCCCTGTTTTCTCATCCTTTACACAAAGGTAATGACAACTGCACTGTGCTCTCAGAAAGACTTCTGTTCCTGGTCCTGATCGCTGCAGGGGACTTCATCAAGTCGGGACCTCTGTAAACTGCAGTGTCCTTGAACATAAAATAAGATCATTGGAGCCGATAGTCTTAAGATCCTTTCTAACCTCCAATGACTGTGATTATTTAATACTAAAGAAATGTTCATTACTCAGCCAGAAGGAATCTCTGGCACCTCAAAGTATATTTTGAAGGAAGTGTAGTTTAGGAGTGAAATTTGACCTTTGAAGTGCCCGAGGACGTGCTTTCAGATGCAAAGACCCACTTCGACACAAGTGACAGAAAATCGTGAGCTCTTGAAGGCTGCACCTAAATAAAAAGGAATCTACTTTTGCTGAGCATCACGACCCATTTCCCAACCCGGATGCAAACAAGGATTTAAATCTAGGCAGAGACTTACTGGGTTTTTTGTTTTGTTTTGTTTTTTGTTTTTAAATCTGATCTTCCTGTCCTGGGAGAGTCCAAGGCAGTGAGTTAGAACAAATGAACCCAAACTCTGAGCACGAAGATGTGCCGCCTGGTCCCTGCTCTAAAGGTTATGGCTGATGATATTAGGAACCTCCCTGGCCCTTTTTTCTTATCCATAAAATTAAAAGGTCAAAGCCAGAGATTGCAAGAATCCCACAGTTTTATCATGACAGACATGGTTTTAGAAATCAATAACATAAGCATGGTTATATAACTCAGAAAATAGCCTAATTTTTCAGAAGTCCAGTACAATATCAACTGAGGCACAATAATAGATACTCAGTTATCCCCAAACCTGTCATTTCTGATTTGAGCCTAAATTTCACAGTTTCCAGTACTCAAGGAAAGCCATGAGGTACAGATCAATTCGCATGATAATTAAGCACCTATGCATGAGTGGAATTTACTAGAAACTATCGGAGACATGTAACTATATCACGGATCCTGTCCTCAGGAAACGAAATTTCTTCTGATGTCTACTTTCCCTCATTTTTCATAGTTTTTACAATGAGTTTATAATAATTTCATAATTAGCGAGAAATAATATTTTCAAAGAGGTTCAGGTCAGAGGTGATGGCGACTTAAACTCTAGTGTCAGCAATGGGAATGGAAAGCAGGAACTCGGTGGCATAAAGTGGAAGCATTGCTTTTGAAGTCCAAAGATACTTCAGCGTCCTTCTCCAGTTGACCAATAACATCTGTCTGCTCTGGCAGCAAACATTTCAAGCTCCATATGTGAAGGGGCTATGTAGAGTGGTGTTTAAGAGCGTTTATTGGCTCTGGAGTCAGAGAGCTGGGGTTTGAATTCTGTTCTGCCGCCGACTAGCTTGGCGACCTTGAGCGAGTCTCTTGCTCAAGCCTCAGTTTCCTCATCCTTAAAATGAGATTAATAATACCAAGTTCATAGTATCAGTAATTCCAAGACTATTGAAAAAACTCAATAGAGCACTACATCGACCCTTTAGGGGACTGCTTTCACACACATGGCGAGGACTCCGTAAGGCCGACTGCTGTCTTTGTGGTTGTTACTTGTCTCGTTCACCCTTTAAGCAAAGATCAAGAGGAAATGGGAGCTAATAAATTGGGTTTCTTAGCCTCTGGATCATTGTAGATGGACAGGAAGCACCATTCAAATGGAACAGTAAGAACCACTAACAGCCAGAGTTACATTCAGAGACACAATCAGTGGCTGAAACGCCAGCCCCGGCCCAGGTATCCTGTTCTTGGTTGGTGTCAGGACTGAACATCGGCTCTCTAACACCTCCTGGAACGTGGTAACCGTGCTGCTACCCACCTTGCCAACCCATCCTCCTCCGTTACAGACTAAACGTGATTTCTGACTGTGTGTGGATGACACTGACCGGAGGCCCTTGGGCCCTGTTCTTCCTCAGCCTCATCCCACAAAGTATTCCATGGACAGATGGATGGTCACCATGATATGCTAGGGCCATATCATTGTCTTAGGGAAATTCTACAAGATGCCAAAAGGAAGCGTAATTTCTTCCTCTTGGGACCGTCTTGCGTGACAATGTGTGCTTTAGGAATTAAAATAGAAGCTTTGTTTATTGCAAACTAAAAACTGGCCAAAAGGAAGTAGTTTCTTTGTACTGTGACTTTCTGTGACTTTTCTGCATCCTAAAATGTTCTTCATTATTCAAGACTACAAAACAAGAGGCATTTCTGTTGTTAATGTGGAACAATTACAGAGCTATCATCCAAAATATATCGTTGACCATTTATACAAAAGAGCAAGTCATTACTTTTGCTCTTCTCTTTCAAATTCTTCTCTTCCATTATGCTATTCTTCCTCCCTTGCTCTGCGCTCTCTCTCTGTCTCTGTCTCTCTCTCTCTCTCTCTCTCTCTCTGTCTCTCTCTCTCTCTCTCTCTCTGTCTATATATATATTGCAGAGACAGGAAGACTGTCAAACGGAATGTGAAGTGATAAAATAAATCCATTTAAAAGAGTTTAAATAAGATCCTGTATCTTCGTAGAAGCCTACGTAGGCAAATGTTTAGACTAATTATGTGACTGCATGGTTCAGTTCTGCTTCTCTGAGTCAGTAGGTAAAGAAACTTATATGGAAAGAAACCAGAGCTGCCAGGGGTCCAGTAGCAGCTTGGCAGTTGAAGAGCCAGGAGCAGAATACCAGAGCCTCCCTCCTTCTATTTAATCATTTTTTCGCTCTGTCCCCTTCAGAGCGAAGAGAACACCCAACCTTTCTTGGAAAGCACCACGATTTGCGGGGTTATATTTCTTTGGGAGTTGTGGAGACAACAACATCACTAAAATTTGCAGCAAGGGGCAGACATACTGTCTATCCGCTTTGTGTCAGTGTTTTAGAAACGCCAAATAAAATACTCCTTTCTAGTTAGCAACTGGAGATGTTGACCAAACAGTAGTTTCCCAGCCACCCTAAAAACTGATGTACCCAGATGACTTCACACTCAATCACAGGAGTGAGAGGGTATGTAGGGAAAGCTTGACTAATTATTGTATTAACCTTAGTAAAACCATAGAGGACTTCGACTTACTGTACTGAGTAGCACAACAAATACATGACCAAAAAAACTCATATATCGAGTCATGGCATGCCAGAGGCAGCCACCCCACGTGACATTATCAACTTCACGATGTAAAGCAACTTTGTTCCAAAGCCCCGATCCGTTAGAGTTGGCGGTAGTCTATTCAGTTATTAATCTTGCATTCATTCTTGGGCTCCAGTTTACAAACTGAGACTATACTCCAGGCGTGAACATACAGAAAAGCATTCAGATCTATGAGGAAGCCTCACTGAACACATACAAGTTTGTTGACATGGAAGACTATCTCCCCATCAGTCTGAGTAAACGATTACATAACAGCTAAGCTATAATAAAATCCTGATTCCAAATCAAATAAGGCTCCCAGACTTCTACAATGAGTCACCACCAGCTCTATAAACATACAAAATACTTGACAAGGAAGTCTCTGATAATTTTTTAGTAATTATGTCTGCAAATTGTTCCTTGCTGACATCACCGTTCGAAATGGTTTCCCATAACTTTGCATTGCCTCTTCACATCTGTTCATTAATCACTAATGCTTTGAATATTTCTATTATTATTAGGTAATTCGCAGGGTTTACATGATTCCACAGCACTCTCCTCGGCGGAATTTTTAATTAGTGGAATTAGTGTGATCAAAGCCAGTATAATCAGGGTCACATGTTTCTTGCAGTATTTTTTTTAGTGTAGATTCATGATCTCGACATGCTTTGTCCTAAAATCATAATTCACAAAGATGACACAACTTCTAAACATCTCAAAAACAAAAAATGCAAGGGAGAAAGAAGGAGCAAGGTTGGGGTTGGGGGGAGGCGCTGAATTGACATATTTTATGTTAAAAGACATTTCGAAGCACTGGCGTCATTTCTTTTTGTGTTGGACGTGAGATTTAAAGTTTTGCTCTGACATGTGGTTCACAAACCAGCCCCGAGCCAAATAGGAGTGTGAGATACTGGGTTCCACACACTGTATTGTCTGGTAATGAGAGCAAGAGAAGCTATGCCGAACAGCACCGCTGGTCCAGAATAAAGAAAAAGCAGGCACAGCCTGGGCATAGGGGTTCGTGCTGGGCAAGAGGGCGAAATGTCAGGAAATTTCATTCTAAGACCGAGGAAAGCGGTTGGGAATGAGAGGACTCCTTGGCTTAACCCAGGCCGTTTCAATGGACGTGACCCAGAATAAACTAAGTCCTTGATCTTTCTGTAACTGTACTCGTCCAGTGATAAACACTGGTCCCCTGGAAGCCTGAGAAAGTACAATATTTAGAAGAGCTCAAAATCTGTCTAAATGGAATTTGGATTTCTCCCTAAATGACCTGTGTGGTTGGCATGCCAGAAGCTTGTCACTGGGATGCCACTGGAATGAAGATGGTCGAACAAGCAAAGGGATAGCACAGGACTTCCTGCTGAAAACGAAATGGCTGTCTTCATCAGGCCTGAAGCCTTCATTTTCGTATTTAGAATAAATATATGAGAAAGGTATTTTCTATGGGAAAATAAAAGTTCCAAAGGTAGGTTTTAGTTTAATACAAAAGAAAAGCTTTTTATCATTAAAGCTACCAACATAGCAGTGGATTGGCTAAGTAGTATTTCATAAGAGAAGCACTCCAGTAGAAGTTGTATATAAGTGTCATATAAGAGATCCATTCATTAGCGGATTCATTTGTGGCACCGTATTTGTGGAGTGGGTATTAAGCACAAGGTGCCGATAATATAGAGATGAATAAGCTATAGACTCTGACATCCAGGAATTCACAGAACAGGAGGTGAACCATACCCCAAAACAGAAAATTAAAACGTAATAGTCAGTGATGAGCAGACAACCCAGCTTTGGGCCACAGATAGGACCTGGCTTTAGAAGGTGCTGGCAAAATATCTTTTCTTCCACGGGGCCTCTGATTGGTTGCTTTTCTGTGCTTTTAAAAACAACAGACCTTCGGATCTCTTGGTCTTATGACTGGAAAAGAAAATGATACTGACCGTTTTAATGTAAAGAAAAGCAACAGGTTGGAATAGAGAAAAGGAACAGAACTGTAGGACAAGAAGCGCTGCCAAAAAAAAAAAAAAAAAGATTGCGAATTGGTAGGGAGGAGAGATAAAGAACCAAAAAAGAGGTATCGGTAGGCCCTTGGAAATCATGGCTTTCTGTGGCAAAAGCTTGTTCTCTCTCTGCTCGATCCAAGAAGTAAATATCGTCTCGTCTCCCTAATTACAAGAACTTCTGACTTCAGAAACTTGCACCACCAGGAAAACATTTCTCTGTCTGTCTGTCTGTCTGTCTGTCTCTCTCACACACACACACACACACTTTCTCTCTCTTACATGCATATGAGCCTGTTTCAGTGAAGTAACCATAAAAATTATTTTAGAATGATATAACCTATGCTAGAATATTCAAAAATACCTTTTAGACCTGAAGAACAGAGTAAATAGCAATAGGAAAGAAATCATGCTGGAAAAGAATGAAAGAAGACCGACTACGTATTTTATATAAGATCCTTGGGATGAGGATGCCAAAAGATGAGCACCATGAACCATTATCAATTACCGTGAGGGACGGTGGAGAACATGAAAGGTGACAGAAGCCTGCAGGGAGAAAAATGTGGTTCTGGACCAAGCTCCCCATGGGTTCACTGAATTAAGCAAGAAGTATTCATCTATTTCCTGTTCTGACAGCTAAGAACTTTGACGTCTGGGGAGGACATTTGACAAGGTGAGTCATGATGTCCTGTGGGGGAAGATGAAGGGATGTGGACTGAACCTGTTCAAATGCCTGAGCGGGACCTGAGCGGGGTGACTGGGAGGACACTGAGCGGAGCGGGAGGAGTCTCGTAGCCAGCAGCAGATGCCCCGTCCACCTTAACGTACTTGTCACCGAGTCGGAGAGGATGCGGATGGCACGCTGGCCGCACACACGGATGGCGTGGAACTGGGAGGGATACCTGATTCCTTAGTTGAGAGAATTCTGCTCCAAAAGAGATTTTGTCCGTCTGGAGCAATGGGCCAACCAGCAAGGTGAAATGTAATAACTCTAAATAGAAAATTCAGTAGCTGGTTTCAAATAAATCTGATTTCAAAATTTTTTTTTTTAAAAAATGGAGAAATGTGGTCGAAGGGGAGAAAACTTGAAAATGAGCAGGGTTACATCATGATATATTGCTACTACTGAAAGCCAGCGTGAAATTTCTGTAGTATTAAAAATATGATCGAGAAGGGAGAATAATGACCAGGGTAGAAATTGGAAGTGTGCAGAACTTATCAGCGCAACACAAAGAAGAGCTTTCTGACCCAGAGCTCTTCAGAAACATAATGGGTTTCTAGGGGAGGGTCAGAGGTATCGGAGTGAATTTTTCCTTCGTGACAGTATTAGATCTGTGCTGTCCCATAGAGGAGCCACTAAACTCCATGTGATTATTGAGTACTTCAGGTGTGGCTTGTCCAAATTAAGAGATGCTTTAATTATAAAATACACTGAATTTTGAAGATTTGATATGAAAAAAAAAAATGCGTGTAAAATATCTCAGTAAAAACTTCTGTAATGATTCCGTGCTGACATAGTAACGTTTTGGACATAATGAGTTAAAATAAAACATAGTATTAAAATTAACTTCACCTTTTTTTAAATGTAATTTAAAGTTATAGATGTGGCTTTGTTATTGGCTCTCTTTCTGTTTCGGGTGGACGGCACTGGTGAACCAACAGAGAATGAACAACTAGGGACAGTGTGAAGGGAATTTTCACCTTGGACGAGGACCGGGCCAATCTCCAAGTCCTTCAGACACCAGATTTCATGCCATAGGCTAAAGAATTGCCAATGAAAAAAAATGATACTTCATTGTTTAGTGCAAGTGTCTTTCTAGCAAATTCTATCTGTTGATTTAAGAGTCCTGCTTAAGTTAAGACCATTTGTGGAAGAAGCTCAATGACTCATCAAACAAGTGTCTTTGAATTCTTGGCATTTCCTAATAGGACCATCATGTTGATATCTGTAGTCATAGAATCTTGAACTAACAAATCATTATCCTTTAAAATAGGCACTTACCATAATCGTATTCAAGAATTTTATAATTCTTATCTCTTACAGCATCTTATAGATATGATGCTTAGGAATTTAATAAATGAATGAAGAAAGAAAGCTTCAGCAAAGAGCAAAACAAAACAATCCAGCCTGAGTCTTTACTCTGTGTTAAGGAAAATCGAAGGGAGTAAGTATCGTCTCTGTTCCTAAATTGCTTTGTAATGGGTGCTCTTCGCGTTTCAAGATTGACCTGCGTATTTCCTTAATTAGATTATTATAATCACCTTGAAATCAGTATGCATGTTCCTTCTATGAAGTCTGAGCTTCGCACGAGAGATCTGCCAGGCGCTAGATAGCTGTTTGCTGCAGGTAGAGATCACAGTCAGGCTCACAGTTTGGGGGGTTCAGGTCACTTTCAGAGAGGAATAGAGTTTTCAGATAAGTCCAGGAAGCAATATACGAATTGGTTCTATTTCAGACCGCTGTATAGTCTAAGCCCCGCCTTCCTCCCTGCAGAAATCAATGAGCCCTTCGAGGAGTTTATAATCTAGCTGAAGAGATTACCATCGTGGATCGTAAGATATTAGCACTGGGAGAATCAACCCTGAAACCTGCATCTCCTGATTCCAGTCCCGACCTTCAGTTTCACATGCATGTGACTCCCTAGGTGTCTCGTATGACCGTAAGGTCTTAGCATTTTATGGCAGGTGAGAGACGATGGTTAGTATTGATGATAATCCTAGACTCCAAATGCTCATCAGTGGCCTTGGTCACTGATGATTTAGAGAGTCCGACACAAGTTCAGGATCGCAAAGCCCTGCAGAGACTATTTCTGTAATTGCCATTCGTGTGGCTCTATAGAAAGCTCATGATGGGCACTTAAAAGTCAAATGACAAGAGTAATTAAGAATAGCCTTGGAAGATGATGTAAAGGCATCTCCATTTCAAGACGAGGAAAGCGCAGAAATGTTCTACCTACTGGATCATAGATAAAAATAGCTGCCACCAGCTGGTGCCAGGTACTTTACAAGATGCTCTCATTGCATCCTCGCAGCCACTTTCTGAGACGAGTGCTCTATTATGCCTGTTTCATACATGAGGAATCTAAGGCCAGGAGCGGTTTGGCTACTCGTCAGATGTTACAGGGACTGGGGCTGGAACTCCAGCCTGCCATCATCTGATTCCAAAGCCTGCTGTCTGTGCCGATTTGGGGGAGACTGCCCCTCCCAGCCGGGAGCCGAGGCTGTCTCAGATGAACCCCTGTTTAGGCCTTAGTAAACTGCAGAGAGCTGTTTCTTCTGAGGTACAAGGGGTGCTCCAGAGAGAACAGGAGAGGGGGAGGGTGAACTCTCAGGACACAGCTTAGCCCCTGGGGGAAGGCGGTGCCTAGAAAGTCCTTGATGTTAAATGACCTCGCTCTGAAGAATCCCAGAGACCTCAAAATCCTGTGCCTCAGCCAGTAACGCAACTAAAAAAAAAAAATCACCTGCAATTGGCAGCACGATTTCAGTAACGGGTCACTCCCTAACTCCCGCCAGAATGAGGCAAACCGGTGCTCTCATTTCCCACTGAAACTCGTGTCTTTTGGACCTTTAACCACTATGTTGCTCCAGTGGAACTTTGTACAGATGAAAAGTCCTTACGAGCTTGCTAGATTCCTTTCCTGATCCACATTCAGTCGGCAAACAAAGGGCTCTCGTCACATTCAGAGAGGCCACGACAAAAGTACATGTAAATCATCACCATAAAACGTTAGAATCCTTATCCTGACAATGTTGGGTCAGAAACGTTATCTTTGGGTAAGAGAAGCCAGGCAAAGAAAGAAAAAAAAAAGATGATGGCTTTTTTCTTAAAGAGACAAGGAAGAAATCTCCCAGAAAGGTGAGATGGCCCCATTTCGTTGCCTGTATAGACAGAGCCTTTACTGAATCAAGTTCTGAACGCAGTCAGTCCTGACAGAAGGAGGAACGAGGAAGAAAAGAAGGCACAGACGGATGTCTTGCAGAAGGAAGTTCGAGAAAGAACGTGACACGCTGAAGGAGCCAGAACGCAGAAAGAGCTGGGCCACAGAAGTGTCAGAGCAGCGAATCTCGGCTTCGCACTGCCCCAGGCCCGGGCGCTGACCAAGTCTAGAAGTCAACGACAGCTGGGAGGGAACATTTGCAGGTGCCACGGAGGGGAAGTCGGAGATGCAGGAAAGTGACTTCCTGTGTCTACGAGAAGACGGGGCGCCAGTGGGAAGCCTTGTGAGCGAGAGGACAGCCAAGTGTCGCAGTAGAAAATCTCTGCGGACGGTTACAGGCCAAAAGGATAGGGGCCATTTTGTGTAAAGCCCGCTTCTAGGCGCTGGTCAGGGGAAAATGCCAGAAAAGGCGGCAGGAGAGATGCAGGGGAGCGTTAAAGGCAGGAAAGCTGAATGGACGGACAGTTGGAAGCAAAGAAAAGTAGTTTCTGACTGAGGAGTTTGTCTTTGCATCTTTGTGCAGCCCTCACCACCTGGCCTCTTGGCAACCGCCAGATAATCAAAGCTGTCATAAATATGAAACCGTCATCCTTGGCTAAATTAGTCAGTGATTAAAAGGGAGAGAAGAAAAATAAAAAATTCCGTATTTAATATCACGTAAAGGTAACGGCCCCGTTAATTGTGCATCAGAATGACACAGAATCAGTACCGTTATTATTATTTATTAATAGCAGTGGTATGGAACCCAACTTCGCAGTGGCTGAGGTCAGCCTCAGATGGATGATTGACACACACGGCTGATAGACATGAATAGCATGAGCTAAGATTACCATCTGGTATAACAATCTACATCACAAGACGCCACATTTCCTGTTACCCGGGGTAAGTAAATTTCAAGCATGAGGGAAAATTTTAGCAAGTTTCTCCAAGTACCTTTTTACTGAGAGACGAATGTGTCTTCCACAGAGAGGAGGGAAATTATGAGGTAAAGGTTATTCTCTCTCATCCTCCCCTGACTTCTCCTTCAGGGGAGATGAGAAACGCCACCTTTGCGATTCTGGCTCATGGTTTAGAAAATCAAATTTACCTAATTAGTCTCTAACAAAGGCACGCTGGGCGTTCTTGTGTTCCATGCCCACTTACAGGCATACAGTGAGACGAATAATCGAAACAACGTTAAAAACGGATGGCATACATTTGAAAATCTCTTTTTCCCTTCCTTCCTCTTCCTATCCTTTTTTCCCGCCTTGAACGAAGATATTGACACATGTCATAAAACTACACAAGGGATGCTGTGGCCCCTGAAGGTTATTTTTGTATTTTGTGTTTTCAATAGACACCCACATCTGAAACCGTTCTCATACGAAACTAATTTCGACTCCTTTTTAAGGTTTTTCTACCCATAAAGATGTTATTACTGCCATAACTTTCCATCTGAGGCAGGTAAGGAAGCTCCGACTCCCACACCTGCCTGCATGAGGACCCCTGGTGCGTTAGTTCAACATCTATCTCTTTTCCCGAGTCTCACCCCCGCCCCCCAATTCTGGCCCCGCCCCCAGGGTTCACCAATCACAGAAACCCTCGTGGGGCTTTTGGAGTATGGTGCAAACCAGCATCTCCACTGTTGGTTTGGTTCTTCCGATCTTTTTATTATTTAATTCTTTTACTTTTCTTCAAATTTTCACAAATTTGGAATTTTGAAATTTGGCGATTCAGATTATAAAATTTAGAGTATAATTCAGATAGGCAACGGATTCTTGCCTCTCTCTCCTTCCCTCTTTCTCTGCTAGCTCTAAGAAAGAGTGTTGTGTTTTTAAAAGTATAAACAGATTTAATATAAGTAGGAGGAAAAGAAAATATTTGATAGCATCCTTTGCTCGTAAGCAATGACTATCATTATTAATAATTAAATCCCTTTGCACAATATTTTATAGCAGGGGCCAACAAGCTTTTTCTGTGAAAATCAGAGAGTAAATTTGTAGGCTTCGTGGGCTAAGACGCAAAATAGAGGATATTATGTAGGTATTTATACAATAAAAGAGAAGACAATTTCCATAAAATTTTTACTGATGAAATTAAAAGTATAATAATCTTGAGTGTAATTTTTTTCGTAGTATAGATCTAATGAGAAGAAAGGAATTCTTGGTGCGAGAGTGGTAACATTTTTCATCACTGGGGTCCAAAGTTGGTGTTTTCTATCAGCAGATTCATGGAAATGTTCACCTGCATCATTCGCTGGTAGACTGCTCTTTACCACTATGTCTAAGGTCGCCCCAGAGTGGAACTGGAGGACAGTTCCTGTCTACTGCTGGGTGTGCCAGCATGTGATCAAGAACTACCTTAAACCAGACCTAAATGATTTCTTCCTCAGTCAACTGACAATAGCAGCCCCCATGAGGTCACATGTCTGTGTTGAGAGGGAAGAAGCAGCGTAGTAGGAAGATGTTCCAAGAGCATCTGCGCCTTGGCACTTGCAACTGCCCCTTCGCCTCGAAGACCTGCTTTAACCCGATCTCGTTTATACTGCTTCCGTTTCATGATGGAGTGCTTCTATGCACATACAACCTCATGGACCAAATACACGTCTTCATAACCCACAGTCTTAACCTTACGCCCAATCTTGTGAACCAAATATGTGTCTTCATAACCCATGATCTTAATTCTTGCGCTGTACTGCTCTTAAAGTTCACACCTTAACAGGAGCCGTTGTATTTGGTGCAGGAGGGAACATCGAGTAACCATCATTCCTTTCAACACCCCTGCAGATATTTACTGTGTTAATACTGCTGATTTCAAGTATGAAGCAGATTTAATGGAAAAGCTATAACCCAAGCAACCCTTGAGAAGATGATCATGGAAGATGCCTAGTATACTCTTGGAGATAATGACCTGTGACCAGTAACCGTCCAGGAGAAAAGAGCTCCCAAATTATATATAATTTAAATTCTAAATTCTTTTTAAGTAAACAGGTGCATCTCCAACGTTTTCTGTTAACGCTGCATTCCTTTTGCAAAAGAACAAAGTATTCAACTTCTCCTGAACTCTTTAATTTCTTCTCAGGCTGTCTAAAATAAAACATGATACGAATGATGGTAATTGCTCAAAAATACAATGTTATTTCACCATCAACCTTAAAACATTCTGCATCACATTTTGACAAATGTTGTGAACCATAATCATCTGATGTGCTTGGTGGCTTCTTTGAGAGGTTTTAATTTGAGTCAGGCAGATTTGATTCCTGAATTCACAAAAGGGGAAGAAGGAAAAGGACAGAGAAGCATTTCCTTCGTAAAGGAGAAGACGGGAAAAAAGAACTCATCTGAGGAAACGATGCAGACATGGCACAGTGAAAGCACAGGTTTGCTGTTACTGTTCCTACCTCGCCCGCCATGGACTAGAGCAAGACTCCACGTAAGTGGGAAAATGGTGCTCTCATGAATAAAGAGATGGAGATGTGTCAACATTTCTCAAATGATAATAAGATGGAATGATTTTCTTGCAAAGAGCTCGCCAAAAATTGCATTGACAAAGATTACAGTATTAAAAGAAGAGCGAAGTGTCCTATTATAGATGCTTGGATAAAGAAGCTGTGGTACATATATACAATGGAATACTACTCAGCCATAGGAAGATGTGAGATACCGCCATTTGTGACAACATGGACGGACCTTGAGATGCTAAGAGAAATAAGCCAGACAGAAAAAGCTGAAAAATCACATGATATCACTTACATGTGGGATAGAAACCTAAAAGCGACAAACGAATAAGACAAACAAACAGAGACTCATGGGCATGGACAATGGACTAGTGGTTACCAGAAGGTAGGGGGTGGGCCAGGAGGGGAGAGGTAGACGGGGTGAAGGGGGTCAAATATGTGGTGACAGAAAGAAATCTAACTACGGGAGGTGAACACAGTTTAACTTACTGTTAAAGTGTACAGCTGAAACTTACTGGATTTCCTTAACCAATGTCACCATAAAAAATCAATAAATTAATTAAAACAAAAGCAGAGCGAGACACCTCCATAAATTTGAGCGAGAATTTTCCTTCTAGTCCCGACTGACTTTCATTCTCCAGGCTTCGCAGTGGTGGCCGAGGCTGCAAACCTGGCAGTACCACCTTCCTTTGGCACCCTGGGGATCTCTCTGGTTTTTCTTGTGGTGATTGTCTCGCCCTGACTAGTTTTTGACATAAGTGAGAAACGAAGCTGAAAATACAGTCACTGTCAAGGATTTGGAAAAAAAAAAAGAGAGAGAGAGAAATGGTGACAAGGATAATTCAAGAGCCACAGTTACACTGTCAGATGTAAGGATAATCGAAGAACTGCATTGGAATGGGTCGTCAAATTTAGGGAGCTTTTTTACTGAACCCTAACAAATACTAAAATGAGCCCTTGCCCTGGGGATACCCAACAACTCGTATTTTGGGGAGGTTTTAATGTTTTTCTGCATTTAATGTTTTTCTTCACTTGAAGTACAAAGTCGACAATCCACATGAATTCATGGAGAACTGATTTTATGGATTGAATCGTGAGAAACGCTGTGGGGTGAGGGAAAGGACGCAGAGAGCGAGCAGGAAGGAGGCACATCGCACGTGTGTCCAGGCCCGCGTTGCCTCCAATCGAATCTGTGATTCTATCCCCAAGACTGAAGAAGATGCTTATAACACTCATGGGTCACAAGACAAAATCCTTTATTCCCACGGCGAACAGCATTTGAAAGTGATGCTTCGTGCAATTAAGGTTGGTTGGGAATTATTTTTTTCTTTTCACATATGGCAATATTTATCTTCAAAGTTTTTCTCTTTGGCTCGTGGCTCTTTTGTAAAGCAGCTGGTCTTGTGTGGCCTAATTGTGAGATGATTTGTTGTGTGATTCGGTAGCATTGTTTATTTGTACAGTGGTTCAGTGGAATTTATAAACTGCATAATATTGTTCTAGACAGTTTTCTTTTTATTAAGAAGCCACATTTTCTCCAGCATTCATGACTGGGATTCTAATTAGCTGGAGCATTTGAGATATTCCCGTCCCAACTTTCTCTGCTAATTAGTGACATTAAACAAGAAACTCTTGCACGGAAATAAAAAGGCGGAAGCAGAACATGAACAGAGAACTGAGGCGATGAATCAAGTTGAAATCCATCTTTGTTGTGCATACAAGAGCCTGTTAACAAATACTCAAATGTAACTAATACAAGCTGTAAGTTATTTCTAATTAGTCCTAGCTGCTCTCAGGAAAATCGAGTCAAACCATGGAGTCTGTTAGAACAGATCTATTTTGCTATTCTTGGTCTGTCCCTAAGAAACCCTCAGTAAACGGTCCCAGTGACTTGTCACACGTTCTTTAATGATGAAACGTTCCCACTGCTGCCAGGCCTATAAAAAGTTCTAAGAGCAATTTGACCTTCTCATTTAGTTTTCTTTATTAAAAAGAAGGTGCATGAGGTTTTTTTTTTGTTGTTTTTTGTTTTTCCAATCAAATATTTCTCAAGAAAGTACGAATGGAATTTTCAAAGGGCTTTGGGGGTATCAAAAAGGGATACTTCCAGAATCTGGGGTGGGACTCGATTAATCTTACAAGGTTAAGTTATGTCGAAGCTGGAAAGCAAAGCTTGAGGCGAAATAGGGACGTCGCAGGGGAAAAGCCAGTTCGTTATTGGTCAAGCATTTTCCAACATGGCATGGCTTTGGTAAATGAGTCACAGACCAGAGTCTGGCCCGCTGCCTTTTCAGCCCCACAGTTGGACCTTATCAATAATCCCAGACGTAGTGAGAATCTTGGGGAGAGAGTCACACGCTCAATTCACCACAGGAGGTTGGTGTGTAAACCAAAAGGTCGATTTACTGATTTATCACGGGATGGATTTACGTCCGGTGGCCTGAAGCCGTGCCCCTTCGGTCTCAGACATCCCTGACTGTGTACTGAGTGGCCAGGAAGCTGGGTTATTCATCTGAATGGGGTTTGGTTGGCGCGAAACTAAAACACGTGGCTGGAAAATGTCTTGAGAATCATGTCACCTACGCAAAGAGTATCTCGGGAGACATCTAGATAACCTATAGGACAACTAAGATTGTCGTTGGGGTACCAGAACAAGAAGTTTGAGGGGCACTGAGCTCCCTCCTTACTGCATACGACTTTGCTTGAGAACTTGAAATCTGTGCAGAGCGCCAGAATATATTATTATTACAGAACACGTTTCAAAATAACAGTTGCCATAAGCAATGTCATTGCAACCCATTATATAATGCCTTTTTCCATCAGGACTGCATGTGAGCAAATGTCTCAGGCACCATCAATAGCCACTACTTTTCCCAAAATGCTTAATATAACAAGCCAGCCCGGAGGAAGAAACTGTTAACTTTGCACAATGTGTGACTTTGCTGGTGACCCTGGAGGGGGACCAAGGAAGGGCCACTGGCAAAGGGGCACTGATACTATAGTAGGACTGTCAATAGTCCATGAAATCTTCAACAGGCTTATTGTCTCCCAGATTCATTTTGTAATAATTCTGGCAGGAAGTGAGAAGGCTCGGTGAGTCATACAGAAATACATCCTTTAAAAGAAAAATAACAAAAACAAAACCTAGCTGACCTTTCCAACTCGTTCAGATGTATACTGTTCTAAAATTTTTACTTGTTTTTAATTGACCAAAAAAAGCAGATCCTGTGAGGAAATATGGGTGGGTGTTGACCAGAGGTGATCCGTTAGCCTGGGAGGTGGCGGTCGGGAGCATAAAGGGACACGGAGAAGGGAAATTAATTCAGAGAGCAAATGATGCTATCTGAAACCTTTCCCAGGCCTGTTGAGTTAGCTCCAGGTTTCTTTTTGTTTGTTTTTTTGTTTTGTTTTTTTACTTTACTCTTCGCCTGGACCCTAGCACGTCGGAGCAGCAGTGCAGGAACAGCCCTAACTCAGAAAGTCTGGTCGCCAGACTTTCTGCAGGAAACAGAGAGACGAAAAGGATTCTGTGTTGAGAGCTCAGGCTGGACACGGCGAGGGCCTGTCATCCTGGCCTGCAGAGAAACGCGTCAGAATCTCTTGAGTCCAGAAAAGCAGAGTAGAAAGCAGCCTGAATTTTTTATTATTTTTTTTTAAGTGCTCACTTTCCTCTGAGTACCAGAGTTTCCGGGTTAGGTTTCCAATGGAAGCACCACAGTGAGACGTATTCTCCCACAATGTCTTCTTCCCCTCCACTCTCAAATAAAACTATTATTTCTATGCAATGATTCTTCCAAAGCTATAGACAAACGTTAAGGATCCTTTTTATTTGGTCCAAAGCCTTTTATTCCTCACTCCCTTTTCATCTTTCCCCATCCATTACCATTTGCTTCCTTAGAAAAACAAAGAAGCCACCCTCACATTATGACGAAGGCTACAATAGCTCCAAGACCTATTCTTGGATTGATATATAAAGAATTTGCTCACCACTCCCTTCAGGATTAAGGAGCATTAACCTTTGGAACACAGTCTTTATATGCATGTCAGGGTATTTTTAAGAATGGGAAAACCCAGGATACAGATAAACAACAAAAGTTCCAAACGGGGGTTATTTTTAGACCTGAGATTCCGAAGTATATAAAGCTACAGATACCAAAATGGTTCTCATCCTCATGGATCTACCCGTCCTGTGATCTTGACAGATCGCTCTCCCCTTGGTCTGGTGCATTTCTAGACACACACTCACACACACACGTATGCAAACACGTGTACACACACGCACACACACACACACACATACCTACTTATTGATCATAAGCCACACTGGGATGAGGAGTAGAAATATTAAACCGTTTCCCACAGATAAAAGCCCATTCTTGCTAAGGCTTTCTCCCAGAACTTTTCTAAAACACGCTGGGATGGTTGCAA
Organism: Pteropus medius; assembly: GCF_902729225.1. Taxonomy (NCBI): domain Eukaryota; kingdom Metazoa; phylum Chordata; class Mammalia; order Chiroptera; family Pteropodidae; genus Pteropus; species Pteropus medius. Next base: position 13,570,204 of record NW_024349796.1, on the reverse strand, counting down.
GTTTTTCTGTTCACATTTAAATGCTAGTTATTTCTCCGAAGCAGTCCTGAACCCTCGCAGGTATCATGGGAAGAGGCCATGGATGGTACACTTCCCACAGTCACTACCAACAGCCGGCCTATGAGAAACAGACAGAGAGCCCATTGAAGAGGACACCATGGAAAAGTAAGTAATAACTCTTGAAAGTTTAACTCATTTGTGCTGATCTACAGTACTCTTTGAAAGGCCACTCAGGAGACATGCAGAATCACGTGCTTATCATTCCCAACCTGCAACTCGATCTAAAACACGGAGTACACTTTATGGAGCATTTGTTTTCCACTGATGTGGGACACATGTCACCCCCTGAAGGGCGGATGGAATTGGAGGATCATGGGAACTCTTCATCCAGTTCTTTTGGAAAGAAAAGCAGCTGCATGATTCTGGCACCTCGAGAGGATCAATGTCCCTATTTGGTTTTACCCAAATTGTCTGTCTCTTTACGTTCCAGGAAAGGAGCACCATGATGCTAATGATTTTAAAAATCTTACTTAACTGATACAATACTAGGATGTGTTTCAAAAAAATCCAGTGGGAGATGGGTAGAGGAAAGTGAACGTAAAGAGACAGACAATTTTACCCAAATTGTCTGTCTCTTTACGTTTCAGGAAAGGAACACCATGATGCTAATGATTTTTAAAATCTTACTTAACTGATACAATACCAGGATGTGTTTCAAAAAAATCCAGTGGGAGATGGGTAGAGGAAAGTGAATAGAAATGTAGATAAAAGTTATTGCTGGCTCGAGGGTGCGTGAGGGTTTATTGTACAATTCTTGCAATTTTTGTATATGTGCAAAATTTTCCATAATACAAAGCTTTTTAAAATTATATGTAGCCATTTGTTTATTTTTGTATGAACTCTTTGAGTGACACTTTCCAAAAGCACATTCTCCAGTTTAATTCACACGGTTAAAGCTAGCAACCTAGTTTGGGAGCAGGAGAGACATGATGGAGAAGTATAAACTAATAAAACACCCAGTGGTCCAAATTGTGGCTTCAGCACTTACTAGCAGAGAGATTTTAGGCAAAATTATTCAATTTCCTTGAACTCAGTAATTTCACATGTAAATTGAAGATAACCCTTTATCGTAGAGTTGTGAAGTTTGAAGAAGTTAAGATATCGAAAAAAATCCTGACACAACAGGTGATTAATATGTGTGAGTTTTACTTTTTAACAAAACCATTGATGGAATTTAAGATGCTGAGTCTATTTCAAACTCCAAAAGAAACAGAACAAGTGTTCATTTAGGCATGTATTTGACCTACACGTATTAAGCACCTTTTCTGTGATCTGAACTGTGCTGGACACAAACGAAGTAATACATGACCGTTGCTTTAGAGGTTTCTGTGGCCTAGTGGTAGGCAGACATATAGATCTACATGACCAGTAGGGGTAAGGCCAAAATGGAGGGATGTATGGGGACCTCCTGGAGCTGTGGAGTGAGGTCAGCCCAGAAGAGGTTGTTGGTTAATCAGGCCCTCCCCTTGGGCATCCTAGTGACCAGTAGGTCCTGGTCCTCAGCCTCCAAGGGAAGCCATCCAAGCTCCCGGCCAGTCCACTGCCACCTCAGCCATATCCTAGGTACCCAATAGACAGCCACGGAAATGGAGCATGGAAGGAAACCAGACAAGTAACCTCTGCATTTCCTCTCACTTCGGGACGGTACATCTGACCTGTTAATAAACAGAGAACACAACCGTTGGAAGGAACGTGGTGGCCCAGAGGGTCCGGTTCGAGGGGCCGTGGTCCAGCAGTGGGGGGTGGGGGCACACTGGGAGCATCTGAGAGGCTGTGTATGGCGACATGGCGAGTGTGGGGCCGGTCGCTCAACCCCAAGGCCATCGGAGAAGGCTCTTGTAGGCTCTGCCTTTATTCAGGGGGGAAAAGAAGGCTAGAAAACCGAACAAAGAAGTAGCCGGGGTTCTGGCGACGTACAGAAAGAGGCCGCGTCTGAATGACTCGCTTCTCTCGTTTCCTACGGGCAGTATACGCGCCATCCTAATGCGCTACCGTAACTAAATTGGTCTCTTTTAGGAAACCTTTGGGGGTGAGTCATCTCGGTGCCACGTCTGAAGCCAAACACCCTGCTGTGGTTTTGTGAGGCCTCTCCACTGGCTGGGACTGGGTCTGCTGTGCAATCCCAGTGCCGTGACAAGGAAGGCCGTGGGCAATGTGCGGGCAAGGTCACCTCTGCTCCGTGGCCTCACAAACTGCAGTGACTCCTGTCTTGCCTGGGGGACTTCCAGGAGAAGATGGGGAGAGAGTCAGAAACCTGGATGACACTGATCCACTTTCAGGAAGAGAAGGCAGGGGCTAATTTGACCGAATAATAGGTTTTTAGAAAAAAATCCTTTCCAGACATATGAAAAAAAGACTCATGGATGAATGCAAGGGACTCGGAGGGACTGGACCTTATTCCCGAATATCCTAGAGCCGCTTTTCCCTGGTGTCACTGCCGCAGAGCTGGCCAAGCCGCCATTTTGGCCACCTGCCTAAGTAAGCCCCACACGCTTTCCTCTCGGGCCTCATGCCCTCTGCCTCACGGCTCCTCAGAAAGTCAGCAACAAAAGTCAGGGGCTCACCCTGGACAAGAATCCAAGCAAAAGTGGTACATTTCCTTACCAAAAAACGAGGCCCCTTCAGGTTATATTTCATTCCTACCGAATTCTCTGACATAGGCAGTGCTTATCAGCCTTAGACTGTTGCTCGATGATTTTTGCCTTGCGAATAAACGCTGTTCGTTAGTGTAACAGTAATATTGTGAGCAGAGAACCGGCTGGAAAGGGCCCTGTCCTGTCCAACGAGATACCGAGCTGCTTTTGAGAGACAAGAGATCAAAGCAGCGAGTCATGCAGCGAGCGAACCACAGGACCAGGACGTGACTGGAACCGGAACACCGGCACCCTTTCGGAAGCAAAGGCTTCGTTGTCTGAGATGATCCAGCGTTGATGTCCCTTTACCATGAAAGGCCAAGTTCCAAGGTCGTCCGACTAAAACGTGCCCGAGCAGCGCTTCTGCGTCCCCACTTCCCCCTAAACCCTTAAAAACCCTCCACCCAGTCCAGGGGGTGAGATGGATTTGAGGCACCATGAGGTCTCCCATCTTCTGGGTGGGCGTCTTCCCAATCGACAGGCCTTTCCTTACTCCAGACTCTGAGGTCTTGTGTTTTGGCTTTTCAAAGCATCAGGCACGTGAACCAGAGTTCAGTAACAATATATGTTTACTATATGAAGATTACAAGGCAAAACAACAACAACAACAACAACAACAACAACAACAACAACACACAGAGTAAGGACGATCATCTCCCCCCTCAGGCTAAGAACTGCCAGCATTTGGGTTCACTCCTGTGCTGAATCGCACAGTAATTAAGAGCATAGACGGGGAGACAGTGCCTGCTTATATATCAGCTCCTGCATTTAAGATATATGTGACGTTGACTAATCTAATTAACCTCTCATGGTCCCACGTTCTTCGTCGGATAAATAAAGACTATAATAGCATCAATCTCATAAGCTTGTTGTAAAGGCTAGTCTCCAGAAAGGACGTGTCACAGCAAAAAAAAAAAAAAAAAAGAGAGATAATGGATAGGGGTTCAGTAGTAAAAAGCAGAGCAGAAGGAGGGGAAAATCCAACCTGTGAGTGATTATAAAACTCAGGTCTGAGCTCCCTGGCAGCCAGAATAAAAATAGATAATTAATTGCATTGTATTCTCTCTTAATCTCATTAAAGACAGCTTCCTATTCAGGAAAGACATTCTATTAGCAGTAGAGTATAAGATAAATTATTGTGCAATCTTTTATATATGGGACCATAAAGAACATGGTAAAGGTTATATTTTAAATTTTTACCAAAAACGCAAGTATTTCTCTGGCAACCACTTCTCATCTTCTCTTGGTGCTCTCCAAGTGCATAATTATTTGCTGGTAAAACTGAATGATATTTTTAAAAAACAAACTCAAATCACCTTGCACGCAATAAATTGTCCATGATTTAGTAGCCTCTGCTTGCTTTATCATAACTGTGGTTCGATGTAGTATTTTACTTTACTGCTATACGTAATTCCTATTTACATTGTTTCTTGATAGAGATGTTAAAAAACAAAATTCGACAGTAAATTTTAAAGATCTTATTGGCTTTATTCAGGAATTCATGAATCAGGCAGCATCGAACTGGGCAGCGAATAGAAAGGCGCTCCAAAGAGTTATACAACTCGAGAACATTTTTTTTCCTTTTTTAAAAAATTTTTTAAAATTTATTTATTTTTATGGTGACATTGCTTAACAAATATCCAGTAAGTTCCAGCTGTACACTTTAACAGTAAGGCATGTATATATTTACACTGTGTGTTCACCTCCCGTAGTTAGATTTCTTTCTGTCACCATATATTTGACCCCCTTCACCCCATCTACCTCCCCTCCCTTCCCCTCCCTCTCTCTGGTAACCACTAGTTCACTGTCCATGTCCATGAGTCTCTGTTTGTTTGTCCTGTTCATTTGTTGCTTTTAGGTTTCTATGCCACATGTAAGCGATATCATGTGATTTTCAACTTTTTCTGTCTGGCTTATTTCACTTAGCATGATTATCTCGAGGTCCATCCATGTTGTCGCAAATGGCGGTATTTCATCTCTTCTTTTGGCTGAGTCATATTCCATCGTGTATATGGACCACAGCTTCTTTAGCCAATCATCTATCGTAGGACACTTCGGTTGCTTCCCTGTCCTGGCCACCGTGAATAATGCTGCTATGAACATTGGCAAATATCTTTTCAGATATGAGTTTTCAAGTTTTGGGGGTAAATACTCAGTAGAGGGATTGCTCAGTCATATGATAGATAAATTCTTAGTTTTTTGAGGACCCTCCATACTGTTTTCCACAGTGGCTGTTTTCCATTCGCAGTCCCACCAGCAGCGTGTGAGGGTCCTTTTCAGTTCAAGCACATTTTATCAACCAAAATGAGCAGGGATAAGGAAGCTACACTGGCCAAGAATCACTTGGTTGTTGCAAGGTTGCTTTTTTTACATGGAGCAAGGGAAGTCTAAGAGTCCGTCACAAAACTTGAGCAGGCAAGCAGGACTGGCTGACCTAGGCCTTCTTTTTCTGGAAGAGCTGAGCACAGTCACTTAGTTAAGTTTGGTTTGCTGACGTGGGGCTCTTAACATGAAGGGTTCCATCTTGGGCCCAATCTGGTTACTTTAGCAGAGATAATACATGGATTCGTTCCCCTTTGGAAGAGAACGTTAATTTAAAAATAATGCCAACATTGTATGTTGATTATGATATCAGCAATATTTTTCTGCAAAGCCTTAAAAAAATAAATAAGAAAGACAAGATTGCACCAAGCTTAGTAAGCGTACTTGAAGAATAATTTAAAGCACTTCATAAACTGTTTACATCCCAAATCTTGACAACAATTAAAATGAGCTCTTCCGTGCCTTAGCTATACTATCCTTGTATTAAGTCCCCCAAAGCCTTGATTATATAACATTTTCTTTATCACATTCTCTTTGTTTGTGAGACTTGTCGAGTAAGAGTTAACAGGATCTGTAGTTAAGAAATGACGTCACAACTTTTCCAAGGGTGATTATATTTTACTCCATAATTTGTGCACTTACCCGCGTACCTGAGGACGGTCGTGGTCACCGTCATGGAGGTGGGAGCGGGGAGCTTTTTTTCACACCACCTGCACTGAACTTCCACGGTACGAGGGCTGCTATCAGGCCAACTGCGACGTCATTGGAGGCGACGTCAAGTTTTAAACTACTCTTCAGAAATGATCACTGTGAGCTTTGCAGGTTCAGCCTCAGGCGGGTCATGTCCAAGTATTTCCTGCCACTGTCAGCCACATTACAGAACACCCAGGACACCCGGCCTCGAGGGGAATTAGGCAGGAGAAATGGCGAAGCAATAAATAGCCCAGCATACAAATGGAGAAAGAAATTTCTACTCTATGGCTCCATGCATGAGTCCAATTGTTTCCCTCTATTGGTAAAGTTTTCCTTTGTGGGTTCTCTTTCTGGTCTATTGAGGACTTGACCAATAGCCCATGGAATGTGTCAGCTCTAATTGCCTGTGTGGATTGGCACAAGCCATGCCTCAAAATTGGAAGGTTGTCACATATAACATAGTCGTGCGGAGGGATAAATATGGCCTGGAAAATGTTTTATCCAAACATTCCTTTGAAAAGCAGTTGTGCTCTGCCATTGCACCAATTTTTTGCCATGGTGAGGGGCAGACGCCCTGTATAGAACCAGCCCAGCGAATTCCCAGGGCGCTGACGTTTCAACACGTTGTCGGGACACCGCTACCTCCCCAGCCCCTAAGAAAGCAGATGTCCTCTTCCCCCCAGGACATCAGGCAGAGGCCCACTGCACTCTGGGGAAATCTGGCACAGTTGTTGCCAGGGCGGCTTTTAAAAGAAGTGAGTGATTGGAGAGTTGTGAAGACAGATGAGGGACCTGTGGACCCGGGCTTATTTTGGGGCAAACCTCCTACTTGATGAGCGACTTACACATGTGTTGGCTGATGGGCACGTAATAGATGTCAAGCGAGCCACGTAGGAACAGGTTTGCAGAAAGCATGGAAGCGGTCTTCGGGGAGATCTGCCACTAAGAACAACGCCACGAGGTGAGGATAGAATGATTCGGGGAGCTGAAGGAAGACACTGCAGTTTTTTTGAGCATCTATTATGTGCCAAGCACTATGAGTTGGCATTTGTACCATTTTTTTCCTCGAGACTCCACAGGTCAAGCACTCACATTCTCTCGCAAGGACTGTTTTCTTTAGAAATAAATTGTGGCAACCTGTTTTCTGTAGGCCAATTAGCAGTAAGTATTGAGCCGCACAGAAAAATCAGTTCTTTGCTTATTCACTCTACTTTCCTCTGCACCTGGCAGACAGGTGCTAAGGGAGGAAATCAGATGCTTAAACCACATACTGTAATATCGTTGGCAAAACATTCATTTCATATGCCATGAAGTCAGATAAAGTTTTTCCTGCCTCAGAAACATTTCTCATTAAAGGCGCATAAGCAAACCCCAAAGTGTTACTGAAAAGAGGCAAAAAAAAAAAAAAATCATTACTTTGGCTGCCTGAGGCTAATCAACTAGTCGACCGATTTAATTTTTGGAAAAATTAGCAAAACTTCATTGTTCTTCTTACCCTGAGAGACTGAGCTAATTGGAGACTTCTATTAAAGCCATGACTCTGTATAAGTTAGGGACAGACAAACAGTCGCTATCAGGGAAGATCTCGCTACATGAGAAACACGCAGGAAAGTTCCCATAGAAAAAGTCAGACCCACAGGAAATGTCTAGTTGAAGTGACGGATCACAGACCACGGCACTTGCCAAAGTTCCATTTCAACCTCCTGCAGCCAACCGTCATGTGAAGAAACAATTCTCCTTTTTGTCCTGGGATACATCTATTTTGGGAAACGACAAACTATGGACTTCTAAACATTTCATGTTTGATATTTGACATTTTCCCAAGAGACCCAACCCTACCCTCACTACGCAATAGAATGGAGATAAAGATGCTTCTTATTTTTTTTTTTAGAAATGGGCAACATTGCTTTCGGAGAGTTAGACGGATATACAAGCATCTCCACGAAGAGAACAGAGACGAGGCCACCAAGGACCCTGGAGATGTGAGCGTGAGTCTGTTACCACATGACATCCATATTCATCTCCTGATTGATAGTCCTTCAGATATTCGTAGTGTGTGGAAACCACCATTGAAATGGTCTCATCTGTATGAACATTTTCTCATGAATTTATATGCGTTTGTTTGGACAGTCATTGACAAGGGCGGCATTAAACTGCATCGGATTTATGTGGAAGAAGTTTTTTTTTTTTTTTTCCTATAAAATCCCTCTCCCATCTCCAAAAAATGATCTTATTCAGTAGATCTGAGGTAGACACAGGAATCTGATTTTAAAAAGTTCTCCAGGTGACTCTGCTGTGTACCCTCCCTTGGGACCTTGGGACGACTGAAGGCAGGTGGAACACCCACCTGCGTGGAAGTGTGAGAGCTTTGCTCTCCCCTACAACTGTAGCCTCTTCAAAATGTCTTACAAAGGAGCCTGGGAGCAGAGTTTGGTCTAATTGGCCTAACTCTTTCTCTTATTTTTGGCAGAAATACCTAGCCATTAGCAGATTGGTAAAGCCCATTTTGCATACAGTTTTTTATTCCTTGAATTTCTCCAGGAATAATTAGTCATTACGCTCTGTACTTCTGAGTTAAAACTGTTTCCCCAAAAAGAAAAATTAAAGTCCTAACCCCAAGCACCTCAGACCGTGACTTTCTTTGGAAGTGAGGTCTTTACAGAAGTAATTAAGTTAAAGTGAGGTCACTAGGGTGGGCCTTAATCCAGTGTGACTGGTATTCTTGTTAAAAGGGGAAATCTGGACACAGAGGTGGACACACATAGAAGAAAAGTGACTTGAAGAGACACAAGGAGAAGACGGCCATCTCTAAACTAAGGAGAGAGGCCCAAAATAGATCCATCGGAAAGAATCAGCCCTGCCCACACCTTCATTTTGAAATTCGAGTTTCCAGAATGGGAGATAATGTATTTATGTTGTTAAGGCGCCCGGTCTGTGGCGCTTTGTTTCAGCCGCCCCGGTAAAGTCATACATAAACACTGGCCGACATTTGGTGGCCCAGCCTCCATGCATCTTCCCAATTAAGCTAATTTTTACCCTGAGCGGTTATGTTTCCTGAGCGTCAGCAGTCTCGCTGGGAGCATAACCTGCTGCTGCTGCTTCCACCGCAAAGCGAAGGAAACAGATCCTGCCTCTAGCATCCCATGTTCCAGCAAAGAAGTCGGCGCGTGACCTAGCTCAGCCAATTGGATGCTTTCTTCTCGAACCTTTCACCTTGAGTGAGGGAGGGACGGATGGAGGGAGTATTTTAGGGCCCATCATCATAACTTCTGCAGCCATAGTGGTGGCGTGCTCCGTGGCACCCCCACCGGCAGAAGGTCGGTCCCCGCTTCCTGCCTCCAGACCCCCTGAAGCCATTCTGATCACCAAGTCTAGTCACCCTGAATCCTGCCGATTCTGTGAGCCTCATAGAAAATGATCAATAGTCAACCTTTTCTTAACCCACAATAAAACCAAGTTCACATGGTTCGAGCTAATAATTTTGCCAGAATCGTTTTCTGTCATTACTAAGAACCTTGATACGCTTCCAATGTAGCTCACAAATTTATTATTACACCCCGCTAGCATCATTTTCTTGTGTCTGTCGTCCCGACACCACTGTATTCCCAATACCTGTAGAGAGCTCGGTCGATATTCAATGAATTAATTGCTTGAGACTTCCAGGTTGTATTTGCTCTTTAGGTAGGTAGCTCTTTCAGAAGGCTCTGAGAACCTTGTGGCCAGAAATTATGGATTTCTCATCTCTGAATCTCCAGCAATTTATACGTTTCCTGGTAACAGAAGAAGTTGCTAAATGACTACACTCACAAAAACAAACAAACAAAAACACATATGCTATTTTTGAGTGTAAAGAGTTCATGCAGATCATATAGTTAGATTTTCTTATTTACAGAGGCTCTTAATTTAATTAGTAAGTTAAGTGTCACATGGCTAAGTTCTTAATTACAGAGGCAAAAACAGTAATCCAGTCATCATTACTGTATAACTAATCCCCCCAGATTGGTGGTTCAAAACAGCAATAATTTATTCTTTAAAATTTTTTTATTATTACCATTTATAGTTCTGGGTATTAATTGGATTTAGCTCAGCAGTTCTTGGCTGGGGTTCTTTGTGGAGAAAGTCAACGGTGGTCTCCGAAGCCACCTGAAGGCCTCCTTTTTCCCGTACCTGAGAGTCGACGCTGTCAGCTAGGACTTTGCCTGAGGCTGTTGGTTGGAACTGCGGTCTCTCCTCACAGCTTCGAGGTGCCAGCACCCAGCAGACAGGCCCACTCTGATGCCAGCCCCCAGGGACACTGCTTTCTCCCTCGTCCCTCTGCCTCAGGGGCGCTGCTGGCTTCCTGTCACTGCTGGCTTCCTGTCACTGCTGGCTTCCTGTCGCTGCTGATCCCTGGATCGCCTTAATGTCCCCTATTTGTTCCCTCAGCTCTTTTGTCACCTGGGCAATCAGTTTCATACATCAAATCCTCTCTTCAAACGCTAGTGGTTTTTATTTTCCTGTTTGGACCTTCTTTGATATAGAAGGCCATGTCCAAGATCTGGAGGGTTATGATATACCCCAGAGACCAGTCAAAAGAGAGCAGCGCCGTGGACCAAATGTGAACTTCCTGGAGGCTCCAGAGGGTAAGGAGGCCACTCCAAGACCCACATGCTACTCAGGGAACAGGGGACGAGGAGGAGGAGTGGGCGGAGCAAATCCCCAACGGACTGAGTGGTTAGCCAAAGCGACATAGTTATCTTGGCTTGGCAGGCTTCATTGCTCTACTACCCAAACGAAATGAGAAGCTCATAAGTGGATTCAGTCACAGGAACATACATTTTGTGTGTGTGTCTGCATGCAGAATCTTAAAACGCATGTCCACCCTGTTGAGGATTAAAATGGGCCGTCTATGCCATGGGAATGTAAGTAGGGACGGACATATTTGAGGACATATTTGAGGAAAGACCCTCTTGCTGACCTGAGGAGACTGTACTGGAGAGACAGAAGAGAGGCGGGCAGACCGTGGTGTCCCTCCGCAATAGCATCAGTCGAGGGGGCAGGAGCAGTGTTTCTTAAGGGTTGAAGCAATATCCAGTCATAGAGGAGGACGCTGTTACATACCCTCCCATAAATCTTCCTAAAAATAAAGATGGCGATATGACTCTCTCTCTTTAGTTGGCAAGTACAGATCCCAACAGCAATTTCTTTAAAGACTGTGAGGAAAATACTATCAAGATGAACCCAGGATATGAAACACTGAAGCCGACTTCCCCTCAGAGACCTAAGACTTTTGCCTTATAACGGACACAAATTAATGCAGAATTTGCTTTAAGAGACCCTCAGGTTGAGGTAAAGGCTTCTGGAAATATTCTCACTTTTGCTGCTGTGTGACTAGAGGGCTATTTCAGAAACTCATCAGTTAGCCATACGTTATTTCTCCAAATGTGTTCATAATTCTTCACTGTCTCATGAAATACCTCATAAATGCCAAACGTAGAAATTTTTGTCTAGATCAGAGTTCCTCAGTCTCACCAACATGGACACTTTGGGACAGATATTTCTTTATTAAGGAAGCTGATGTCTCCAGATCATGTCAAATGTCCCACGGGGGATAAAATCACTCCTGGTTCATAATCACTGGTCTAAACAGAACAAGTTAGCTGTGGGAAGTGATCCAAGATACACGCACTAAGTCGTAGTGATGATTTTGTGGAAGATGGGATTGCTGGCAGCAAATAATTAATAAATAAAATAAAATAATCATAATCATAATAATTTGGTTATTGTTTCTTTCCCTCTCAGCTCTGAACTCCTGCGGTGAAGAACTAGTTACTTTTGACTGTCGAGAAGGATCGTGGGTAGTGGAATGGGCATCGGACGCCCCGTTGCCTGATCCTGAATCTGTAGAGACAACATCGTTCCAGGTTTTCTTTATTATCAGTTCTTTTGTATGAACCGGCGGAGTTAAACAGAGGTTTATACTCCAGCCTCATCTCTGTTGGGCTAAGGAAGGGCTTTGCCCAATTATAGCCTCTGATGGGGAAAGCATCTGGACAAGTGAGGGCTCTTCCTTCTGCACTATTTCTAAAATCATGCCCGAAGGGTGGCTTGTGATTCTGCATCCAGAATCGTCCAGGTGGTAAACAAAATCTTGGTGTGTGAGGGCAGTTACAACAGCTTCTTTCGGGTTTTCACTTGAGTGAAACAATCTACTGAGGGCAGAGACTTGACCTGTTTTGTTCACTTTTGTGAACCTAGAAGATCGAACCTAAAACAAAATCTTGTCTATAGGATATGCTCAGTAATTATTTGTTGAATGAATGGATTAAAAATAGCCGCTTCCTGCTCTTTGCTCCAATCACATAACAATAAGAGGACAACCTACAAATCAGAAAAAACAAACAAACAAACAAACAAACAGCACTACAAAGGACTTTATAGATCCCAAATCCAACACTTTTGTTTTATCGAGACACTGAGAATGTCGTGGATTTCTCGGGGCCCCAGACAGCACATCAGTGGCAGAGTAGGGGCTATAATCCCATCCCCTGCCTTTCCTCGATTTAACAAATACTTGTTAAATTGCTGTGAGCTCAATTATGCACGAGGTGCTGGGAACACAAGATAAATAAAGTCCAGTCCAGAATAGGAAATGTAGCATTGAGGCTGCTGGCTGCTCTGAGGAAGACCCCTGGGGGTGGGCTGTGACCATTCCCCAAACCCAGCACAGCAGGGCAGAGACAGAGGACAAAGAGGCACTTCTTTCGGTCACATCATGTATGCAAACAGCACATTTTTTAAAGGCTCCTACAGAAAGACAATGGCACAGTGGGATTCTTCCTCTGGGTCTTTTGCTTGAAGTTAGGCCAGCTGACCAATGGGTTCTGTACTTCTCGCTACATTTGTTTAGTTGTTTTGGTGTTATGTACGTGTAGACATCAAACGCTCGACTAAATGTGCCATGTACATGAAGTAGGTGCTCGGTGTCCCCCGTCGCCTTTCCTGCCCCCTTCCCTGTGTCCCCTCCTCCCTTCCACTTCCACGGTGCCCTGAAGGATTCGCTGGACTCAGCGTTGCAGATCCCTGATCCACAGTAAGTAAATTGAAATCGATCCTGGCGCTTTTGGATTGAATTGTTTCCTGTGCTACACCATTGACAATACTGAAATTAAGAAATCACACACACACAGACACACACACACGCACGCACACACAGATGCATGCCACATTTTACTACACTTCACAGACATTGCATTTTATCACAGATTGAAGGTTTGCAGCAACCCTGCCTCGAACACGTCTATGGGCATGATTTTTCCAACAGCATTCACTTGCTTCGTGTCTCTGTGTCACAAACCCATCCAGGTTCATATAAGTGCACTCTGATGTTCACGCGATGATGACATCACTTAACGTGTTTCTCAGAATGTACCCGTCATTAACACATGACTCTATCTGTGTGGGTGTGTATATATACATAGATAGATGATAGATAGATAGATAGATGATGATAGATGATAGATAGATGATGATAGATGATAGATAGATGATGATAGATGATAGAGAGATAGATGATGATAGATGATGATGATAGATGGTGATAGATAGATACATAGGTAGATAGATATAGATAGATAGACGATAGGTAGGTAGATAGATGATTGATAGATGATGGATGGATGGATGAATGGATGGATGGATAGATGGATGGATGGCTGGATGGATATATCTGTATATGTATATATGGGTCTCCTTGGTTGAAAATGCCACAGGAGTAATTCCTCACTGTTGAGTGGCAGAGCCTATAACAAGTAGTCTGGGTCCAGAGGTCGCCAGCCCTCCCTGTGGCTCCTTCAGGCCGCCCCCAGCAGACTCCGTGTTTCAGCCCCGTAGGAATCAGAGTGTCCGGTGGTTTCTTGGATCACCAGGCTACCGGCAAGGGGAAGACGAGTGGGGGAACGGATGGGAAATGTGATATTTCACTAAATGAACAACCGCCACTTGACTTAAAGTTCTCAGTTTTGTGTCCTGGGTAATTTAATTTTGTTTCAAGTGTAGAAATTAGCGTTATATCCGCATTTGAGAACAAGCCAAACTGCATGACTCCGCGTTGCCTTTAGAACGGTATTGGATCACATGATTCCTTAGCTTTTTTGTGCCCAGCGTCCCGTGATTAGGAACTTTCTATATGATTCCGAAGGGAGATTTGGGCCTGAGGAGAGGGTTTCCATCACCAGGGCTGGCCGGACCTTTATGATGTCACCTGAATGACACATCTGTGTTCTTTTAGTTGGGTTGGCATCTATGGGAGAGAAAATCCCTCTTTGGGAGGAAAAGCTGGAGGAATTATATTGTGCCCTTTTCTTTACCACTAATTGTTTCGCCTTACTGTTTAATTATGTCTGTTCTCTCAGACCGAATATTCTTCGTTTTGATCACACGGCGGCCTCCCTCAGAACATTCTGTTCCTTCTCCCAGCTCTCTGCCGGTTACAAGAACGCCCCACGTCTCCTTCAAACAGCCATTACTTGCCGAAATGAAGAAACCAACTACAGGGTATTTCAAGGACATAAAGACACAATCAGGGAAAAACCTAAAGCAGTTCTTTCATTAAAATCAAGGAAATGAAAAGCGTTCCCTTTGCAACGTTACGGAAAGTTACTCATATCTATTGACGCGATGACCTAATATTTATAGTAACGATTCCTCTACTCTCATAGGGTCTAGTTATGACGTTTCAAAAGAGGCATAAAAACTTTTCCTCTCTTGCCTCTGACCTGGAATGTTAGTAAAACCAGGGTCTTATTTTTATGTGTTCACACAAGATGTGGTCGCAGAGATAAAAGGACAGAAACTGGGAGCGACTGATTTTATAGATTTGCAGTCAAGAGACGGGGTCTAGGTTTTGCTAGAATTACAGGGTAACAGTCACTGGTAGAAGCACAGGCACGTTCTTTCTACCTTATGGCCCAAAGGCGGCTTTGAAGTGAAGCTTTTGAAACGTATATTCTGGCTTTTCACTTTTATGGGCTCTTTCTAAGGCTCTGAGTCGAATTTTGTATTTGCAATTTTGATTCCTTAAAACACACACACACACACACACACACACACACACACACCACCCTCCCTAATACTCACACGTGAGCCACATATGTAATTTTAAATTTTCTGGCAATTGTATTAAACAAATAAAAAGACACAGGTGACGTTAATTGTAGTATTCGACTTTATTTAATCCCATATATCCAAAAGTCTTATTTAGACATGTAACCAATATAAAGAAATTAATGAGCCATTTTACTTTTTTTTATAGTAAGGATTCAAAATCTGACGTGTATTTTACACCTGGGCGTATCTCAGTTTAGTTTATCCATATTTCAATTGCTTGAAGACCACGTCTGGCCAGTAGCTGGTCTATTGAGCTATGAGGTTCTAGACCCTCCTCTTTCAAACAGGGTGACCTTGAACATGTAACTAACTGTTCTGAGTCTGCTCGCTTCTTGTAAAATAGAGGTATACATGTGTATATATACCTACATCGTAGGGCGAAATGTGAGGTTAAGTAGTTTAATGAGAATAGCATCTCGTAGGTGCTTGGCAAACAGTCGTTACCATCATCTTGGGAAATGGGTCATTTGACTAGCCACTTTGTCTCTTTTACTTTGACTTTTACTCGATGGACTTAAGCAAAGCTTAACATGAACATTTCCCCACTGTTGTAAACAATGTCTGGTCAGTCGTGTAACCAAAAGGTTAACACACAGGGTTAGGAAATCATCTCAGTGATGACTGATGGCTGGTCCACTTACGAGGTTAGGCTCTCGAGGGTTTACACATTCACCATCAAGAGGAAGATGTATGGGCCCAGGTGACGGTCTGATATAAGAAGCTCATTAGAACAGGGTTGCTGAGAAGCCCAAAACAGAACAGCTTGGGAAATAGCGTTAAGAGTGGCATTTACTGATCTTCAACTACAGGCCAAATGCCAAAGTACTTTTCACGTGTCTATTCACTTAACAAGGGCACAAAAACAAACGCGCAAAACTCCGAAAAGCAGATCCTCTCATCTTCATTTTATAAAGAAACAGAGGCTCAGAGTAGCTGACCCATTTGCCAAAGCCGATACAGCTGTTAGGTGACTCTTCTCATTACCTTATGCCACCCTCGAATTCTCACTCAGCACACAGAGGTGACGTGGGCTGGGATGACAGGTTTGGTACTGGCCCTGTGCAGAGAAGCATGAAGTCATTGTTTTAAAGTGAAAGCACTTTCTCTATCCGTGAATTGAGTGTAAAAGTTAAAACACAGATCGCAGAAAAGGGGATCATTTTCCATTCTTCCTAAACGCTCGCATTAATGACTTATTTCTCTGCGATGTTCAGAAAACAGGCACAAACTAGTTCTTTCATGAGATAAAGCAAGACAACCAGATTGAGCCATAACTACTTTTTTATTAGTTCCATTTATTAAGACTTTGGCAACTCACTTGCGAAGTCTGGTCTTGCAGGGAACAGCCAAGGAAATTTGTGGAAATAGGATTTTTTTTTTTTTTTCGGGGCAATGAGATGGGGGAAATGGAGGGAGAAGTGGCCGCTCCCAGAGGCCATCCCCGAAGAGCACGTGGCTCTTGTTATATCTGGCTGGCCCAGCGATCATCCAAGTTATGGGGCTATAGGGGATGCTGTCTAGACCAGTTCTTTTGGCCCTGGGGTTGGCAGAACATAGAACCAGAAAGCCAAAGCATGGTCCAAACATCTCTCTGCATTTTTTTCTGGTAGACAGTCAAGCTGCATGGAAACTAAATCTCAAACAATTACCAAATAGCAATAAACAAGAGAAGAAAAAGGCTGCACAAGACTCTCTTCGGTTCTTGATAGATACATCCTGGCTTTTGAGCTGTAAAGCATGACATTTCTGTAGCGAGTCTCCTTGAGGGGAAAAAAAGCACAATTTTAAAGAAAGTGTGACTTTTCCAGCTTGACATCACTGTCACTGCACCGTAGGTATTCTCTGGCTTCGAGGATGATGCCACGATAGGAAAAACACATCGACACAGAATTGAAATAATTTATTTACCACTAGAGCACCACAAAACAGACAAACGTGTTAAAATACAGCGTAATCGGTCATCAAAATACAGAACAGCTATTCTTATATTCCATTTTTTTAAACCATGCCAACCATAAAATGGTACTGCTCCTTAACACATAAAAACTGCTGACCCCCACCCTTATACTAACATTTCCCCATTCCCATTTCCTCCCTCCCTTGGCAATATTTACTTATGGAAATAAAGACCCTTATAGAACCCCAAACTAAAAAAAAAAAAAAAAGATTCAAGAGATCTTAAAATAGAGCATTTAAAATATTATCAGTGCATTCATGAGGAAAGACAAAATAATACAAAACAAATGTCATTTCTATCTGAGAGGAAAATGCCTGCAGAAATAAAAGTGATTTACATAGAATTAATAGAAAAGTGGAAGACAAAAAAAAATCAAGACACTCAAATCTGGGACTGGGCTGCGCCCACCACAGGGGTCTTTGCTAGTGGGCTTTCCACCTCCTGCCTTTCCAGTTCTCCAACTTGCAAATCCAATTCATCACTTTAACGGTCAGGAAATTCCAGACAAAGAAGTTTACTGTAGCAAGCAACCTCATTCGGGGTTCACACCTCACTGTGCTGCTCTTTAGAGAAACTGCAGATATGCCATTGTTTGACCTATGGATTTTTATCTTAAAACCAAATGTGACAACTGACAAACTGACATAGCCTACAAACCCTGACATAGGGTTACCTGCTCTGCAACGGTGTGTCAAATCACTTATTAAAGCGAGGTAAATTCTAGACTCAAATCTGCGTAATTGTCATGCGGAGAAAAACAAATCTTTTGATCATGGGAGAATTTGGTTGGTGCCTTTTCAATCTTCAAAGAACATCTACAAAAACCTTAACTTCGGTGAAAGAAACTAAATGACTTATATGACCTGTTTTTGTTTACTCCCTTAAATAAAAATCGGCTAAAATGGAACTCTTTCCATTTCCCCCTGAATACTAAAAACCCGATTAAAGAAAAAAATGCTTCCTATGAACTGTCTACTTTTTAATAACAATAGAATTCTGTGAAAACCGAATGAGACAAAACTTTCTTAACTCAGTCACTAAGATTCTGAGCTTGAGTCAGATCCTTAAGCCTTTGCTAAAACATTTCACCTCAATTATCTACGGATCTATAATATTCCCCAATTTTCCTAAAATAGAAGCTTTTTCACGTCTGAATTGATTCGTAGTGATGCTTAGGAGATGAAGACAACTGAACTCAAATCTATCATTTTGCAAAAAAAAAAGAAAAAGACAAGTGGACTCAGGTAGCTTATTTCATAATAATGAACAATTCATAAAAAGCACGGGTGGAGGAAATGCTATAAACATGTATTTTTAGTGCAAGTCAAAATCTAGGGGCTTTTCTCAAAAGTACTGGCCAGCTAAAGGAAACACGCAATTCTGAGTGATCATTAAAAAGAGCCCAAATTTAAGTCCGATTCAAATCATAGTTGACATTATTACAGAACATGAAAAATATGGTAAAAATTTACACATTACACATAAAGTAGTTAATGCTTTGATTTAAACGTTTGCAAAAAAGATCTGCAGATGTGTTTCCAATTATACTGGCTTCTACACCCATGTATTACAATAATATAGGTATGGTTACATATATCAACACTAAAGAAACGGCTAGAGCATAACTATACAGCAATACTTTAAGGTCTGAAGTTTGACCGGTATGTATCAAAGCATTGCACTGTTTTGCTGGTTGACTAAACTGACAAAGAACCGTTAACAATGAAAAAGAAAAAAAAATCTTACAGACTTATTCTGACTGAAAATTTCCTTTATTAACAGGCTTTTCAGTTTTGAAACTTACAGGAAGCTTCCTTAAGCAGTTGGTACATAGCATGTGTTTTCGGGGTCTTTATCTTAATGCAGACTCGCTTGGTCATACAATAACACACTTGGGTTTTCATCCCGTTTATATGACCTCTTTTTTTCTGGCTCGTTTGAGTTCAAGTTCCTTAAACCATCCATGAGTTTTGGCAAAGGATTTGGTCTCCACTTTATACACCTGTTTTATTTTCCAAGGGCAATGAAATGTTCATTATATAGTAACACACAATAAATAACTCATGGTTAACTCTAAGAGTAGAAGGGGAGGGTGCCTATTGCATAGCAATACAGAAAAATCAAGTGAGGCATGGGATAGGAACGTATGTACAGCAAGTCCACTTAACGGGATTTTCCTGTTTTTTTTTTTCACATAATTAACACTAACAATTCTTCCAGTTTTATTTTTCTTAAAAAAAAAAAAGGTTTTCTTTTTGTCTCTCTCACGTACAGAGTAGGTGAAATGTGGAATAAAGCCTTCAACATTTTTTTTTTGTTTCAGATGCCAGTTTTAACAAACAGAACACAAACTTCCAAAGTGTTTGAACTAGTACCGCTTTTTCAAAATTTGTTTTTAACACTGATGAAGCGAGGCTCTCTTACGTTTCTTGTTACACACGTGGCCTTTGCTGTTGTCATATCATCATCATCATCATCATCATCATCATCATCATCATCATCACCATCATCGCGTGATTATCATCTTGCCACGTTTCCGAGAATCTTAGCTGCATTTGCAAGACTTTACGATCATGTTAGAAAGCTGTTCGATCTTGGGTGTTTTGCCGATGTAGTAGAGAATGGTTAGCGGCTCTAAATCCTGGGACACGCAGCAAGGAGAAGCAGATGCTTCTGGATTTATGGTATTGTATAAGCTGAGAACCTGGAAGGGCACAGGGGAGAAAAAACGACACAGGAAAAGAGCAAAAATAAAAGGCGATTATTTTTCAAAAACCTTTTCATATCGTTATCTTATCAATCATGGCCCTGTAGGCAATTTAAACTGTTTTTGGTTTATGATTTCTTTTGCTTAACCCCAATTATGGTCAAAATGGGACGTGTCTCTAGGAATCAACGAATTTATCATTTTCCTGCAGAATCCCTTCCTCGTACATTGTAAACTATTGTTTCTTTGAAATTCAGATTGGCCAAAATTGTTCAACGGATTTTCCAGTATATCCAGCGAGTCTTTACTTTGATCCGCGCTTCGTTGCATGCGCTCCCCAGGCCCTCAGAAAAACAGTTCTCTTAGTATTTGGTCTCATCCCTACACTTCTTTGTCACCGAAGGTATCTCACGAGTGTATATGTTCAGTTTCCACCCTGTAGACTTTGTTTCTACCTCATAGCCCTAGTCAGTTTTCCTCTGGACAAATAAGACTTACGTCCTAGGTGAAAAAATGAATACGTGGATAAGGAGAAGAAAATTTTTTTTTTTTTTTTTTACTAAAACCTCCATCAGAACTTTACCGTTAGGTATAGAAAAAGACACCTGTCCGCAGCGTGAAGTCTTTCTACGCTAAGTGTCTTCTCAGGCCGATTTAATGTCGCCTAAATTTTCATGTACAAGAAAAAACGATGGCCATCTCTTTAATTGTATTACTGCTTCCCAGATACAGTCACGTGAAGAATGACATCAAAAACGATCGTTACTCTTAATTGTTCACCTCCTTATAGTGTACTTAAAATAAATAAATAAATAAGAGTAATTACTGATTAATACTAATAATAATCGGCACTCCATTTAGCTTTCTGGGTCTAGATGGCAGCGGCCGAGTTGGAAGATGGCATAGCCAGAGCTGGGACAGAATGAGCAGAAAGTTCCGGAGTGAGTCCTGTGCCTTTAACCCCCTTCGTTCTATATCAAAGGGAAATGTGACTTTTAGCACTAAAAGGATGCAGATCCCCAAGTGATGATAAAGAGACATTTCCAAGCATGCCATCAACGTGTTAGTGAAACAAGTGACCTTTTCCTCGAGATTCGCTGCAGCTTTTTCTGCCCAAGACAGAGATCTGTTCAGTGCAGCCACACAGCCGACTTTATTAAGCTAGCTCTGGCTTCCTGGGTAACTGTCCAAACCGCATAACTGTGACCATGACAGTTATTCTTCCTCTCTCCTTGAAAAACAAGCCTGGTCTCAGCCTTCACACACTCCCTCTGTGTATCAGGGAGGGGAATTATGTTTCTACTTGGCAACTGGGCCTTGCCCACATTACAGCTACTGTCGCCACAGCCCAGATGAGGCAGCCTGGCCAGAGAGCTCGGACAAAGGGACAGGCATGAGCGAACTTCCCTCACATGGCCGAGCACATGGTCGGCTCCGACTGCCAGAAGCTACAGGGGAGCTGACAAAACGGCTGAAGGAAGGGGAGCCATATTTGTCAATTTAAAGTCTAGCAGATGTAGGCATTTATAAATAAATGGACTTCGTGGTCTCCTAGCACATGATTCTTCATAGGAATTCAAGAGAAATTGGATAATATGGATTGTCTGAAATAACTGATCACTCCGAAACTCGTGAATTCAGCTGACTGCATTATGTGATCTTGCTGGCAGCAGATCCGTTTTCCTAGCCCGCAGTGAAGGCAATTTTTCTAATGCCTCTTTAATAAGGAGATTTACAGAGGCGTGACCCCAATGGGCAGCCACATTTCGGGAACGAAACGCAGTTAGACAGAGGAAACGGGGGCCGAGCTGTGAAACGCGTTGGTCTGCCTTCCAAGCCTTCATTTGTCACCGGCGGTCTGATCTTGGGCAAGCCACCTACATGATCCAGACTCCTTTTTCTTTAGAAAAGGGAAAGGTTTGGGCAAGATAATTTATGAAGTCCTTTTGCCTTCTGATTTAGCCTTCTATCCTCATCGAAGTAACTTGATAAAACAGTCAGAGTCTCGTTTCCTTCGGGTTTTATTCGAGAACGAGAGACAAATGTTCAAATCGTGTTCACATGCCTCAATCGCCTCTCTGTTCCTCGCATCGGCTCTCGAGTTTGCCTTTGTTGATTTTAAAGGTAAATTTTTAATAGCAACATTCCTTTTTCCTATAAGAAGTTGAGGTTCAGAAAGGTGAAACAACTTTCTGATTGTCATACACTTGTGACTCACGATGCAAAAGCATCTCCTCAATGTTCTCTCGAATATGACAGTTCCTGATGTGGGTGATAACGGATCCTTTTTTCGATGGGGACCTGGGTCCCTGCACATCTCTGCCGCACATGACACTAAGTGATCCAGTGATTCCAAAAGTGTTTCTCTAGCTACTTATTTATACTTCCAGCTTTTAAAAATAAAAAAATAAAAAAATAAAAAATAAATAAACAAGGAAAAAAATAAACCGAACTGTCTTCAAGGTGCTTATAATCTACTTGGGAAGGGACAGCCACTGTTCCGACTGACCAGTGTTCCTTTCTGAGTTCACCTACAGCCTAACAGCCCTCGTGGATTTCTCCTCCACCATTTATGTGCGAAGACCAAAGGGCACCAGGCCAGTTAGAATTCAGAATTCAGTTAAAAATACAGCTGACCCTTGAACACCACGCATTGGAACCGAGCGGGTCCCCTTATCTGTGATTTTTTCCAATACGTACACAGTCAGCCATCTGTAACCCCAAGTTTCCCATCCCCAGATTCAACCAACTACGGGTCAAAAGCAATGTTTTCCACAAGCGGTTGGAAGTCCGCAGATGCAGATGACCGACTGTAGGCTTTGTTCTATGCCATTTTACGTAAGGCGCTTGAGCATCTGCGGATTTGGGTATCCCTGGAAGGTTCTAGAACCAGTAGCCCGTGGACACCAACGGACGGCTGCAGTTATGTTTTGTGGGAGTCGTAAGCGAGGAGTTTGGACTGCAGGGGAGGTGTCGGTCCTTCACTGCCGCATGGTCTAAGGGTCAGCTGTCCTGTGAGCAGGTTCATGCTAACAACCCGCGAATGGAAGAGACCAGTTAGCCAGACGCTTACCCTGCTGTGCTGAGTGTCTGAACTCCATAAGTACGGGCACGCCCCAGCACAGAAGTTGGCGTTGTACCCTTTGGGCTCATGGATCCATTTCCACCCAAGATCCCTCTTGAAATCAATGTAAAGAGGACGCAGGCAGCAATTATCCTGAACATTTCTGTCAAAAGAAGAGCAACGGAGAGGTTAAAGCTGATGATGTCCCCCCGCCTCATCCCAAACCGCAAAGATGACTCACTTATTCAACAAAGAAGCGAATATCGCGGGCCAGGTTTTGTGGTTTTATTATAATCTAAGGGACTTTCACGATGGGGTATTACGGTGATTCGCTGGACTACTTCCCTTTCTGAGTTCTATACCCTGACTCTCTCTCTCTGTGACCTCAAAAATCAAGCCTTTCCCTTGAATGTCCAGATACCAGCAGAGCGGGGGCTGACGGAGACCAAGGCGTCTCCCACCGACAGGGGTGCCATCTGGCCTCTACTGCCCTTCAAACACACAATGAAGCACAACGGCTGTTTTCAACGTGCCATCTAAGACAGTTTCTTTCCTTTGAAAATAAATCCTTTATTTCATTTCATGTTTCTTCATCTAGGGATGAACCAGAGATGAAAAAACATGGAGAGTTCACTTAGTGCCCACCAGTGGCTCTACAACCAAGCACGATCATTTTACTTGTGAAGTCTGACGCGGTGGGGACACCTCACTGCCCCACGGCTCTTAAAACAAAGAGAGAACCTTCCTCTCAGTGGAGCAGAAACCACAGACGAGCAGTCACATGGGAACGGGAGGGAAATCGTGTTGCCTTCCCTTCTCTCATGCTCTGCAGCTAGAGACGTGACAAATCACGTTCTTTGTCTTTCGCTCCAGTGGCAGGGCCGTGAGCATGGGCAGTGCAGTGAGGAAGGCCTCATGCAGGTGGTGGTGGTGGTGGTGGGGTGTCCTCTCTAATCAGGGAGCCACCGCCATGCCCCTCAGGTAAACTTCCATCAGCTCATTCCCTCCTTCAGCCCCAAAGCGTTTCAGAGAGATTTTAGGGAAACACTCAGGGAGCTCGCTTTCTCCCTTCACACTGGATTCACTGCTAAAGAGATGATGACTCCAACACAAAGGGCTACGCGAAGCCTCTAGAAAGAACAGCGAACGGTATGAGGTGCGGTGGCTCCGCGGTTCTGTACACTTGGCCTCAAGCACCGGGCGAAGTTCAAGGCGGTTTGCAGTCAGGGGAAGGGCAGAGGCAGAAGGAGAGCTACCAGACTTGTGCGAATTTTAATCTCCGTTACCTAAAACAATAGGCTGCGTCCAGAGCACGCTTCTTCCGCCGATTGGACTGTTGTGACTCCAGTCTGTAGGAGGGCAACAACATTAGCAGGAGGTGTGGGGTCTTCCCACTGTTTTTTTTCCTAGTGGACTTTATAGTTTTCTGATCACCACTGGTATATGTGGAGGTGCCATCAATACCTTGAAAAAATGCATTTGGGTGATAAACATTTAGCTTTACCTTCATCAAATATCATCAGCCATAATTTTTTTTCTTTTCTTTTCTTTTGTATACTGTCACAAATAGCATTCCCCACAAAGACAGAGCGGGCGTACGACAGGGCTACCGCAGGTGACAAGGGACACTTTAAACGGGGCTCCAAGGCAGGGCTTGTTGGTTAGGAAAGTCACTACAGAAGGAGTCTTTGACCTCCGGTCCAAGGGCCATGTAGGCAGGGAACTCCCGGCAATCCTCAGCTCAGGCTGTGCTCGACCCCTCCGTGACCGGCACAGCGACAGAAACTGCCTTGTCACCCGCTGGTTCGCCCTCTTCCTGGGACCACCAAACTCTTTCCTAACGAACATAAGCTGAGGCTTACACTAAATTGCAGTGAATTCGGTTCAAGTGGAACAGAAGTCACCCTTACCTAATGCTATTTTGGGAAGCTGGATGGAAAGAAAGGGCTTTTTCATTTATTTTATGGCATCCTCAACCCTTTCCTGATTCCGTCCGAGATTCAGAAACTCAGGCTCCCCGAAGCACGCCCAAGAGACTGCCAGTTTAAGCATTTAATCTCCACGCTCTGGAGAATCGTGATGAGGTTAGAGACTGAAATAAATCTCTCGACCTCGGGGGGTATTTTTCCATGAGCAGGGGCCGCCGTTAGCCTGGTCCCAGGCGGTGTTCGTGAGGGAAGGGAAACCAGCTCCCTGAACTGGTGGTACTGGCGGGGCCGGTGCCGAACCTGGGTGCAGACTCCCCTCTCCCCTCTCGTCGTTCAGCGACTCGGTATCTGACACATGAGACAGAACCCCGGGCAACCCCTTGTGCTCCTTGACTTTCGGCTAATTCGCTAACAGGTGAGCAAGAACATGGGGCAAGCTAAAGCCTTGTTATACATTTATAAACTATTATAAAAGTCTGATAAGGAAGGCACTCAAAATCTTGGGCACCGGGGCTATAAAAGGCAAAGTGTCCCCATGTGTGTCAGGCGAGTTAAAGAGGCTGGCGGGGGGAGGGGGGACCCCCTTCTCTGTGAAATACAGTTGTGGGTTCCTGGCACTGGAATGGGGGTTATCAGTGGACTGACTCCCTTGAACGCACGCTCTCTTCTGCTATAACATCAGCATGGATGGGAAGTTAGTTTGCTTGAATGAAGAATCGAGGGCTTAACTGACAATTTAATAGTTTGGAGGGTTGTTGAGTCGGTCAGTTAGCATCGCCGAGTCAGCCGCGCGCATCCAGCAGCGCATGCTACGCACTGAGCCCTTCCTTCCTTCCAGTCCTTTCTGCCTTCGTATATCTCTCTCTCCAATCACATCTTTGCCTAAACAAATGAAACCTCCCAGGCCTCACCAAACAGTCCCATTTTCACATGCAAACTGACTTCCGTCTCCCAGAAAATGATCAAGAGGCCCTCCCCTCCCCCACCTCGGACAACCCACCGAGTTGCAGTTACCTGCGAATCTTGCTTCTAGTTCTTCGCTTTTATTGGGGATGATGTAATTGTTAGACGGCACGAAGGTGCAGCAGGGGCAATGTAAACTTATTTTAAATCCCAGGTTTCTGTCTGGAAAACAGGAAGTCAAGGAGGTCATGGGTCTGCGTGTCTACGCCCTGACTCCTGCAGCCAGGGTCTCGCTAACTTAGGGTCGCCGGGCACCTAGGGAGGAAGAGGGAGGGCGCCCGTCACCTTTGTGGTGGAGCCATTCGTGAACAGCATCCGTCACGTCGAAGGACAGCCATTCCCCCTCTGCCCTGGTCTTCACGACTTTGCTGTCGATGTACCGCTGGGCCGGGGACGTCAAATCTTTGGATTTGAGGATCTGGAGGAGGAAAGGGCGAGAGGAAGGGCTCGGTTGGCACACGGACCGCACGGCTAAACCCAAACCTTGAACATGGAATCCCCACTCGCTAGCTCAGTGTCACTCCCGCTCGAGTACATCCACGAATCGTCCTCTGCACGGCGTGGCCGCGTGCGTAAAAACGCGACATCGGGCCATCTGCCGTGAAAAACAGAGCTACTAAATCAGTTGTGTGTTATGATAAGGTGACAGGAACCATAAAGCCAAGCGTCTAAAAGAAAGTGACAGTAATGATTTTACTTTGCTGACATAAGCTTTGCAAGATTTCAGCCATAAATTCTATGCTATTAAGTTAATGGTTTTGTTACCCTGCTTCCCCACTTATTTAATTTGGGGAACTGGGATGTGGGGAGGGGTCCTTTTTGGAGGAGGGAGCCATGCTCACCCTCTACGGGCCCCGAATTATAAATCTCCTTCTAATAAAGAGAGAAAGGTTTTAACCTCGGTTCCTAAATCCACTGACATTATAAAAATGTGGCCTCAGCTTTGAGGTGAGTCTCCAGCTGGGGTTTTTACTCTCAGTGTGACTTGTTATGATTTATAAAGATTTTCCACATCCCACAGACCAAGAATGGATCTGGGCAGGAGAAGTCTGGCATGATGTGCAGCGACAGTCTGAAAGCAAATCACCCTGAACACGGAGATGTAGAAGGATACATTCACTTCGAAAAAATAAAGAGAGATTCCAGAGTGATCTTGGGTTTCTGTAGGAGGTGGACCTTTTGGGTGGTTTTCGAAGCTTCTTTAAATGACGGTGTTTTTCTTAATCATTCAAAGCAAGATGCTGAGTCTCCTGGAGCTACATCAGCCCCTTACCCAAATCCATATCCTGCCTTTCTTCAGGATTTGGGGGCTCAAGCCCTGTCATTTTACACTGCCTTTCCTGACACCGAGGCTAAGTCTTCTGTGGTCATTTCACCCATATGGCTTTGGTCTCTAACAAGTCCATGAGCTTCCACAGGGGTTGTGTCTTCAATCTGATATCCCTGGAAGGCACAGCATTCGATTCAATCGGTGTCTGTGGAATGATTATCTGAATATCTAGAGGATTTATTTACTCTCCTTTGAACCTTGGAAAACGAAAATGCATAGTCTTCCTGTTGTTTTGAAAATGTACTTCTCTTCCATGCATACATGATTGGTTTCAGGTCATATGGCAACAAATGTGTCCTAGAATATCTGGCACTATAGAACTTTTTTCCCCCAGATTAAGTAAGCTTAGAAAAGGAAAACGATTTACACGATTGGGTTTTGAGGTGTCTTCATGAATTTTGAACAAACTCTACTCTACAGACCTGCCCCTAAGGTCCAACAAACCCCACTAAGAGGAGAGAATCTAGTCATGGTTCTCCCCATAGGCAAGAGATTCTCTTTGTGAATTAAAAGAAGCAAGTAAACACGACACGAGGGCACGTTATTTCATTTCATCTCATCCCCGAGATGTTCCTGTGAGGTAGATTAAGAAAACAAAACTCTGAGAGGTTAAGTGTCTCCCCGAAAGGCCTCACAGGGAGGCCTCACTCTCCCACGTCAGTGCTGGCGTTTGAAAACCAGAGGGTCGGGAGAGTCAGGCCTGAAACATCATTCTTCATTACCCTCTTCCAGGTGACAGAGACCATTCAATGCTGGAGGCAAAGATTTTCAAGAAGAATATAATACAGGATGGTACGAGATGAAAATGTAAAATGTGGAAGGCATGGATTCAGTGAATGCTGACATGAACCTATAACGTTAAAGATACGGCTTTTAACAGCAGCCAATCCTTTAGAAATCAAACCTCACCTTGAGAACACTCCCAGCTGAACAAGTAAGATACCACTTATCCAATTCAGAATAAATGGTATAATTAACCCAACCTAGGATAATGATAAGACAATGGTGGGGAAGACATTTTCAGGCATTTCCATCTGCCTCCTTGTCTAAAACCCACTAACATACTCAGAATTCATTTTCCTGTCTTTAAATTTCTTCCCCTAATTGACCTCCTATAATGATGCATTATTTCCTAATGCTTTGATAATTGCTTTGCTCCTAATTAGCACAGTGTATATCTTATTCATCTTCATATCCTTAACACTTAGACACCCTGTCTAGAACAAAACATTGCTTTTTCTGCTGAATGAATCACATATGCCATATATATACATATATATATATCATATCATATATCTAATGTCTATGACATCTATCCATGAGACATCTATGTATATATACGGTTTCACTGAAGACAGAATTTTTTTAAAAAGATCATGACAGTATTGACCATAATGGCAGAAAATACTCTTTCCAATCTATGGAAATTCTTCACCTCATAGAGAAGAATAAATCTTGATGATCTTGCTTTAGAAACAGACCGACCAAAGGGGAGCAAAAATATTCTGAAACTTTTTAATCTCATTAGATCAGTGCTTCCTCTACCACAGAATGAATGCTAGTAAGTTCTGACAACCGACAGCTTTATATTATCATGTGGGCAAAAGGTCTTCTATAGCTTTTTACGAGTTCAAGAACAGGCCAATTTAAACCACCCGAGAAAGACGGCTAGCTAGCTACGTAATTCTGAAACAGAGAAGTAACTCTGGTCTTGCTGGTGTGCTGTCTCGAACTTTCTGGCCAAGGAGTGTTCTTAAACCCACTTGCTGCAATGTGACTCCTTTTTTTCTTATCCAGTCCTCGGTGGAAACAGGAAACAGCTGCTCTCCATCATTCATAGAATATCCCTCATATTCTTGGAGACTATTATTAAGTCCCCCTCAGCACGCTCGCGTTCTTTCTCTAAACTAAATAAACCCGGTTCCTTTAGCCCATATTTAGAGGAGCCGTTTCTCAAACCTTTAATCGTGTGAGTCGCTAACCAGGATGAATGATGCTTCATAAAAGTCCTCCTCCTACGGCTTCGTGATTTTGCTTCAGGAAAGCTTCTAATCACACGGCCAACGCTCACATCTTAACTAGAAAGGTATCTTCTTCCCGAGTATAGACACAATTTTCCTATTCTCTGTTTATGTCCCATGTATCGCCCATGCTAAATTAAACTGTAAAGGAAGCACATCAACCCGCTCCTGTATTACTGATTAGTACTTTCTTAACTTCAAGCATTTATACAAAACGACCAACCAGGCAGCTTCCTGTTCTATTTCAGCCTTTGCCGTGTGCTCTCCTCTAATCTCTCAACAACAAGTGCATGGAGTGTTCACAGTCGTGGACATGCAGCTGTCGCTTCTAAATTCCTTTATGCCTCTTATCATGACAAAGATAATTTGGTCGAACAGTGGAAGCTCTCTTAACTGGCCTCCTTTTAACTGGCCAGATTAACTGGTGTTGTCCATTTGTTCTGTAACATATACCAGCTGATGGCCACGGCATGCTGGGGCTCATGGCAGGCTACTGGCTAGTGTGTTCCAAGTGCACTGGCCTCACTAAGTGGCATCGAACGCTTAGCGAGTATCAACTGTATATGTTTCTGAACCTGTTTCGGATCGTCGGGCTTGATATTGTAATTATGCAAGTTAATTAAATGGTCTAGAAACCGATGAACTATGGGACCAAAGTAAAGAGAGCTGTTGCTACGGTGAAAACCAAGTTAAATGTCTTGAAAGGTCTTCATAAAGACGAGTCACTTTAAAAAAAAATTTTTTTTTTTTTGAAAAGTTTAGTGGTTCCTCAAAAAGGTAAATATAGAATTGCCATATGATCCAGTAATTACGCTCTTAGGTATAAACCCCAAAGAAAGCATGGACTTTGGGTATATACAGCAGTGTTATTTATAATAGCTGAAAGGTGAAGACAATTCACGTGTCCATCAGTAAATACAGGATAAACAAAATGTAGTATATACATACAATAGAGTATTATTTAGCCATAGAAAGGAATGAAATTCTGACACATATTACGACACGGATGAATCTTGAAAATATTATGCTAAGTGAAATTAGCCGGACATAAAAAGACAAATATGTTATGATTTCACTTATCGGAGGTTTCTAGAATAGGCACTTCATAGAGATAGAAAGTAGAATAGAGGTTATCAGGGGCCGGGGGTGGGGACATGAGGAGTAATTGCTAAATGGGTACGAATTTCTGTTTGGTTTAATTCGAAAGTTCTAGAAACGGATAGTGGTGATGGTCGCACAACATTGTAAATGGACTTAATAACACTGAATTATATACTTAAAAATGATTAAAAGGTAAATTTTATGTTCTGTATATTTTGCCACAATATTTTTTTTAATAATTTCAGATGCAGCAGAGACAGCTATGAAAGAAGTAACAAAAGGAATAATGTGACGACAACCTAGAAGGATCCTGCACTCAGACTGCACAGCGATTGTCCCGAAACCTCTCTTTTCTTCAAAGAAACTAAAAACTAGAAATTACAGGTGATGCATTATGGATGCAGTTCACGCAAAAATTGTGACATGGGTTGGCAGTAGGGAGAGCCACAGACAAAGACGAGTCCTTGGCCTTTTATAAAAACTCAGCACGTAAATTGTGCACGTGTGTGTGTGTGTGTGTGTGTGTACAGATGTACACACAGAGATATTTTAAGTTAAAATATTTAAGGTCTGCCTTCTCTCTCCCCCCCAATGTTTCTATAATCTCCTGCTTTATTTTTTTCTTTAAATAACAGACCAACCACTATTCCTGACTAAATTAGAAAAGAAGGCTTCCAACATACTGAAAATGAGATTTCGCTGTCTATCACGTTGCTACCGCCCACACGATGTATTTGTGTTACCTTCATTATATCATTAACATACACACATCTATAATATGTGCAAAATACCCACATATCGCCTTTCGCAAGGCTCTTCACTGAATTACAAAATTCTTTACACAAAAGGATCTATTCATTTTTCTGCCATTGGAAAGCAGCCAATCAGGGAGTGGATGGAGGTGAAACTCACTGATGTCACCCAATAGTTTGGGAGCAAAAAGTAAATAAAAGAAATAGACTAGGTGCAAAATTATAGCAGAGCAAATCTTAGTCTTAAAGGAATAATGCTGTAAATCAACTCGGGATTCGGTGTAGGCATGAGGGGCAACACCTCTTCTGCTCCTATGAGACACTGCGAAAAGTTATAGAAAGCATTGGAAACTATTTGACTTTGCACATTCAGACATCAACAGAGCTATGGGAGAGTCAACGGGCCAATTCAGCCAGATTTCTAATGGAAAGAGAAATTTAATAATGGGGCTAAGAGAAAACTATAGCTTAATGAGCGAGTGTAAGCCCATCTTGTTGCTGTCTTTAAATACATTTAAGGTTTTTAACGTATTCGGTATTCGTTTAAATGTTCGTGGTGACTTGCACAGATTAACAAATGCTGAGTTAAACATTCACTCTGCTGCCTGTGATCACCATTCTCTCAGCTCTGCCTGACCCTGAGTCATTACCTTTAGTTTCATGAAAAACCAGCATTAGAAAGGTGCTCAGCGGTCATCTGCTCTGACCGCGTACAATGCATTCTCCAACATCTCTGAAGACGTCACACGACAGCGAACGCACTACTTTTGGAGAAAGGCCAACCCGCTTTTGGATGATTCCTGTGTTAGAGTTCTTCTTTATCTTGGATTGAAAATTTCCATCAACTAGTTATGAATAGTTGCATGGCTTCATAGTCAAACAATCATTTTAGTTTTTTTACTATTTGAACATTCTCGCGTGTTTTTTTTTTTGATCTTCACAAAAACCCTGTGAAATGGACATCATGGCGCCTATTATCTACATCCAACGGGTGAAGGAAAAGAAGCCTGAAGTTCTAACCCGGGTGACCAAAGCCCAGTAGGAAAAGCCTGGGTTAACATCCTGCCCTCTTAACACCAGTGAAGAGGGCTTTTCCTGTATTGTATTTTCCTGTCAGAAATAAGATGTAAAATTCTCTCCTCTTTGTCAGCCCCAAGCATAGGTGGTGGCTTCCACGACTGCGTCCTTCAGCACAAAGTTTGAGGTGCTTGGCCATCTTTGCCAAGCCCCTATTCAATGTCTCTTTTGAAATCAGCCCCTCAAAAAACTCCAGACACGGTCTAGAAGAATACGGAGAGCAGAAAGCATGTGCCACCCATGAGAAAGAACGGATCTTGCTCCCCTTGTGCCCGTAACTGTTTTTAAGCAAACTACTTACTTTTGGCGGCAGCCACGTCTCACTATTGTGTCATAGTAAACTTTTTTATAAAATAAAGTCTTAGTGACCATTTATAAAGTAAAATCTTAAAAAAAAAAAAAACCCAACAACAACAACAAAACTTTGTTCTTATACAAAATATTGTCAGATTTTTCACTCCAGTGCTTTCTGGGATGCCACTGAATAAGATGGAAGGAAGAAAGGATGGGAGGGAGGGACGGAGGGAGGAAAAAGGGAAGGAAGGAAGGTTGATCTTCCTAGTCCAGTGGTTCTCCAGCTGTAGCCTGCGTCAGAAACATCTGGAAGGCTTATTAAAACACAGAGTGCCGAGCCTCATGCCCAGAGTTTGTGACTTAATAAGGATGAGAATGGGGCCCAAGAATTCGCATTTCTAAGTTGTCCCTCGGTGGTGCACCGGCTGCTGGTCGGTCCAGGGGCCACTCTGAGAACCACTGTTCTGGTCTACATTTATGTAGTTCATTTTTTGAACCTAATTTCGAATTATACCTATATCTGTGTAAACTCTGAACTTCTCATTTGACCTCCGTTTTTAGCCTTTCGGAATCTCTCTGACTCTGAAGTCTGCCATCCTTCCCTGCCACCCAGCACCAGCCACTGCGCGTCCCGTGTCTTCATCAGGTTGATGGTAACAACGCGAAATGACGCAGGCCAAAGCCGTGACCCGTCGCCGGACCCTTAGGCATGCCTTTCCTCCTGGGCCCTGTTTCTTTGGTCAACGCTCTGCGTTATGTCGTCTACAGTGGGAAAAAGTAGAACTTCTAGTGTAAGTGAGGTCAGGCCAGGAGTCCGGCCCACCTTCGCCAACTGACGACCCATTCCATTTCCTCTATGTCTTAGGTTCTCGGAGAACCCGTAAGGTGTGCCAAGTCCGCTGGGACATCATTAGTGTAGCGAAAAGGTTCACAGGCTTTGGAGTCAGGCAAACATACAGTCTCACTTACTGGATCTGTGATTTCCTTATCTATAAAAGGATTGATTAAACTCACCTTATATGTTTTTAAGAGCAGTAAATGACAGTGAAGGCTGGTATTCAATAAATGTGAGTTATTATTATAATCATGCTCCTTACCTGGTCAAAATCTTCCAGAGGCTTCTACTGTCTGCTGAATAAACTCCAGATTCCTTAGATTAGTCTTTAAGACACAACTTGCCAAAAATCTATCATCTTAGACTCACCTCTCATTTCTGGAAGCCTAATCTAAACACTATCCCTAAAACATATACTACATATCCCAAACTCTGTGTTTAGACTAGTATCCTTAACGGAATGTCTTCTCCCCAACTCTGATTTTTACCTAAAAGCAAAACAAACAAACAAACAAACAAAAAACAAACAAAAAACCCTTTCTGCTATTACTTCTTCGATCAAGTTTTTCAATAAAATTATTACACGTCGTCAGTTTTCTTGTCCTAGCTCCCCAAGCAATTATTGGTTATGCCGAGTGGTTAGCCCTCGTACAACGTGGCTTCAAGAGTCACCGTGTGTGTGTGTGTGTAAATGTCAATTTCTTTTAATGGGATATCAAGCTCTTCAAAGATAGAGAGAAACAAGTGTATTTAAATCGCCACGAACCTTATATTCTAGTTTGCTGACACTAGCAGTTTAAAGAATACTATACGTTACCCTTTCTAGTTAACGGGCTTCATTACAGAATGAAAACAGGAGGGAAGAAACAAGCAAGAGAATTTCCAGGTCCCAGAAAGCGGAGCTGTACAGAGAATCAGCTCGGATAAAATCTCTTTCCTTGATGAAATCGCTTTTCTCCTACCGAGGCACAAACGCAGCTCTGTGTGCCCGTTTAACCGCGG
Organism: Pteropus medius; assembly: GCF_902729225.1. NCBI lineage: Eukaryota > Metazoa > Chordata > Mammalia > Chiroptera > Pteropodidae > Pteropus > Pteropus medius. Next base: position 13,536,318 of record NW_024349796.1, on the reverse strand, counting down.
TCTCCTTGAACAATGCAGAGCCGCCCTGGAGACGCCCGGTCCTCCTTCAGAAGGGCCGACACACCCACGACTCGCCTTGCTTCCCCCGTCGCCGTGTCCTGTCATCGCCGTGGCTCCTTTGCGAGGGCTCCCCTCTGCGAGGTCCTGAGCCAGGTGCCTCGCAAGAGCCCTCAGGAGAGCCTGTGCAGCAGGCACCGGTGGGACACACATCAAGAGAAAGATGCGCACAAAAATACCGTTCCTCTGAAGCTCAGACATCTTCATGACTATGTCTCTCTGTGAACTCTTTATCCTACATGGCTCCGAATGACAGCATCCATGTGCAGGGAGGACAAAGTATGGCATATACAGATCTTTAGTGAGCTTTACAGAACTGTCCCCACA